>NW_006399764.1:7561087-7575550 GCF_000299155.1 Elephantulus edwardii | reverse complement strand
TACGTTTTAGTAAAAAGTGTTGAGTGTTGGAGGAATATATCCTTTATGTCTTAATCATGATCTCTTAGTAAAATATACTAAGACATGTGCTACAAATGTAATTTCATGATGTATTTCACAGCCTAAAAGAATTGATTGTGAATATTACCGATTGACTTAAGTTATTTTTTTTGTATTGATATATTTGCAAATACAAGCACACATGTATAAACAATCAGAAAAATGAAGAGAGAAAGCAAAAGAAAACCTATAACCAAGAATCAATTGTCTGAAATGAGAACTTTTATCTTTTGAGAGAACTTCAAAATGCTGACTTTGATTTTAAAGATTTGGTCTACTCGATCTACTTCAGATAAGGGATATTGTTCAGAGCACCCACTCATAATATCTATGTTCTACTTCACAGAGTAAGGATACTTAACTGAAGCACTTGCATCAATGAAATTCTGTTTTATTCCAAAGTCCTGTTTTATTGAAGTCCTCTTTGTTGATTATAGAATGTGTGATACAGTTTTAACAAGCCTTTTTATAAAACATTAGGCTGATATTAAGTTAGGACATTCAAGAACTTTTTAGAAACTCATGTCAATCATCCTTAGATGTTAGAACTCTAGCATTTTTTTTTACCTTGTATAATTTTCAGAAGAGGTCCTTCAACATCCCTTTTGAGTATATGTGCATTTTTGTGAGCCCTCCATTTCTATTTTTTCCTGAATAACCTTTCATTTTATTCTTTGTTTCCCATAATATGTTCAACTTTAAAAAACAAACCTAGTGCTGCGGAGCTGGTTCTAACGCAGAGACACTCTCTCTACACACCCCCCGCCCCCAGTCCTGCAGTGGGATTCCAAGGCTGTGTAACCTCATGAGAGGAAACTGCCAATTAGTGTTTGTGAAACAAATAATCTGTGGGCCAATCCAAAACCAATTACCTTAAAATGATTCAGCATTAAGGAAACTGAGTTTTGATTCAATTCCAATTCTTCTTAAAAAGTTAAAAGATTCATATAGGAGTCTGGTTCAAACGTCTCTAACAAAGCATAAACAAGTTCTTTCATTGTTCTGTATAATTTTAATTTAAAGCTTTGGTTTATAATTTGAATGGTGAAAGTAAGGTACAGTTGTAGCTATTTCTGTAGGGAGCCTTAGTAGTTTAGTCCATCATGATTTGCTCTGCTAACCCAAAGGGTGGCCTCTTTGGCAGTTCAAATCCACCTGTGGCCACCACAAAAGAGAGCTAGGCGATTTCCTTACAAAGCAACTTAGAGCTATAGAAATCCAAGGCAGGATAGTCAGGAATCAGAACAGACTAGAAGTCAGTGTGGGTAAACGTGCTATTTATATAGTTTAAGGGAATATTCTATCTTATAATTTGCATATTTTATTTGACTAAGACTTTGTGCCTATATAAAACATAAACAAAGCAATTAGAACTGCATGCTGTAACAATGTTCTAAGTAAGAAACACTAGACACAATATAGTGCACAATCTTCCTGAACATCAAGTTAATTTCTTTTCAATTGGTTAATCTGAGCATTGCATTACCTTTTGATAACATGGTAGAGGTTTTATTTCCAAACAGACTAATGTGTACATATTCACATTCTATGAATGATTTGTTCATTATTTCCAATACGTTGTTATCTCTAAATGGTTTATAATGAATCAAAACATTGCTATAGAGAAGTGTATACACATTCTTTCCTAGCCAGTCATTGATTGATTTTTCTATTGCTTTTCCCATATTTTCATAATAAGATTTTTCTAACTGAAATGAGATGACAAATGTAAAAATATGCTGCAAATTGTAAAGGACTTTACAAATATAAGTTTACTGTTATTGTCTACTAAAATGAAGATAGTGAATTTCATGTTTATATTTGGGTTAAATGTATCATACATATGAGTTAGGCCAGGATTTTACTAGTCACCATTTTGGATTTTCAAATATTATTCATTATACTACACTTACTACAAACCATTTCTTTATGTTTTCCATGAGGTATTCAATTACAATTAGAAGCCCAAACTTTTTTAAAAAAAAGTCCTTAAAAATTAGAAAGTAAATTTAGTAGATTATGTGAAGTATGATTTATGAAAATCTGATATTGCAAACAATAGTCACAAATTCCAACTAAGAATGTTGTTATTGTCATTATGTGCCATCAAATCAGAACTTGGGCTCATAGCTGGTCTCTCATGGGCTTTCAAGTGCAGCGTATTATACTAGAGGAGATTGCCCATTTTAGTCCCTTTTTTAAGGTGAAATTGACTTGTTTTGGCCAATGGAGTGTTAGCATACTGGTGTTGGTTTTCTAGCAGGGAAAACATACTGTTATTTGTTGTTTTATTGACTGGAGTAACCATAGCATTTCCAGTTATAGACACCTAGATCAGCAGCATTTGAGAGGATAAAAGACCACATTGTGCAGATAGGCAGGCCAGCCTCTACCAAATGGCCTGAAGATTGTCAGATGGGCGTGAATCCTTCATAGACAAACCAATGCTATAAAGTTGGATTTGACCAAAAAGCTTGCCCATAGAATAGAAAGAGTTCTTGGAAATGGTGCGTGATTATTTGTAGTCATGGAATTCTGTGTTAGGTAGCCTAAATTTACTAATTCAGTGTGCACATGCTGAAGGGATAAATTGACACTTTGAAAATGATGACTTCTTAGTACAATTCCTAATGGCTCATGCTAAGAACAGTATAGAAGGGCATTTGAGAGAGGAATGAGAAATGAATAGTTCCCGTAAATTTCCTAAATGATGCTTCATGTATGGACATCTTGATGAGACTCTGTGACATGAAAGTTTACATGGCCCATTTTTATAGAAATATAAAAAATATTAAAACAGTAAAGAAAAACAAATACCAGTCAAACTTTTGGCATGAAAATTGTAATAAATGAATGTTCCTAAAAAATAACTTTCATGTACAATATAAACAAATAGTTCTACAGAAGAGAAGGATAAAACAAATGATGAATGCATGTTTATATTCTAATTTATGTTAATCCTTGTTAAACATTAAGTAAAAAAATAGCTGAAAACAAAGTCAAACTTTATCTTTTGAAGGAGCCCAGTCAAAATGACTAACAGTTTGCTGAAGGTGAACATATGACTCTAGAGTAAAAGAAGAAACATTGGACAAATTCTTTTCTATAGTGCTTACTCTTTGAGTTTAGAGTATTTGTAGCTATGTTAGTCAGAATCTCCCCTCAACCAAGTGTCAGAAACTCAACCTTCATAGAGCATAAAGTAAATTTATTGTTTTATATATAACTGAAAAATCCATGACTGTAGTTGGGTTTAGGAATAACTGGATCCAGAAATTGTAGCAGTACAATTTTTCTTTGTACATCAGCTCAACTATATTTTTCTTTTGGCTATGGCCCTCAAAAATTCCAGACTTACATATGATAAGTCTTATAACTAGAAATATGAATTTCATTTTACGTCAAGGGTACAGAATTTTTTTAAACTTCTGAGATAGAATTTTGTTATCCTGGTCTGACCCATGAATTATCTAGTGTGGTTGGATGACTAGCTCCTCCTGAATAACACAGCCAAAGGGTAGAAGAAGAAGACCCTGATGAGATAAATTTACACAGTGACTGTGGCGTTGAGGGCAGATGTGTTGAATGGTGAGGTTGGCTCGAGATGTTGTTGTTGTTGTTAGGTGCCATGGAGTCAAGCACGACTCATAGCAACCTTAAGAACAAAAGATCTGACTCTGTTCTAGTCTATGCCATCCTCACACTTCCTGATACACAACATCCTATTGCAATAGTCACCATATCAATCCACCTAGTTGAGGGTTATCCTCTCCCTCTTGGACTTTCCTCCTTTTCCAATATCATTGTCCTTCTCCAAGGAATAGCACCTCCTAGCAACATGTCCAAAGTATGTGAGGCAAAGCCTCATCATTCTTGCCTCCAAAGAGCTCTCTGTCTGTACTATCTCCAAGACGTGTTAATTTGTTCTCTTGTCTGTCCATCGGATGTTCGGTGCTTTTCTCCAACACCACAGCTCAAAGGCAAAATTCTTTTTCTGTCATCCTTATTCATTGTCCAGGTCTCAGATGCATAGATAATAATCAGAAAGACTATGGCCTGAATCAGACAGACTTTAATACTCCAACTGACATCACTACTACTCAATAATTTGGAAAGGTCCCTAATGCAGATTTTCCCATTGCAATGCATCTTCTTAGTTCTTGACTGCTCATACAGAAAGTGTTAATTGGATCCAGTGTTAATCAGGGAGGAAGTACAAGCTACATTGAAGGAATTGTCAAAAAATCAATGAAATACCAATAGACTTGTTTCAATTAATAGATGCAGCCATGGATGCACTCACCAGTCAATACCTGGAAATTTGGAAGCCAGCTCTCTGGTAAACAGATTGGAAGAGATTCATATTTGTTTCCATTCCCAAGAAAAGTGATATGACTGAACATGGAAATTATCAAACAGTATCATTGATATCACATGCACTGCTTAAGATCATTTAAAAAATTGCTGAAACAGTACATAGATAAGGAACTGCCAGAAGTTCAAGCAGGATTTAGAAGAGATTGTGGATCCAGGGATATCATTGCTGATGTAATGTGGATCTTAGCTGAAAGTAAGGGATACCAGAAGAATGTATATCTGTGCTTTATTGACTATGCAAAGGTGTTAGACTCTGTGGATCATGACAAGTTGTAACTAACATTGGGAAGAATGGGAATCCCAGAGCACTTGATTGTCCTCATGCGGAACCTGTATCCAGATCATGACACTGTTGTATGAACAGAGCAGGGGAGCACTGCATGGCTTGGAATTGGGAAGGGAATGTGTCGGGGTTGTAGTCTTTCTCCATACCTGTCCAATCTATATCCTGAACACATTATCCGAGAAGCTGCGGTCTATGATGAGGAGTGTGGCTTCAGTATTGGAGGGAGACTCATCAATAACCTGCATTAAACAAATAATACAACCTTGCTTGCTGAAAGTGAGGAGGACTTGAAGCACTTGTTGCAGAATATCAAGGAATGCAGCCTTCAGTGTGAATTATGTCTCAATGTGAAGAAAACCAAGATTCTTACCACTGAATGACTAGGCAGTATCATAATGGATGGTGAAGAAGTTGAAATTGAAGTGAGTGAGATAGGGCATGTTATTAATTGAGTTGCTATAAGTCATAGTAAACTTGACTGCACTTAACACAAGAAAGGAGTCACCACTTATCTGTCAGGTACGTGCTGCTGTTGTGCTGTGTTGCAATGACATAACAAATCCCAGCAATGTTGCCCATGCTGGATAGATTTCAGCAGAGCCCAGGGCCACTGAGTTAATCCACCTTGTGGAAGATCTTTCTCTGTTTCAGTGGCCCTCAATTTTTCACAGCATGATGGGTTTGTAATTTTTTCCCCCAAGGACTCATGCTTCTTGGCAGCAAGTACAAAGTGTGTAAGATGAAGTTTGCATGCCTAGTTATTCTACCTCTAAGACAGATTTATCAGTTCCTTCCTGGAGGATCAGCTATGAATTAGTTCCATCTCCATGTCAATGACTTAATTTAATTGCCAGAATAATGACTATGTATGTCTAAGATATGTCCTAGTAGAACACTCCTTAAAGGAGTGAATGAGGAGCCCTCATCAGATTTACTTCGAACAACTTATCAGAAAGGACCAATTCTCTAAAGAAGGACATGACTTTTAATGGAGTATAGGGTCACAGTAAATGGAAAAAAACCCTCAATAATATACTAAGACACAATCACTGCAAAAAAAATCAGCCCAAACACCATAACTGCTGTGAGGGAGGTGCACAATGAGGCTGAGAACAGTAGAGGGGCATGGAAAGAGAAAAATATTCAATGCATTGGAATCCATTGACGTAATTACTGAAAATGGGCTTGGCCATATCAGATCATAAGTATGACACAAGAGAGAACAAAGCTCAAGGCTTTTTGTTCACAGGGTCCCTATGAGTCTTAGTTGACCTAATGGCACCTAACAATAACAACAACAACATGGATACATCTTGAAAACATTTTAAATGGCTAGTGCAAAAGAGTGCATATTGATACTATTCTAACCTCGTGACCTGATGAGTAAAAGACTATGGCTGCCAAGCCAGCATATAGTTTGAATCCATCAGTTGCTCCTTGGAATAATGATAGACAGTCTCTTCCCTCGCCATTTACTGCCTCTGAGAACCCACTGAAGGGTCAGCTGTGGTTCGGTTCTGACTAGATGACACACAACAGTAACTCTGTGAAGCATCCAGCAAAGGTTTAACCATAAAGACCAAATAAAACAAACTAGTTTCCCATAAAATCTAGGAGCTCGGAAAACAAGAAGATATTGATAATGCACAGAACTATTCTGAATGATGAAAATATAATTTTTAGATGGTTAGAAAGGTTATACGAATCAATAGAAATGACAACTTTTATTCCTTAATGAATTTTACACCATATAAATAATCTCTCAATAAAACATAAAACAAAAGAAAAAGAGACTGATAAAATAAAAATTAAGTTTAAAAAATATTAGATGTTTCTATGGGGTTGATTATAACTTATGATGATCCCCTAAGTATCAAAATAGGTCAGTTCTCTTTAGAGTTTCCAGTGACTCACTTTTAGAAGTAGATTGCAAGTTTTTCTCTCAATGTTTCTGTGTGGACTCGAATCTCAGCCAACCAGGGATGTGCTGAGGACTAGAACATCTCCTAAGCTGTTATCAGACTATTGACATTTTACCTAAAACATGTCTGAACTATGCTTCTCTTGCCAGTTCCAATGATCATTCCTGAAGGAAAACATAATAACAAATACAACGTCAGTAAAGCCTGAGGAGATTCCCCAAATAACATTCAGGAATATCAGAAGTTAGATTTTGTTATTAGATTAAGAGATAGCTTTTTGGTGGAAGTGACATGAAAATGATAAAGCAAGCTGAAAACCTACTGTAATGATTAAGGATAATAAAGAGGGGATGGAAGTTTCAAGAACATCTAATGTAAGCATGCAAAAGACAAGCCTGCATAGAAGTGAAGGGACAAGAGAAATGAGTATTTTGAAAGTGTTTACAAAGCTAGGTAAGTGTGACAGGAATTTCATTAAAGATTCAAATGTCAGAGTAAAATGGGACCAAGGAAAAAGTTTTAACAGTATTTTTTCCTGAATTATTTGCATTGATAAATTTAAAATAACAATTTGATCAATTACTAGATTGACAGAAATAGTGGTTTGGAATCTGTATTAGCATAATCTAAATCTTTTGGACAGATATGATTCTGCAGCAGTTGAATTTCTGCTAATTAAAACCAATAGCTGCCAGCAAATTCATTAATCCTGGTCCAGCTTATAGATTTGTTGTGCAGAATGATCATTTATTAGCTTAAGACCCTGGTGCCTTCTTGAGAACTATTATTATGTAAAAATATGGACAGAGAGTGGCTACTGGCAAGAACTGTTAATCTTTTCAATTCACACTTCCAGTACTTGTAAAACTCAAGCATGTTATCCCTCATTGAGAGACAGTAATGACAAGTTGGTTTAAACCAAAGAGACCTCTGTATAAATTAACAGATGTTTTAGTTCAAAATAGAAGTGTCAACATGACCTTAATTAATGGACTTGCTAATAGTTGTTCCCAGAAAGGGACAATATGCCAAGTTCTAACCTAGGTCTTATGGAATAAATTCAACCTTTAAAGTCAGCCAGACTCAGGCAAAATCTCAGTGTGAACCTCAAAAACTTCACTTCTTGTCTTCATAACCTGTCTTCATCAGATTGTGCTCTCTTTGCAGTGAGCATCAGATCCCACTTTCTTAGAGGATGCAGTTCATATTTGTATCTCACAGGTGCTCACTGAAAAACTATCCCTATTCTTAGGAGGTGACACTGGAAAATTTACTTTATTCCATTGGATTTCCTTAATTTTAATCAAGTATTATTTCTGACAAATGTAAAAACATTCTTAAACTGATTTCCCAATGTTTGCAAAGTGAATTTTCTAGTTTGTGTATTTATGCTTATGTAATCACGTTCACAGGTTTATTAAAACAATAGTAGTTGTGTGCTGCCAAAGAACTGACCCATAGCTGACATTTGAGTGTATTTTCAGAGTCAGAAAATCACACTGGAGAAGATGTCTCATCTTTCTCCTGTGGAGCAGCTGGTGGATGTGCCTTAAAACCTGTGTCTTAAAACAATAAAACACATATGGATACATTAACTATAAGTCATTACTGTGCTGATTATTAAACAAATATTAATGGAAATTTGATAATTATGTTGTTGATATTGTTAGGTGCTGTTGAGTCAAGTACAACCCATAGTGATCATATGAACAATAGATCTGAACCCTGTCCTATTCTGTACCATCTTCACATTTCCTGACACATTAGAGCCCATTCTGGTGGTAATTGGGTCAGTTCACTGGGTCAAAAGTCTTCCTCTCTTTGACCAGCTCTCTACCTTCCTATCATTTCCCTCTCAAAGAAGTAGCCCCTCCTAGTGAAGTTAAACCTCATCATCTTTGCCTCAGAAGGGTACTCTGGCCATATCCGCTCTAAGACATATTTGTTCTTTTGCCTGTCCGTGGGATATTCAGCCCTCTTCTCCAACACCACAGCTCAAAGGAATCAATTCTTGTTCTGTCATGCTTATTCATTGTGCAGCTCTCAGATGCAAGTGATCAGAAAGACTATGGCCTGAATAAGATGCACCTTAGTCCTCGAATTGACCTCATTATTCTTCAATAATTTGGAGAGGTCCCTAACTGTAGATTTTCCCAGTGCAATACATCTCCTTATTTCAGGACTGCTAGTGCAATTAATTGTGGATCCAAGTAAGATGAAGTTGACAGCATCAATCTTTTTTCTATCTAACATGATGCTGTCTACAAGTCTGGAAGATGAGTGGTGGTGCTTCATAGTCAAAAAGTCACTTTCAAGTTCTAATTTGAAGTATAATATTGTGAGTGATAGGTTATCATTCATACACACAGAAGGAAGACCTGCTTATATGACTGTTAGTCAGTCATACACTCCTACATTTAGAGCCAAAAAGAAAGAAACTGAACATTTTTATCAAATTTTTTAATTTGAAATTGACCAAACATGCAGTCAAAATGAGTTAATGATGAGTTAATAATTGGTGACTGGAATGCAAAAATTAGTAGGAGGGAAGAAGGAATAGTAGTTGGAAAAATATAGGCTTAGTGATAGAAGTCAGCTGCAAATAGAATGATCAAAAGTTGTATTTTCAATGATTTGCTAATTGCAAATATCTTTTTTAAAAGACACAAACATCTATTTTACACATGGACCTCACCTGATGGGCTTCATAGGAATCAGAGTGACCATATCTATGGAAGGAATCTGGAGACGCTCCAGGTCAGCAGTCAAACTAGGCCAGGATAATCTGTGGATCAGACCATCAATTACTCATGTGCAAGTTCATATTGAGGCCAAAGAAAAGCAAAATAAGTCTACAAAATTCAAGACTGGATCTTGAAACGATTCCATTTGAATTTCAAGATTATCTCAAAAATAGGTTCTAAGCATTTAATACCAATGATTAAAGGCCAGATGAGTTATGGGATGATATCAAGGATATCATCCTGAAGAAAGCAAAGGTCATTACAAAAACAGATGAGAAAGAAAAACTGAAATGGATGTCAGAAGAGACTGTAAAAATTGCACTGGAGTGTTAAGAAGCCAAAACAAAGAGAAAATCTACTGAAGTAGAAGACTGAACAGATTTCACAGGACAGCTCAAGAAGACAAAGCAAAGTATTAGAATGGAATCGAAAGCAGAGAGCTGGAATTGGAGAATAAAAAGGGAAGAACTCCCTCTGTATTTCTAAAGCTGAGAGAACTGAAAAACAAACTTAAACTTCCAGTTAAAAGCGTTAAAAGATGCAATGGGCACGATATTGAAATGATCCAGAACGCATCATAAGTAGATAGAGGGAATTTACAAAGTCAATGTAAAAAAAAAAAAGAACTGAATGAACTGAAAAATTTCAGGAAGTACTATATAAGCAGGAGCCAATGGTAAGGAAGGAAGTCTAAAAGTCTGAAGGAAGGTTAAAAATTGAGACTATAGTAAGTGAAAATTGTTGAGATTAAGAAAATGATTTGTAAAATTAAAAACAAGTGTATTAATAAATTATTTATAATGTAGAAAGTAGTAATAAAAAAGAAAATACTCCAGAATAAAAGCATTGCAGTAATATTGTTGTTGTTTTTATGTGCCATCGAGTCACTTGTGACTCATAGCGACCCTACAATAGCCCTAAACCCCGCTCTATCCTGTGCCAATCTCGCTGACTCTGACACACCCATCCTGATTACCCCAGTCACTGAATCAATCCACCTCATAGAGCGTCTTCCCCTTTTGTGCAGTCCCTCCAAGCCTGATGTCTGTCTCCAAGGACCTGTCCCTTCTTACAACATGTCCAAAGTATGTCAGATGAAGCCCCAGAATCCTTGCCTCCAAGGAGCAGCTCGGTTTAACCCTCTCCCGGATGAATCTGTTTGTTTTCTTAGCAGTCCATGGTACCCTCAATACTCTTCTCCAACACCAAAGCTCAAAGACATCAATTTTCCTTCTATTCTCCCTAGTCATTGTCCAACTCTCTGACGCAAAACAAGTGATTGCAAAGACCATAGCCTATATCAGATGCACCTTAGTCTCCAGAGTGACATCATTGCTCTTCAGTACTTTGGAGAGGTCCCTAACAGCAGACTTTCTCATAGCAATACTTGTTGTTTTGCTGTTTTGTTTTTTTTTTTTTAATTTCCTGGCTACTGGTGCAGTAATATAGTAGGTCTCAAAACTCTCGGATATTTAATTGTTGTTGTTGTTACTGTTTACTGTAGTGTCAGAACCAACCCATAGCTGAATCTTCCTAGCTTTTCAGAGGCAGGTAGTCTCACGGGAGGAGATTATCCATCCTTCTACCACAGAGAAGCTAACTGGTGGCTTCAAACCACGTGCCTTCAGAATTGCAGTGCGGCTTCTTGCCACTAGGTCACCAGGGCTCCCTGTTACTCATAATTAACATTATTATTATGATCATCACCAGAAGTCCAACATTTATCAAGATCAGATCTGATCTTACTGATATTTCCTGTCCTCAATTTCCCCTTTTAATTAAACAAGAATGAGTCAATCTTGGACCCTTGTAGAATTCCGAACTTTTTAATTGAGTAGGAAAACAAACAGATTTGTCCTGGAAAGGGGTAAACCGGGTGGCTCCTTGGAGGCAAGGATTCTGAGGCTCCGTCTAACATACTTTGGACATGTTGTGAGGAGAGACCGGTCCTTGGAGAGGGACATCATGCTTGGGAGGGTGGAGGGACAGCGCAGGAGAGGAAGGCCCTCTATGAGGTGGATTGATTCAGTGACTGGGATAATTGGGATGGGAGTGTCAGAGACGGTGCGATTGGCACAGGACAGAGAGGAGTTTAAGGCTGTTGTACATAGGATCTCTATGAGTCACAAGCGACTCGACGGCACATAACAACAACAACAATGGAAATTATTTGAGAAATAGTCAGAACATATGTGACTGTTGGTCATTCAAATATCTTCCTTTGTGAAAATTCTTTCCATGTCTTTTTCCCATTTTGTAATTGGGTTATTACTCTTTTTCTTTTGGAGTATTCTGTAAACTTTCCTTATTAAACTCTCAAGCTTGCCTATATATTTATGTCCATTAACAATCCACACAAGAAAAACATAAAAGTGTGCCAATAAGCATAAATAGAGATAAGTATCATGCACTTTTAAAATACTAACCTCAAAGTTCTCACAATAATTTTGCAAGGATAGGTATACATATGTGAATATATTAATGTTAGATTGTGATGAATCTGAAGTGTGGTGCTGTGTGTGTGTGTGTGTGTGTGTTAAGATATACTTTAGAACTTAGAGCACTTGGAAACTATTTTTTTAAAAAATCAGTCTACATTTTATTGTCCATTCTTGGGGCTTGGAAGCAAGAGTGGCATCTACTTCTGAAATAGCTTGCTCTGCAAACTATGAACTTGGAGAAACGAATGTTATACAAGTGCTCAGGTGTTTTGGTCATAGGGTTGCTATTAGTCATCTACTACTCGGTGGCACTTAACAACAACAAAAGAACATCAGATATGCCAGGCAGCAGTTATAGCATATGTAGCTTGTGCTATTCTCCAGGGAGATCTGGGAGCCTACTGGTAAGGTGTTGTGCTGTCAATTCAAAGGTATGTGGTTTGAATCCACCAGTTGCTCCACAGTAGAAAAATGAACCACATCTTACTGATGAAAAACCTCTGAAAACCTGCTGCAGAGGCAGCTGTTAGTTGGATCTGACTTACCAGCACCTTACAACAGTGGTGTTATTCTACAAAGTTTAGATTGAATTACATTTTTCTATTTTTATGATGTAAGTAATGACCATGAGAACTTTTTTTTCTGGTCAATAAAATGATTGACTTATGATTCTTCAATTATAGTTGCACTTAAAACCAATATAAAAGTTGCCACATTCCCTTTTTTTCTGAAATGATAGTTATTTAGATGGTAGAGTATACTGTACTGTGTGTTCCTGATCTGTAGTGTGAATAACAGGAATGACTTTTATTTTAATCCATCAAAATATGGAGGCTATGTGCTACCATATAATAGTAACCTCACTCATTTGATGGAAGCTTGAATGACTGACCGAAGGATATGTTAAGTATACACTTACTTCATAATGGACATGATGTACTTGCTTCTATTTCAATAACCTCTGATATGAAACCATTGACGAATATTGGTATGAAGTGCCATGAAGTGCCATAAAGTCTGCTCCTACTCACCAAAACCCCATCTGAGCCCGCAGCATCCTCACAATCTCTGTCATGCTTAAACCCCTGTTGAATTGATTGTGGTAATATTATATCTTTATAAGAAAAAATATGCATTAAATTTATCATGCTAATTGTGTACTTCAATTTTAAAGAGGCTCTTCTCTCCAATGATGTTTTTTGGCATTCCCAAGTAGATATAAAACCCAAGAGGATGAAGATACTTGATTGTTCTACTCAAATTTTACACTTATTATTACCAGATTGCTTAGAACAGAATATATAGTCAACAAATATCTGATTAATTCAGTACTAACTAGATTTATTGCCTTTGACTTGGAATCAACTCAGTTTAGCCTCTGTTGGGTTTCCAAGTCTGTAAATAATATTTAAATTGTTCATTTTTCTTCCATGGAATTGCTTGTGCATTGGAACCACTAGAGAAGCATTAATTTGACTTAACACAACTCCCTACAGAATATACCACCAGCACTCTCTAAATGAGTTCAAGTTGTATCATGTTGTTGTTGCTGATTGCCATCAAGTCAAACACAACTTATAGCAACCCTATGAACAAAAGGCCTTTCTATAACTATTGTCTTTTATCAAAGTTCATAGAGTTTCCAAACGCATGTTGTTTAGGAAGTGGATGCCATAGTCACTCTAAAGTAATTGTTCATTGTTTAGCAGTACCATATCTATGAACAACCCTTTGAAAAACTTTTCTGAACTAACCTCCATTTGATTCTCCTAAGCATCTGATATAAGTCTGGTTACTAAACACATGGATTTCCCCTGGTAGTATGAACAAGTATCAGATTGATTACATTTGTGGAAGAAATCACTGGAAAAGTTAATATCAGTAAGGAAAACTAGGCCAGGTAGTAATTGTGGAACAGACCATCAACTACTCATATACAAATTCAAATTAAAGCATAAAATGTCCGGATCAAATCTGCAGGAATCAAAATTTGACTTTGAGTATGTCTCACTTGAATTTAAAAACCAAATAAGGAACAGGTTTAAGTCCCTGAACATTAATGAATTAAGACCTGATGAGCTGTGGGAGGATGAAAAGAATGCAAGAGGTCATTACAAAGACAGAAGAAGAAAAGATCAAAATGGATGTCAGAAGAGACTCTGGATATTATGTTAGAGCACCAGGAAACCAAAGCAAAAGGAAGGAATCAAGAAGTTAAGGAGATGAATAGAAGATTTCAAAAAGCAGCCACGAAGACTAAGCAAAGTTTTATAATGAAATATGCAAAGTACTGGAGTCGGAAAATCAAAAGGGCTGAACTTGCTTGGCATTTCTTAAGGTTAAGGAACTAAAGAACAATTCAAGCCTTGAGGTTTTTTTGTTTGTTTAAAATTTTCCCTCTTTTATTTTTTTTATTAAATTTTATTAGTTTAAAAAAATTTATTAGTTTTAATGAACATTTACAGGGGTTTTGGGTTTTCATTCCTTCATTGCTGCACCATTCTCTCCACCCTCCTCCCCAGTTTGTTCTTCTTTCCCCGCCATCCGAATGTCTGTTTTAATTGTCCAATTGCCACAGTGCTTGTCAAAGTCAGTTCTGATTAATCTCCTTTGTCAGTGTGTCCTTTGCCATT
>NW_006399764.1:7533477-7558596 GCF_000299155.1 Elephantulus edwardii | reverse complement strand
TTCTTGTACTTTGCCTTGTTGATGTGATGAATTACATTAATTGTTTTCCTTATGTTGAACCATCCTTGCATGCCTGTTATAAATCCCACTTGGTCATGGTGGATTGCGTTTTGGTGCTTAATGATGCCATGGGCCGAATATGAAATCATTCAGGGAGTATTAAAAGAAGATGGAAGGAGTCACTGTACCAAAAAGAATTGGCTGACACAAGAGAATTTCAAGAGAAAACATGAAATCAAGAGGCAATGGTTGAGGAAGTTCAGGCTGCTTGGCAAAAAATAAAGGCCAGAGAATTGATGGAATACCAATTGACATATTTTAACAAACTGATGCTGCCCTGCACATGCTTACCAGGTTGTGCCAAGAAATCTGGAGAACAACTACCTGGCCAACTGACTGGAGGAGAACCATATTTATTCCCATTTAAAAAAATGGTGACCTGGAAGAGTGTGAAAATTATTGTACAATATTGCTTGTATCACGCACAAGCAAAATCTCCTTAAGATTATCCAGAAATGACTGGAACAGTGTATTAACAGAGAACTACCAGAAATACAAGTTGGGTTTAAAGAGACTATGGCACTAGGGACATTATCACCAATGTCAGATAGATCTTGGCAGTAAGTGAAGAGTACCAGAGAGATATCTACCTGTGTTTCATTGACTATACAAAAACATTTGATTGTGTGGATTACAACAAAATTTGGTTAACCTTGAGCAGAATGGAAATCCCAGTACATTTGATTGTGCTTATGGGAAGCCTATATTTGGATTGGGAAGCAGTCCTCAGAACAGAGCAGGGAAACACTGCATGGTTCTAAATCAGGAAAGGAGTGCATCAGAGATGTATCCTGTCTCCATACCGTTTCAGTATTTATCTAGAACAGATCATTCGGGAGGCTGGGCTTTATGAGAAGGAATGTGGCATCAGGATTGGAAGAAGATTCATCAACAATCTACACTATGCGAATGACACAACCTTGCTTTACTGAAACTGAGGTGGATCTGACGCACTTGCTGCAGAAGGTCATGTACTGGAGTCTTCAATATGGATTGAGGCATAACATCCAGAAGACAATGATTCTCACCACTGGGCTAATTGGCTGCACCATGATGGATGGAGAAAATATTGAGGTTGTTAATAGTTACAGCTTGCTTGACTCCATGATCAATACTCTTGGCATCAGTGGTAAGAAAATAAAAATATAAATTGCATTAGGTAAATCTACTGTCAGGCACCTCTCCAGAGTACTGAAAAGCAGCAATGTCAGGTCAGATACTAAGGTGCACCTGATCCAGGCCATGGTCTTTGCAGCTACTTGTTATTCATCAGAGAGCTGGACAGAGACTGAGGGTGACAGCAGAAGAATCAATGCCTTTGAGTTGTGGTGCTGGAGAACAGTCTTGAACATACCATGGACCACCAAGAAAGCAAATAAGTCTGTCTTGGGGAGAGAGAAACCAAGTTTCTCCTTAGAGGCTAGGATTTTGAAGCTTTGTCTCACATACTTTGACATGTGGCCAGGAGGGACTGATCCTTGGAGAAGGACGTCATGCTCAGAAGAGTGGAGGAAAGGCGCAGGGGAGGAAGATCCTGGATGAGATGGAATGATACAGTAAATGAGGCAGTGGGGGTTAGTGTGTTGGAGTCAGTAAGACTGATTCAGGACAGGGCAGGCTTCCGAACTGTTGTACATAGAGTCATTATGAGTTGCAGGCCAGTCGATGGAACATAGCAACAACAACATGAATCATATAGAACACTTTCTGGTAGCTTAGTAGTATTGAGTTGTACTGCCAACACAGAAGTTGGTGGTTCAAACTCATCAGTTTCTCACTGCACATAACAAAATGAATCATACAGTTTGTTTGCCCTTTTTGGTAGATTCAACCCAAATTTTAGATACTTTCCTAACAACTGATATACTTTAGCCTTAAACGTAAATTTACATAAAAAATCTTTTATTATTTGTGTAGTTTGTCTTGCCTCTTTTAACTCAACATATTGTTTTCATAAATTAGAAATCTATATCATTCATGTAACTATATTTATATACACATATTGCAAGCAGGAATGGCATCCTAAAAAACACGCCTCTGCAAACTCTATGAACTTTGAGAAACAATGATAGTTATAGAAAGGCTTCAGGTCTTTTGTTCACAAAGTTGCTTTGAGTCGTGCTCAACTTGACAACAATCCACAACAGTAGCATCAACAACAATAACAACATGCATTTCAGTTGTGAAATTCTGGGTTGTTAGACCATGTATCACTATAGGACTTTAAGTTTTTATTTTTGCTATTGAGTGCCATTATGTTGGAACCTACTGATGGTTGACCCTCCTGTGGCTTTTCAGGGACAGTAAATCAAACAATGAAAGATTGTCCATCTTTCTTTCACAGACTAGCTGAAGTATTCAACTGGGTGAATTTAAACTGGCATGTAGCTCCTTGTTTCTAGGCTAACAGAACTTAATGAAATTGTGTGCTACTTTAAGATATTTGATTAGAAATTAACATACTTAGTAGTGTGTGTGCATATGTGTTGTGTCTTCTATCAAACTTCATTTCAGCATTTTAAAAATTGAACCGTATCTCTTTCTGAATATGATAACTAAGCAATACTAGAACACAAGGTCATTATTTGCTCATTCATTATCAATTTTTAGTAACAGTTAAAAAAGAAACATATTCCTCAATTATATTTTTAATCATTCCCAATCATCCTTTCTTTTTTTTTTTGTACAAGAGATATAAAGCCTTGAGAAACTACAGAGGAATAAAACCCATTATATTAGATTAATATACATGGGCTGCTCAACAATTATTAACTTAGACAGACTTTCATTTTTCCTTTTTTGATTATACTTGATTTATGACACATGAAATTACTAGATTGCACTTTTGAAATTCAAATTCTAGAGTTCTTTTAAAAATCACTGGTCTTGAATTCTACTGCTTTGTCCTTTAAAGTAAAATGCGTGACTTTTTAATTGAAAGATATATAATGCTTAGTGTAGCAAAAATACTAGCTAAGTCTTTCTAGATTAGTGGGTACTTGTTTTATTAATGTCATGCATGTGCTGTTGAGTCACCATAGAATATAATGAGCTTATCATAAAAAATGTTCATAATTCTTTTATTAGCTTCATTGTAGTTTATCTTGTCCAGAATTCTATTAGTTAAATGATGATTTTTTTTTTCTCTCTGGACTTGAGTGGGGCAAAAAGAAAGTTTTTGTTCCAACATTAAAGAAGAAAAGATACTGGTAATTAACTTTTTTTCATCCCTTTCTAACAGATAACTAGTAGAACTAGATG
Organism: Elephantulus edwardii; assembly: GCF_000299155.1. Taxonomy (NCBI): domain Eukaryota; kingdom Metazoa; phylum Chordata; class Mammalia; order Macroscelidea; family Macroscelididae; genus Elephantulus; species Elephantulus edwardii. The sequence continues at coordinate 7,555,275 of NW_006399764.1, read as the reverse complement.
GACATATATAATTGGAAACTTATGGTATTCAATATCAGCCCTTGTGCTCCATTTGTACGGATGATCCTGGGACTCACAGCAACCATAAAAGCAAGAATTTCAGCTGTCTGCAAGTCCTTTGGATAAATAATTTGAGTGCTTCTAGGAAGAGAAAGGGCTTTTAGTTTATATTGCCCCAGGAGAGACCATGGTGCAGTGACCACTCAACTTATTTGAAATGAAGAGATTATTAGTGAGAAATTGTCCTATAAAAGTGCCCAAATGGGAGAACACGTAAGAAGATGGCAAGATACTATTAGGTAGCTCTTTTTTTTTCTTCTCCCAGGTGTGCATTTATAGTCTGAAACATATATTCTAGGTTTGTTCAAGCAAGAGAGCCTTTTCCCCTCCTTAGAATAGCTGATCAATAGTATAAAATGCCAACTTTTCCAAAATATGATAAGGTAGGCCTGATAATCCTTGGAACATCAGGCCTTATCAAGTTTATTTTCCCCTTTAATATTATCAGTTTAGTACTTGAACACATTAACTGAAATAAATAAACAATGATGTCTCTAAGCTAATGCAAGTGTTCATTTAACTAATACCCTAGTCCTATACTGAAACTTAGGTACATAAGGTCAAGGACTGTAGTCTTCAATATGGATTGAAGCTCAACATCAAAAAGACAATGGTTCTCACCACTGGGCCAAATGGCAGAACCATGATGGATGGAGAAAATATTGAGGTTGTTAACAGTTACAGCTTGCTTGGCTCCACATCAATACTCTTGGCATCAGCAGTCAGGAAATCAAAATATAAATTTCATTAGGTAAATCTACTGTCAGGAACCTCTCCAGAGTACTGAAAAGCAGTAATGTCAGGCTAGATATTAAGGTGCACCTGATCCAGGCCATGGTCTTTGCAGTGACTCGCTATGCATCAGAGAGCTGGACAATGACTACAGATGATAGAATTGATGTCTTTGAGTTGTGGTGTTGGAGAAGAAGAGTCTTGAACATACCATAGATTGTCAAGAAATCTGTTTTGGAGGGTAAAACCAAGTTTCTCTTTGGAGGTTAGGATTTTGAAGTTCACGTACTTTGGGTATGTGACCAGGAGGGACTGATCTTTGGAGAAGGACATCATGCTCGGAAGGGTAGAGGAGCAGCCCAGGAGAGGAAGATTCTGGATAAGAAGAGTTGATGTAGTACCTGGGGAAATGGAGTTAGGTGTATTGGAGTCAGCGAGACTAGATTGGGACAGGTCAGGTTTCAGAGCTATTGCACATGGGGTCACTATGAGTGTCAGGCAACTTGACGGCACGTAACAACAACAATAACAACACCCTAATGCCACACTAGTACATCACAGTCTAGTGTGCCACTGTCCTGAGTCTGCAATCCATTTATATTGAGACAGTGCTAGCAGCCAGTCTGTTGGACAATAAAATAATTGTAATTATGAAAGTGCAATAAAAGCCTTAACATAGGTCTTGTGGGTAGTAGAGACTTCTGTGAGTCAAGGAAAAATGCACAGATAGGAACTAAGATGAAGAAATAAAGAATGAGAATGTTCTATGCAAAAATCTCGAGTCAAAAGAATATAGGCTGATGAGTTCAGAGAACCAGCAGAACGTTGCTGTCATCGAGTTTCTGTTAGAAAGCAACAGGGTGGACAGTGCATGGCATTGCTCTTGAGTTATGCAGGGACCAGGTAACATAACACTTTACAAGCCACCTGGTGGATGTTGATTTTTATCCCAATACTAATAAGAGGTCATTTCCTGCTTCCTTAGCCTCTTGTTTTCCTGTCACCTTAGAGACTTTAGGATCCATTCAATATGATGAATGGCTTATGGGGATATTGGTTTGTACCTTTCAAGTGAGGCTCAGATTACAAATATACTAAGGTTTCTTTTCTGTAATGTAATCTTCTTTGATTCATAATCATCAAAAATTGTATTTAAAAAAGGTAAAAAAATTGTATTCAAAATACAATAAAATAAAAATGTTCATTCACCATTAGACTTAACTCCTATAAACATAAATATTTGTATTTGTTTGGTATATATATCTATATATCTATCTATCTATCTATCTATATATCTATATATCTCTATCTCTATCTCTATATCATGTATATATATCTCCACAATTTTGGAGCTGTCTAAAACCCAGAGGAAAATACTCTGGAAATACCATAAACACATTGTGTTCTGGGTAGCTACTTTCTCTGTTTCTTTGTACTACTGATAAAAACAGTCTGGCTTAGAAAACTTCCCTTGGCTTTTCAGTGTGTCATCTTCTTGCTCTAATGTAAAAGGGCACAGTGGTCACAAGTATAAAAGGCTCTTTTACATTAAATTACACAGAATAAATTTCTCTGCTCTGAAGAGAAGATAGCAGTTGATTTCTTCAATTTAGTTGTGGAAGATTCTGACATTAAATCTGAAGCTACCACAGAGTGATCCAACTTTGAAGATTACAGTGATGATAATGGGCCTTCTAGTGAAGTAAATGAATGTTTATGGCTTTTTCTTTCCTCCTTTCATTGTTGTTGCTGTTGCGACTTCTGATGATGCTTGGTTTAGTGTGTGTACATCTTGTAGAAGTGTTGGCTTTTGAAGTTGGGTTTTAAAAAGAAAAATGGAATAATGTACAGGTAAATCAATTAGATACCACAAAATTTATATTTCCATTAGACTGACAACGATGACAAGCAGAATGCTTGCTTTTCTATTTGTACTTCTCTCCTTCAAGGTTTAGTTTTACTGTTGTTAGGAATTGTCAGCTGATTTCCTATTCATAATGACCTCAAGTACAACACAACTAACCACTGCCTGGTCCAGCAGTACACCCACAAAATCACTATGTTTGAGCCCATTGCTGGGGCCGCCAATGTCACCTTACTGAAGGTTTTCCTCTTTTTCATTCAGCCTATATTTAAGGAAGTGTGTTGGTCCTCTCCAAAGAATGGAGAAAAGAATTTCCAGTGCTTACAAACCTTTCAGAAGACTTTGTATTTCATTAACTAATTGATATATTTTACATAACACCAGTCTATATTGTTATCCTTTTTTTTAGTTATTATTGTATTTAGTACGCTTTACTAAGATTTATTTGAATGCAAATGAATCTTCTGCAAAAATGCCATTACCAAAATATTTCTAAAATGAGAAGTCTTGTGGCATAGTCTGTCTAGCATTGCACTGCTAAAATATTGTGCCTTTGTGGCTCTTCTAATCCACCAGCAACTCCACTAGAGACAGATGGACTACCTCGTCATGCATAAGTTACATTTTCTGGAAAACCATGAATGTATGTATCGAGTCAACCCAAGAGGAGTCTTATTTATAAAATACTCCTCTAAATGACTTATTTTCTCCTTTAAAATTAAATGCTCAATGAGGAGCATATCTACTAATTCCATAGTTTTCTTTGTATGGAGTAAAGTCATATTTTTGAGCAAATGTCTGGGTTTTTCTTTAAATAGATAAGATTAAAGAACATATGAATTGCTTCAATGCCAGGGACTTTGTTAATCTTATATATTTATTATTGCTGTTACGTGCAATCAAATCAGAACCGACTCATAGCTAATGCTCCTGTGAGATTTCAGAGTCTAAATAACATGAGAGGGATTGCCTATGTTTCTCCCTTAGAGCAGCTTATGGAATTGAACAGTCTACCTTTGGACTAGCAGCGTCACTCCTTAATCTCTTGGTCACCGGAGTTCTCTTATTTATTTACTAATTCATTTTATCAATGAGTTTAATTTGGCGCAATAGGAGCAACAACAAAGTGGGAAAGGCTGAGTCTGACCCTACTAATTTCTCAAAAAGGGAATTGTCCCCATCAACAACATCCACAGTATAAAACCGATCTCTGTAAAATCTTCACTCTGCTGCACCCACTTCTCCTATTTACTAGGCACAATGTTTGTTGCCGATAACCATAGAGACTTTATAGAATCTCTTTTACTCATAGTTGGGGGCTTTATTAGGGAAATGAGTTTGGAGAGTGGTGGGAAGAGGCAAAAGGTACCATACGGTGATATTCCAAGTTTAATAAATAGCAACTTCAAGGCAGGTTAACAGCAAGACACCCTTCCTTAATTATTTCAGATAAGTTCTCAGTCAACAACAAAATACAGTCCCTCAATTAAGCCAGGCAACTCTTCAGTAAACAGCACGGTACCTCTGGCTCAGGAAATGCTGCCACTAATGGGTGCATGCTACTTTCTCTGTGTCTTCTTTCCTGCTGTTTAGGTTCCCCAGGTTCTTCTCCTGAATATGTTCAAGTTAGTGGCAAGACCAATCAATCACCTTATGGACTAACACACCTATGGATGAAGAGATTGCTGATGCAACTGTTGATGATGTAGGCGGGCCACCAGCATACAGGGCAACCGTATCAAATGAAAAACGTGTCCCAGGGAGCAATAGTGCAACCAAAGGGCAATGGTCTCGAGTAGTCGCATTTTCAGTCAACAGATCTTCTACACCACATGCCACTAATCATCATGGTTAGGTCTAAATGGGCATCAGTTGCAAACTTATAAGTTCAAATTCAGAGGCCAAGAAATTTAACAATTTTACCGTATATATGTTACCTGTTTTTCAACAAATAATGTATAAATACCACTGTTGTAAAACAGGACTGACATGGGGGTTGGGAGGGAAACTAAGAAAAAAGGAGATAAATAATGTACACTCCATCAAAACAGATGAGGGAAAGAATTATTTAAATGGAATAAATGATTATGTATTATTTGCATGATAACAATCCAATGCTGCCATCTTGAATAGCTAGCTACATGGCAGGACAAACAGGAGCCCAGAAGGCAGCATCTGAGGCAGTGCAACTATACATATTGTTGTTGTTATGTGCCGTCGAGTCGCTTGTGGCTCATAGCGACCCTATGTACAACAGCCCTGAACTCTGCTCTGTCCTGTGCCAATCGCACTGTCTCTGACACTCCCATCCTGATTACCCCAGTCACTGAATCAATCCACCTCATAGAGGGCCTTCCCCTCCTGCGCTGTCCCTCCAGCCTCCCAAGCATGATGTCCCTCTCCAAGGACCGGTCTCTCCTTACAACATGTCCAAAGTATGTCAGATGAAGCCCCAGAATCCTTGCCTCCAAGGAGCCACCCGGTTTAACCCTCTCCAGGATGAATTTGTTTTCCTAGCAGTCCATGGTACTCTCAGTACTCTTCTCCAGCACCACAGCTCAAAGACATCAATTCTCCTTCTATTCCCCCTAGTCATTGTCCAACTCTCTGATGCATCACAAGTGATTGCAAAGACCATGGCCTGTATCAGATGCACCTTAGTCTCCAGAGAGACACCATTGCTCCTCAGTACTTTGGATAGGTCCCTCACAGCAGGCTTTTCCATGGCAATGCATGTTTTAATTTCCTGGCTGCTGGTGCCACAATTGTTGACTGTGGACCCAAGCAAACTAAAGCTGTAAACAATCTCAGTCTCTTCACCATCCATCCTGATGCTGCCAATTGGCCCAGTGGTGAGAATCTTTGTTTTCTTCACATAGCAGCTTAAATGTTTGTGAAATGGAATTAAGATATTCACTAAGAAGAGCAAGAAGACACTTAACTGTTAACAGCACAGCACAGCTTCTATCTTGACCAGCTCTCTACATGACATAAGAACTCAGGAAGTCTACAACAGCAGTAGCAGTGGAATCCACTAATCTGAAAAGGTCTAGTATCTCCCATTGTCCCTCACTGTGCCCCTTCCACATTACTTCCTAGGTAGTCATCAGTGTTTCCCTACACTCCTGCCCAAAGATCCAGCTTGACCTTGGGCCATGCCCATGACATCTTTTATTAAAGCTGGAAGCTCAGAGTGTTCTTCCAAGATCATGTGAACAGTGCCTTACATTGCCTGAAATCAGACCTCAGATTAGTGGGAGCACCTCTTCTAACTTTGACTCTTGGCTCTTCTTTATACAACATTTATTGATGATTACACAAATAACTAATACAGAGTTAAGATCAGCTTCCAGCTGGGAAAAGGTAAAAATATGTTACATTCTTATCTGGAAGTGGGGGAATAGGAGTGATATAGTTAGGCTAACTGTCAAGAATAGGTGTGGTATTGAGAGAAATAACACAGATTGATGTGAAGTTCTTCACAAAGGTTTGAGTTTTAAGACTTTGAAGACAGTCCAATCTGGTCTTGCAAATTGACACCTGAAGATGTTAGTACATAATGTAAATCACATAGAATGAGATTGCCTATCATTTTCCTGGGAAAACAATTAACTGGTAAATTCAAACTGCGTACTTTTGGGGTTGCAATGCAGCTTCTTACCACTCACCATCAGAATTAAATGTGTAGGTACAGTTGTTATTGTTGTTGCTATGTGCCCTCAAATAGAACTGAGTCATAGCTAGGTCACCTTCTGATGGGTTTTCAGAGGCAGTTAATCACATGGAAAGAGATTATCTATCCTTCTAGCCCTGCCAAAGTTTTTTAGAAATTTCTAAAGTTCCTGTACCTTCTATCAATGTCTTTCTTCTAGTATATAAAGTCTTCTAAATAAGCACAAGATTATCACAAGGAACTTGTTTGCTCTTGGTACAAATTATAACTCTCTTCATTGGAAAGAGACCAGCTATTATAGTTAACCAAGTAGATATAAATAAAAACGGATGAATCTTTCAGATCTTTGTCCAGAAGTAATGTGTCTATTGCCATACTAGTTACAAATTTTATGCTATTTGTTTCTACATATGGAAAAACTGCTTTAAAAAAACACCAAAACTACAGCCAATGATTCACAGTAGGATTTATGATGACTGTGCTAGTTTCCCTAACATTTGCATTAACATGTGAATTGAGTGTTAACTATTAAATATCAGTGTGCCCAGCCAGATAAAAACCATTGGGAAAACTGAGGTTGGAGGAACACATGTATCTTTCTTGCTTGGGTTTATTGTATTCCATGATATCATTCTTTTTTGAGTTTCTTTTTACCACAAGGTGGGGGATCTATAGTAACTTCCAATAAAACAAACAAAAAGCAATATTGTAAAAAAAAAACAACAAAAAACCACACTACAAAAACCCAGTTCAAAAGGTAGCAATGATTGTGCCTGGACCGTTAACAGACTAATACAAGGAGTGATGACCTTGTGGAGTCTATTGGTGATGAGGTCATAAAATGTGACAAAAAGAGATTGCAGTTTTTATTGTCCCATTGATTTCACCTTTTCCCTTTTCGATATGAAGTTGGCTAAAGGACTTTTTATTTTGTTACTCACTGAGTCTAGGGATTGTGCACAGAATGAGCCTGCCTTCTAATAGGTGCTAACTATGTTTAGAAATGATCAAGCAAGTTTAAGTCTAGTGAGAACGAACTTGAATCTCACTTCTTGCAACAAATCTGAATTGTACAATAAAAATGAAAATAGTCATTTCATTAAATGATATCTAAACATCAAGAGCAGATGGATCTTCCAAAAACAAAGATTCTATTTTCATGGAATTGTCTTTGTGAATATAAAGAGAAAAGCACAGCAAATATAGAACATTATTAAGGCCATAGACGTGAAATTGTTTTGAAGCTTCTTTTTATATAATTTCTGTTTTATTACATCTGTTCAAAGATTTTCTGTAATCACCCTAAGACAGATTTAGTGTAATATATGCTAAGAAGAAAAGATAACTGGTGATTATTGTATTTATTTTTATAAATATTCTACAAAATTCTAATATCTTATATAATTATGGCATTTGAGTTCCAGCAGGCCATCATTTGAGATAGAGTTAATATTTCCAAATATATTTTTTACTTCCTTAGTAATCAAATAATAAGATTAATTTAGGAAAAATTTTAAAAAGTTAAAATGTGATGACTATGCAGTTAAAATCTAATGACTCCCAAACTGGAATCACCGAAGAAGTATTATATCCATTTAATCTTGAAAACGTGTTTTAGCTTTCCTGTTTTCTCATGTGTAAAATGGCAGAAATATATTCTCTTTTCAGATCAAACTTGAGAGCAGTGTTTTAAAGGCAAATAGGCATAGAGAATATATGAATGCATTGTTAGCCATCTACATTGCATAAAAAAGAGAAATGTGGTTCATCAAATTTAAATAACATGCTGAAAATTTATAAGACATTAAGATTTGGTATTGAATTTTGGCATCTTATTGTTGAAATGCTTCCCCCAATGTTTCTTGATTTACATATTTTAACAATTTAGACTGAAACTTCATAAATGATAAGGGGAATTAAGTACGTCTTTGCATGGTCAATACATCATCAACATTCCAAAACTGAAAGAACTAAAGTGAAAATTCAAGCTTCTGGTTGCAATACCGTAGGGCTTTATGAGCCAAAAATTAAACAACACAGAGAGAATACAAAGACTGGACTAAGTACACAGAGTCACTGTGCCATTAATAATTGGTTGACATTCAACAACTTCTGGAGCTAACAAATGATCATAATTCATGACTAATCACTCATGTTAGCTGAACCACTTGGCCAACTGACTGGAAGAGATCTATATTTGTTCCCATTCCAAAGAAGGGTGACCCAACAGAGTGTGGAAACTACAGAACAATATCATTGATTTCACATGCAAGCAAGATTCTACTGAAGATTATCCAAAACGACTGGAACAGCACATCAGCAGAGAACTGCCAGAAGTCCAGGCTGGGTTTAGAAGGGGTCGTGGTAGGAGGGATATTGTAGCTGATGTTAGATGATCTTAGCTGGAAGCAGGGAATACCAGAAGAATGTTTATCTGTGTTTAATTGATTATGCAAAGGCATTTGATTGCGTGGATCATAACAAACTGTGGCTGACTTTGAGAAGAATGGGAATCCCAGAACATTTTTAATCATGTTAATGCAAAGCCTATACTTGGACCAAGAGGTTGTCATCAGAACAGAGCCGGTTAACACTTCATGGTTCAAAATCAGGAAGGGTCTACACCAGGGATGTATCCTATCTCCATACCTTTTCAACCTGTATGTAGAGCTGATTATCCGAGAGGCTGGGCTCTCTGAGGAAAAGTGTGGCATAAGGATTGGTGGAAGATCTATTAACAATCTGCTTTAGGCAGATGACACAACCCTGCTTGCTGAACTGAGTAGGACCTCATGCACTTGCTGCATGTCAAGGACTGCAGCCTTCAGTATGGACTGAGGCTCAATGTCAAGAAGACAAAGATTCTCACCACTGGACCAATTGGCAGAGTCAGGATGGATGATGAAAAGATTGAGATTGTTGACAGCTTCAGTTTGTTTGGCTTCACTGTCAACACTCTTGGCACCAGTAGCCAGGACATCAAAAAACGTATTGTGATGGGAAAGTCTGCTGTTAGGGACCTCTCAAAAGTATTCAAGAGCAACAGTGTGTCTCTGGAGACTAAGGTGCGTCCGATACGGGCCATGGTCTTTGAAATTACTTGTTACGCATCAGAGAGTTGGACAATGACTAGGGAGGATAGAAGGAGAATTGATGCCTTTGAGCTGTGAGATGGATTGATTCAGTTACTGGGGTAATCGGGATCAGTGTGTCAGAGGCAGTGTGATTGGCACAGGATAGAGCAGGGTTTAGGGCTGTCGTACATAGGCTCGCTATGAGTCACAAGCGACTCGACAGTACATAACAATAACAACAATAATCAGTAATGTTACTAACAATGTTAAGTATAGACTGTGTTGCAGATATTGGTGATAAACATGACTTTGAAAATAGACAGGGTACAACTTAGATGCTTCACTAGGTAGGGGCCATCAAGTCAACTACAAATCATAACTCTATGAATAATGTGTCTGAGCTTTGCCCAGTTCTGAATCATCCTTATTATTTGTTATGTTCAATCCCATTGTAGTAGTCACTGTGTCAATTTCTCTTACTGAGGATATTCTTCTTTTTCACTGAACTTGTAGCTTTCTCAGCATGGTATCTCTCTCCAAGGACTAATTCCTCCTGGAAACATGCCCAAAGTAAAATAGAAAATATGAGCTTTTTGCCTCTAAGGAGCTCTTTGGTTGCACTTTCATCAAAAGAGATTTGTTGGTCTATTGGCAGTCTATATGACATTTAATACTCTTTGCCAACCCCACACAATTCAAAGGCATTGTCTCTTCTCTTGACGCTCTTATAATTTTCAAAATTTTAAATGCATGTTATAGTTGTATACCATTGAGTCAAAACCAACCCACAGCTGACCTTCTGGCAGGTTTTTAAAGTTAATTGCTTGAGAGGATATTGCCTATCTTTCTCCTGTGGAGCAGCTTATGGTCTCAAACTGTGTGCCGTCAAGATTAGATCAAGTCTTTGATCACGCTCACCTTAGTCTTTAAATAGTGACCCATGCTCTGTAGCACTTGGAAGATGTCCTTCATAACAGATTACCCCAATGCAACATGTGTTTTGATTTCTTGACTTCTGCTATGTAAGTGTTTAATGTAGATACAAATAAAATTATTGACTACTTCAACCTTTCAACCTTTTCTTCGTCTATCATAATGTCTATTGGTCCGGTAGTGAGAATTTTTGTTTTCTTAATATAAACTCTATTGACAGCTGTAGACTTTGATTTTCTACAGCAGATATTTCAAGTCTTCACTTTGAGCAAGCAAGAGTATGCCATGTACATAATGCAAGTTGTTAATGAATCTGCCTCTAATCCTGGTATACGTTATTTTTCATGTAAACCAACTTCTAGAATGATGTTTAACATACAAATTGAATAGGTATGGAGTAACGATACAACCCTAATACCACTTTTTATTATTTTAAACTGTATAGTAGTCTCTTATTCTGCTTGCAAAATTGCTGATTGGTTTATGTATAGTATTCGCATAAACACAGTTAATATTCTTGGACTCTGATTCTTTCAACATTAGTTATAAATTTTTATTATCCACAAAGTCAGATGTCTTTGCATAATCAACAAAATATAAGTAAACATCTTCTGGTATAGTGTTTTCAGCCAAGATCCACCTGATATCAAGTTTGGTGTTCTTTGTACACGATCTCTTCTGAATCCAGCCTGAATTATTGGTAGTTCCCTGTCAATGTACTGTTCCAGCCAATTTTTAATAATCTCAAGTAACATTTTCCTTGAAAATTATATTAATGATATTTTTTGGCAATTATAATGTTTTGTTGAATTACCTTTTTGGAAATGGGAACAAATATTAATCTTTTCCAGTCAGTTGGCCACATAGCTACTTCCATATTTGTTGGCAGAGACTGTTGAACACATCTAGGGTTGCATCTGTCTTATGAAATATTTCAAATATTTGTATTCCATCAATTTCTGGTGCCTTATTTTTTGTCAATGCCTTCGGTGAAGTTAAGCTTCTTTAAGGACTACTAATTCTTGATTATAAGCTGCTACGTCCTGAAATTATTCAGCATTAACCAGTTGTTTTTGGTACTGTGACAATGTGATTTCCTTCTATCTTCTTTGGATATTTCCTATATCTTTAAAGATTTTGCCTGTAAAATGGTTCAGAATTGCATCGACTGACTTGAATTTTCTCTTTACTTCTTTCAGCTTGAGAAATTCTAAGCATGTTCTTCATTTTTTACTTTTCTAATTTAAGTATCTTGCACATTTTATTATTATACTTCCTTTGTCCTTGTAAGCTGCCTGTTGAAATCCTGTTCATCCCCCTTACTCCAGCATTCATTGCCCTTGTTTTTGCTGATTTCATTCTATTGCAAATTTCAAAATCTCCTCTGACATCCATTTTGGTTGTTTACTTCTTCCCTGTCTTTGTAGTGACCTTTTGCTGTTGGATTCACCTTTCCGCCCCGCCCCATGAATAATGCTTCAATAGACTATACTTATTCATTTATGTCACAACATTTGGAGGATGACTACCTGACTAATTGACTGAAATTGATCAGTATCCATCCCAGAAAGCAGAATACAGAAATTACTGAACAAAATCATTTCTATCACACGCTAGCAGAATGGTGCTAAATGTAATAAAATTGCTGCAGTGGTACACTGACAGGAAGCGTGACAGAGTTCAAGATGGATTCAGAATAAGTTATGGAAGATAAAAAAAAATCATTGTGTTGGCTGAAACCACAATGTTGTTGCTGTTGTTATTTGCTGTTGAGTTGACTATAAAACTTAGTGACCCGATCAACATTATCTCTGAACCCTACCCTTTCTTGAGTCATTCTCGCTCTCTCTGATACACCTGCCCCCATTGTCACAGTCATTGTGTCAATATATTTTATCTGGGGTCTTCCTCTCCTGTGCTGATTCTCTACCCTTCCAAACATAATGTCCTTCTGCAAGGACTGGTTCCTCCTGGCAACATGCTTAAAGTAAGTGAGATGGAGTTCTATAATTCTTTCCTCCAAACAGCAACCTGGTTTCATCCTTTCCAGGGAAGACTTGTTAATACTCTTGGCAGTTGATGATGTATATTCAATACTTGTCTCCAGCACCACAACTCAAAGGCATTGATTTGTCTTCCATCATTCTTTGACATTGTCCATCTCTCAGATGCATAGCAAGTGATTAAGAGCACTATGGCCTGCATCAGGCATACATTAGCTTCTACACTGACATAATTGTTCTTTAGCACTCTGGAGGGGACACTGACGACTAACTTCTCCAAAGAATTTCTCTTTGATTTCTTGACTGTTGGAGCCAAGATTGTTGCTTGTGGACTGGAGCAAGATGAAATTGTTAACAACCTCAATCTCTTCTCCGCCTATCATGATGCTGCCACTTGGGAGCTCTGTTGGCCTAGCAGTAAGAAGATATGTTTCAATCCCAAAGTCATGTGGCTTGAATCTACCAGCTTCTTCAAGAGAGAAATATAAGCAATCTCCTCTCATGCAGCTAACTACCTCTGAAAACCTACTGGAGGGTCATCTATGGGTTGATTCTGACTTGATGTAACACAACGACGACAAAACCAGAATACCAAAAAGATATTTACATATGTTTTGGAGACTATGTAAAGGCATGTAACTATATTTATCATAACAAATCACCTACAATATTGTGATGAATGTGAATTCCAGACACCTAATTGTGCACATACAGAAACTACACATGGATCTGTAGGCAGTTGATTGAACATAAGGTGATACTACTTTGTAGTTTAAAGTTGGAAAATGTGTGAGGTAGGATTGTAATTTTTCATTTATTCAGTATCTATGCAGAGAAAATAATTAAAGAAATTTTTTTATATGAATAAGAATGTGGCATCAGAATTGGAGGAAGACTCGCCAACCACCAGGTATATGCACATGAAACATTCTCATTTGCCAAAAGAGAAGAAGAAGCACTTATTGAAGAAGGTAAAAGACTTTAAAGTCTTCTACTTGGATTAAACCTTGGTACAGAGAACAAAAATATCACAATGGAGAAAATATTGAAATTGTAAAGAATTTCATTTTACTTGAATCCACAACCAATACACATAAAGGAAGTAGTGAAGAAATCAAGGGACATGTTGTACTGGGAGAATCTTTTGTAAAGGACATCTATAAAGTACTTAAGAAAAATTTGGTTTGAAAAGAATGGCATTTTCAATCTCTCTGTATGTATGCAAAAGCTGAACAATGAATAAGGGAAACCAATGGAAAAGGATGCCTTTAAATTGTGGTGTTGGGTAAAGATATTGCACAGCTATGAACTGCCAAGATGCCACACAAATCTGTCTTGAAAGAAGTTCAGAAGAATGCTACTTAGAAGTGATGAGGGTGATATTTCATTTCACATACCTTGTTTGGGTTTGTTGTGAAGAGGGATCAGTCCTTTCAAAAGAATATGATGCTAGAAAAGAACGTCACGCTTGACAAGGTGAAGAACTGACACAGTGGGCGCAACAAGAAACTCAAAAATAGCAAAGGCTGTGGAGATGGCACAGGGTGGAGTTCTTTCTACTTAGGGCTGCTATGCATTGTTATATTTGGGGGAATATTCTTCTAATTTGTCAATTTGCTATACCGAGGTAATCTGGGTTTGCTGTGATGCTGCCCCTTGTGCCACTGGGTATCAAATGTCATAATGGTCTCCCAATGTGAACAGTGTTTGGTGCATCTCACAGATGTAAAACAGGTTTGGAAGCAGGAGTGGCATCCATGTCCTAAACCACATGCCTATAGAACCTCTATGAACTTGGAGAAATGACAATTATGGAAAGGCGTTAGTCCTTTTGTCCATAGAGTCACTATGAGTCATACTCAACTCTTCGACAATCAACAGCAGTACATAAGAACCTAGTCAACACCCTTTAACAGCCTAACATTTCTTGCTCTTGTTTGAAGACCTCTCTTTCCCCAGTCAGTGGGGCTCTGATTGGAATGTGGCTAAATCACTCAGGTGCCAACCCAAAGCATCAGCTGTTTAAACCTGCCAGGCAGTTGCTCCTCAGAATAAAAATATGGCAATCTACTTTTAGAAAGATTTTTTTTTTAACTTTGTAAACCCTGTGAGAAAATTCTTCTCTAGCAAATAGACCTAGTCTGACTTGGAATCCATTAGACAACAGTGAACTAGATTTGCTTTTTTATATCTTCCTTCCAAATATATATTACATGTCCTCAATAAATCCCCCATCCTTCTAATTGTGATTTTATACTCTTTGCCCTCTTAGATGCTTTTCCTCCCCTATTCTACTTTTCCATGAATTATTATTTGTTCCCTCAATATCCCTTGTTCCTGAGTTGCAATTATTAACAGCTTCCCAATATGAGAAGTACATTTTCATCCAGCTTTGAGTGCCAGGAGTTCCAAGAGTCCTGAATCCTAGATCAGGTCAGTTAACTTCCATGACATTCAATTTCCTGTTAGGTAGAAAGAAAATAGGTAATACAAAAAATAAATTTAGCCAGATATGAAGTATCAAACCCATAGTTGTAATAAATGGACTAGTATTTTAATTGAATTCTTCCTTATTTCTAAGTCTATATTTTGCTATGCAATTGTCAAGACATTCATGTTACCCTATTAAGCAGAATTATGCCATTGACTATTGGTTTACATTGTGGGACATCTTGATTGTTTTTAATTAGTAACCAGTGGTTCATGAAACTCTCTTAAAAGAGAAAATACTTTTGAATTTCAAGATGAAGACTTCTAAATACATATATAAAGGTAGGCGTTTTTGTGAAATTGAACCAACAGAAATAGCTGCAAATACACAAATATATGATGAAGTTATCACCAGAACAGTAGAAACTTCATAGAATTTCTATTTTAACTATGTGGAGAAGGAAACATTCTGGATCATGCACAATGTTTGCAACAGTTATTATTCTAATATGCCACTCAAATGATTTTTTACTGACATCTTATCATCATAAAAAGTACTATTAGTGGTCAAATTAATGATGATAATAGTAGTATGGTATGTACTACAGCTTGATGATGTTTGAAATAGGCTGTATCATAACTGCCTTCTAAATGTGTTTTCCTGGGTTTTCTTGTGGTTTCCCAGTAGACTATAGGGTCCTTATTAGCCATGATTGTCTTGATAAGATAAAACAACACAACAGAATACGCTTTACCCCAATTCCTGTAGAGATAGCTTTAATCTGCTTTAACTACTTTTATTTTAGGTGAAACCTTTCCTAACTAACCTACGTAAAAGCACAACTTTTCTTTCACATATGACACACACAGGCTCGCACTCACACGTACCCTTTCTCTCTCACTATTTTCTTTCATTGCTGCTGCTTCTTAAAGCTCCATGCAGACATCTTATGACACTCATTACCCTTTTTTTTGTTTGTTTTGTTATATTCACTCTTTCTACCACAGTGTGCAATATGTGATTTTTAATAACTGTGTAACAGTTTTTGCATCTGTAGATCCGTAAATTAATGTTTCAGTCCCTGGGCTTCTGCCATTTACTAGATCATATTTCAGGGGTTTTTTATGACAAAGAAAACTTTCTGAGAAATGTTTTTCTTCAAAATACATTTTTTACTCATTTCCTTGTCATGAAATTTTCCCATAGAGAATTGCACATTTTATGTCTTCAGATGTGTTGGATGACAGAAATATTAGACAACTGAAGTTAGCTTTGCAGAACATAATTATGTTCTCAGGCGTAATAATGGTAGAAACCAGCTGCCTTGAATTTGACTCAGACACAAAGCATCAATAAGTGTATTACAATAGAACTGTATGTTTTCTGTTGTTAGGTGCCATTGAGTTGAGTATGATTTGCTGTGACCCTATGAACAAGAGAACTAAACCCTGTCCTATGCTATGCCATCCTCATCATCTCAAACACATGAAACCATTCCTGCAATCACTGTGCCAGTCCATCTCACTGATGGTCTTCTTTTGTTCTCCCACCCTGCACTTTTTCAAGCATAATATCCCTTTTCAAGGAATAGCCACTCCTAGCAACATGCCCAAAGTATGCGAGATGAAGTTTTGCTTGCTTTGCCTCTGATGATAATTTTTCCAAAACGTATCTATTCTTTTGGCAATATATGAACGATTCAGTAATCTTTTCCAAAACCAGAGCTCAATGGCTTCAGTTCTTTTTCTATCTTCTTTATTCATGGTCTAGCTTTCAGATGCATAGCAAGTGATTTAAAAGACCATAGCCTGAATCAGGCACACTATATTTTCAAACTAGTGTCATTACCCCTCAGTAATTTAGTCCTTGACACCAGACTTGTCCAGTACAATGTTTCCTGATCTCCTGACTGCTGGTACTAAACATATGAAATTGTTGACTACTTCAATTTTTTCTCCAATTATTGTGACATTGCTGAAGGGTAGAGTGTTAAGGGATTTTGTCCTCTTGGTGTTGAGATGCAATCCATATTGAAAGCTGTAGGTTTGTGGTTGTTTTTATTTTTTTATCTTCTGCAGTAAGTATTTCAAGTCTTCCTCACTTTCAGCAAGCAAGGTTGTCATCTGCATAATGGAGAGTGTCGATAAATCTCCACTGATCCATCTTGGTTTCACATTCTTCATCATAGAGTTCAACTTCATCCTAAGATTTTTTTTCAATGCCTAGAGCTCTCTTACCATGTACTGCTTTCTGAAATGGTAGAGCACTAAAGTCTTTTTGGTGCAATGACCCTGTGTTTTCGTTCCATAATCTTTTGATGCTTCTTGAGTTTTTAATACATTTTGCCCTCAGAATTTTGCAATATTGAAACTCAAGCCTTAAATTTATTCTTCACTTCTTTCAGCTTCAGAAATGTTTAAGTGTGTCTTACTGTACTGTTTTCCTAATTTAAAATATTTTCTTATTTAGATATAATACTTCTTTTTCTTCTTCTATTCAATTCTAAATAAATTTGTTTATGTGTTTTAGTTTCTCTGTGTTCTAGAACAAGTTTCAGACTCTCTTCTGATATTTATCTTGGTTTTTAATTCTTTCCTTTCTTTTTAATGAACATTTTCTTTTTTATGTATGCTCTCTTCAATACCTGATCATTCATATTCAATGGATCAAATCTGTCTTTGAGATAGTCTCTAAGTTCAGATGGAATATATTGAATTTCTTCTGTTTACTTTATAAATAGGTTTTCATTATCTTCAGCATCAATTTGACCTTGACTATGAAGAATCAAAGATCTGTGATACACACATATGTACACATACACATACTTCCGTGTGCACACATAAACTTATTTAGACTACTCTTTCTTTAAAATAGAAAGTATTTTTCCTTTACTTCTGTTTAAGTTCTCTATGAGCCATTAAGATGAATCCATCTCTGAGGAAACCACAGCATATACAGTTTTTAGTATATTGTGTTTACAATTCCTGCTGATTTTCCTGATTGAATTGCTTGATGTTATTTAGCATTTGCTGAAATGAATAGGCAGGGAGTCAGCTCAGAACATAACATTACATATGAGTCACTGGATAATGATACAGACAGTGCTAGTCTGGTAGGCAATCTGAAACAAAGGTGGTATATTAGGATAAAACACCGTAGAGATGATTTTAATGGAAAATGATTAAAATGGTACTACAGATTACTAATAGGTTATTTCTGAAGAACTTCTACAATTAAATAATATAAAATTATGAAAATAAATTTATACCTATTTCTCTTGCCAGTCCACATTACATTTGCATAAAGATTACAAAGAAAATTACCAGCTTATGCTTCGCTAGAGGATGCAGTTCTATTTATGCTCCAGTTTCTTTAAATGCCACAAAAATATTGAGCTTATTGGATAGTAAATTTTTGTTGAATCAATAGTGATTGAATGAAAGACTCAGATACAAATAAAACAAGTGAAATTTGTAATATTTAGGGAACTTGCTGGGATGGATGTTAGAACTTTTGGTCTTCTGTGAGAGTCAAAAGCAGAAGGCAAGAAAATATTTCACCAAATCAAATTTAAAAAAATCTCAATTATGGCAACTTACAGTTTTAAACTGTAATAGGCACATTTAAATGTAAAAATATTTTTAATTCTATTTCATTTTGAAAGTTGCAGTTGGATATCTATTTACTCTTAGGATAATAAGACGTTTTACATGTACTCACAATTGTAGAAATAATTAGGATGCTGCTACCCATTTGAGGTGGAAAAAGCCACCAAGCTGTGTCTCTGGACATGTATAGTGCTTAAAAATGTTGCCTGAATTGAATAAACTGCAATGCCTTTTTTTCTTAAGTGAGAACTAGCTGCTTAAGGTTTATGTTTAAACCCTGAAAATAAAATTAAGATGCTATGCATTAAGTCTAGGGTTTTAAAAGATCTTGGAAATGCTTTTCTCCTATAATTGTCCCTTGAATATTTGAATGATAATAGGAATCTTTGTTTCTAGTATAAGTATACAGTATTTTGTTTTAGGACCTTGAGATATACTGTTGCATGCAGCAAAATATCACCTTTATCCATATAATATCCAAGAAAAAGAAGACCTTTAATCTTCCGTATGCCTTATACAGTGCTCTATAATTTACAAGTGTTTTGTTAGATTGCTTAACTCCAAAGAAACCCTCCCAAATCACTTTTGCTCCCATTAAAAGTGAAGAAAAATTGTGGTAGAGAATTGCATGCTTCTTGAGTTTTGCCTTATAGCTGGCTTGAAACAAAGACAGTTTTAAGACTTATGTAGGTTGAGGAAAGTCCTAGGGGCTGAAGTTTTTAATTGAAGGGTTGATGGTTCCAATCCAGTAACAGTGTTTGAGGTAAGGATGTAATAATCTGCTCCATAAATAATTGCTGTGGGTTAGTTCTATTCTCTTCAACAGTGTTTCTGCGTGTTGGGATTGTCTAAATAGTATTTGGTAATGACAGCAAATGGTGGAAGAGAAATTTTATCTTTCTGAAATTCTTTATATGAAACTTTGTTGACTACAAGACACTCTATAAAATGTCCTAAACATTATGTTTTAACTTTTAAGGTAGTGTTTTTGCTTCTATCCTACATGTAATTTTGGAAAAGAGAAGATAATAATATTGTAACTTCCAGATGACATCAGAGACTGAAGTTGGCAAAACTTTGAAGAGAATC
The DNA here is from genome assembly GCF_000299155.1 of Elephantulus edwardii. Lineage (NCBI taxonomy): Eukaryota > Metazoa > Chordata > Mammalia > Macroscelidea > Macroscelididae > Elephantulus > Elephantulus edwardii. Next base: position 7,535,808 of record NW_006399764.1, on the reverse strand, counting down.
TTATATATCAAGATTAGATTCTATTGTAAAGTGAAAGAATTGCGATCCAAAAATTTAAAGATGAGAAGCTACATTCTAATAGAGTGCAAACTTGAATCCAAGTAATTTGACTCCCACATATTTCTGTATTAGTGTCAATCATGCTGCCACTAACTGGATTATGATACATGGAATAGATCAGGGAATATGGAATCTTCTATGGTCTTTGTTTCTAGATTGTGAAAAGGTGGCTTCTACTTCACTGGTGTGTAATAGTGGTACAAGTCTGACAGAAAATGGTTGTTTAAAAAATAAGGTGGTTACCTAATTAAATTTATATTTTATAATGTCTTTCTGTGACTATAAATATTATTTGCAAACATGCATCATTATTAAATATTGAATGCTGAAAAGCTCAACAACATAAAGTTATTTCTCAATATTAATATTGAGGAGCAGAAATGTAAATAATAACAAAATAATTAAAAGTCATGAATATGCATTCCATGATAAGATTTTAAGAAGCTGATAAAGCTGCTTTCCCAGGTAGGTCTTATTAAGGGTAGAAATCACATTAACTTCTATTTCCTTTTTCCCCTTTTAACTCTGTGTAAACTCATAGTAAGAAAGACACATCAGAAGGGTATTCTAGGATCCTACTGATAAGTTAGTCTACAATTCAATATATGATACCACAGTCCAGTGGGTGTATAGGCCACCCAGAGATAATGTAGAGCTTATTACTTATTAAAGTATATTGCCATTTACTTTGACCCTTAACAAACTCCATTCTTCAAGGTTTTCTCTCTGCCTTTTCTTTTCCCCTTGACAGGTAATGACTTCAAAAGATCTATTAGATATTACATGCATAATGAAAGTGCAAAGCTTGCTGTCAGGTACAATAGACTGCAGTTTTTATTTGAGCCCTCAAAGTTATACTGTGTCATATGTACTCAGAAGGTCAGTGAGGACTATTTCCTATCTCATTTCTCTAACAGATATTAGCCAAGCCACTTGCTTCATACATAATGGTTTTCTTTTCTTTCTTTTTTTCCCTACCTCGTGAAGGTCAGTTTCTTTTTACGTAAGCAGGATGACAATGATGTTTGCTATCCTAATGGTTTCCATCCTATTCATTATTATGCACTTTATAAGTTTGCAGTAATAAAGAATAATAAAAATTGGCTCATTAGCTTTTTCTAATAAAAAGTCACTGTAGTATTAAAGATGAATTCTCAAAGAATAACTTTAAAACATCAGCCAAATCTTAGCTAATGTAAAACTCTTATTAGTTTGTGAATATTCCCTTTTCCATTTAAAACACTTTTTAGGGTAATCAGAACGTGGGTACTGATGTTATATTATGTCTATCTTTTTATTCGTAACATTTTGTTCTTGACAATTTTGGGATAGAGCATATAATTACTCTTTTAATGGCTGTAGAATATTTTACAATTTCAATGCATATGACTCTATTTAATGTGCCCTTGAAACTGGATTTTTTTTCCAAATATGACAATAACAATGCAACACAGGTTTTCATAAATAGTTTGAATTATGAGTGAATAAAATTTTGAGCCAGACCTTAGTAGATATTATGACAGTTTTCAAAAATAGGTGAACCAGTCTGCACTCCTGTAGCTTTATCTGCAAAGTCTAAGGTTCCACACAATCATCATGTGATAATTTTTAGTCCTTTTCATTTTAACTATACCTGTAGGGGGATTCCTATGTGCTGATTATTAAAACTTTTGTTACCTTTTGAATATTGTATGAGTCATCTGGATATCTCCATTTGTGCTTAAAAATCTACTGCATTCTTTTCCTTTATTTGATATTTGTTATATTTTTTTTACTCTGTTCTGTGGCTTTGGGCTTTTAGTGTAATTTTAGTGTAATTTGGGGTTACTTTTAAAATGTGAGGATAGTACAGGATGTGACAAGCTTATGGGGTCACTGTATGAGTTGACCACGAAACCAACAACAACAACAACAACAACAAAACCTACATACTGAGGTCAGATAGCCTAGTCATAGACAAGGTATCGCTCAACTAATCCAAAGACAATACCTCCCTGGTCATTCAAATCCCTCAACTGATGAACAACCTCTTCACGTGAAATTTACAGCCTCCAAAACATAGCTAGGGGTCAGTTATGAGTCACTTCCAACACCCAGGCAATGAGCTTTAGAGTTAGAAAGTTTATATTGTAGTTTAATGTATTTTGTTTTCATATTCTATAGAGTAAATTCCAGACTCCGCAAGAAGGGATATACCTTTAACTTGCTGGTCTGTCTAATACTTCTCTTAATCTGAACATTCACATTAAGACAGACTAGGAAGAAGGATTG
>NW_006399764.1:7512599-7530617 GCF_000299155.1 Elephantulus edwardii | reverse complement strand
ACTGGGATAATTGGGATGGGAGTGTCAGAGACAGTGCGATTGGCACAGGACAGAGCGGAGTTTAGGGCTGTTGTACATAGGGTCGCTATGAGTTGCAGGCGACTCGACGGCACATAACAACAAACAACAACATAGAGTAAATACTCTGTGTCTGAAGTATTCTTGTCTAACTTAATTGTCGCATGAATTTTAGCATTGTATTACTAATTTCTCTATTTCTAATTCTCTGTTCTCAGAGAGGATGCAACTGGAGTGTTCTTCGGAGGTAAGAATGATGAGACTTCACTTCAAATACTTAGGGCATATTGCTAGGAGGGGCTATTCCTTGGAGAAGGAAATGATGCTAGGAAGGGTGGCGGCAGACCAGTGAAGAAGAGGAAGACTCAACCAAGTGCATTGACACGGTGACTGCCGCAGTGAACTTTCGTGTGTCAGGAAGTGTAAGGATGGCGCAGGACAGAACAGGGTTCAGATCTTTTGTTGATCGGGTCACTATGAGTCATACTCAACTCAACAGCACCGAACAACAACAGCAACAATTCCACTCTTAAAAAAACCCTTTGTATGAAATCCAAAATCTCTGTAAATGTTCATTAAAAATAATAAAATAAAATTAAAAATAAGAACAACAAAAAACCCTTAGTAAAAAAAAGAAGCCACAACCCAAAAACCCTTTGTAATTTAAAACTGCTGATTAGGATTTTATTAAATCTATACTTAAATATGGGAATATTTAAGTATATTTTTAAGAATAATTATATATTCTTAAATTTATAGTCTTATATTTAAGTTTAATATTGAATCTGGTATACAGTAATTATTATATATGCACATTTATGTGTTTTTATTTAATTTCCCTAACTAATGTTTGTAACTTTCTATATAGGCTTCTTACACACTTCCTCTTTTATTAATTCCTGCAATTTAATAGTGTTAATTTAATTTGTGTTATTTAAAAATTTTCTTATTATTACTGATATTGAAAGTAAAATTGATTTAGGAACAATGATCCTTTATCTATCTACTTTGTTCAAATTAATGATAAATTCAGTGAAAACTTGTGGACAATTTTAACTAAAATAATCCAAATATTATTTTATTTATATTATTAAATACTCTGAAAGTAATAAGAATATAGATTTTTCTTTTTCAGTCTTCATGACTTTATTTTCATTATCATACCTTAATATACTTTGTGGAACCTCTTATGCAATATTCAGTGTTGTTGTTAGGTGTCATTTAGTCAACAATGACTTATAGCAACCCTCATTCAATAAAAGTAGTATTCAATAGCAGTAGTATTATACAGCATATTTTTACTTTAACCAATATCAGATGGTGAATGTTTCATCAGTCTCATTGACTAGGACTACAAATGTTCATTTCTCTACTCTAAAATATATTCTTATGATTAGAATTATCATAAATTAATATTTATAGGACCATATGAATGAAGGAAGCTCTGGTGACATAGTGACATGAAACAGAACTGCAATCCCAAAGGCATGCAGTTCGAGGCCACCAGCTGCTCCTCAGGAGAAGGATGGGAAATCTAGGATGGACAATCTCCTCTTGTGTGATTAACTCTCTCTGACAATCCTCCGGAGGCTAAGCTATGTGTCAGTTCTCACTCCACAGTACACAACAACAACATATCAATGAAATTGAGTTTTTTAATGAGAGCTTGAACTCATGGTAAATATAAGATTATTATGATATCCTATTTATTCTTGTTTGCTATAACTTACTTAAGAATTTGTACATTTCAGTTCAAGTCAAAGCTTACTGCATTCCAGTCATAACTGACTGATGGCAGACCCTCCGTTGGATTTTCACAGGCTCTAAATTGCATGTGAGAAAATTGTCCATCTTTCTCCCACTGAACAGCTGTTGTTACGTGCCATCTAGTCACCTGCAACTCCTAGTAACTCTATGTGCAACAGCCCTTAATCTTGCTCTATCCTGTGTTAATCTTATTCCCTCCGACACACCTATCCCCATTACCTAAGTCACTGAATCAATCCATCTCATCGAGGGTCTTCCTTTCCTGTGCTGTCCGAGCATGACATCCCTCTCCAAGGACTGGCATCTCCTTGCAATATATCCAATGTCAGATGAAGCTTAAGAATCCTTGTCTCCCAGGTGCATCCTGGTTTCACCCTCTCTAGGATTAATCTGTTCATTTTCTTAGCAGCCCATGGTATAGTCAATACTCTTCTCCAGCACCACTACTCAAAAGCATAAATTCTCCTTCTGTCACCCTAGTTATTGTCCAACTCTCTGATGCATACATAACAAGTGATTGCAAAGACCTTGGCCTGTATCAGGCACCTTAAGTCTCCTGACTGGCATTATTGCTCTTCAGTACTTTGGAGAGGTCTCTGACAGATGGCTTTTCCAAAGCAATTCATCTTTTAATTTCCTATCTGCTGGTGCCAAGAGTGTTGATTGTGGAGCAAAGCAAACTACAGGTCTTTACAAACTCGATCTCTTCATCATCCATCATGATGCTACCAATTGACCCAGTAGTGAGAATCTTTGTTTTCTTTATATTGGGCTACAATCCATATTAAAGGCTGCAGTCCTCGACCTTCTGCAACAAGCACTTCAGATCCTCCTCAGTTTCAGCAAGCGGGGTTGTACTATCTGCAAAGCACAGATTGTTGATGAGTCTACCTCCAATCCTGATGCCACACTTCTCCTCATAGAGCCCAGGCTCCCAGGTAATCGGTTCTTCATATAGATTAAAAAGATATGAAGAAAGGACACTTCCCTGTTGTACACCCTTCAGTGAACCATGCAGTACTCCCTTGCTTTGTTCTGATGACTGCCTCCTGGTCCAAGTATAGGTCTCACAGAAGCACAATAAACTTTCTGAAATTCCCATTCTTCTCAGAGTTAGCCACAGTTTATTGTAGACCACACAGTCCATTGCCTTTGCATACTCAATGAAGCACAGATAGACATTCCTCTGGTACTCCCTGCTTTCAGCCAAGATCCATCTACCATTAGCTACAATATCCTTAGTACCACGACCCCTTCTAAACTCAGCCTGCACTTCTGGCAGTGGATTAATAAAAACGTTTTGAGTTGATCATGCAACTTCCTATGACTTACGTCATCAGAATGTCCTTTTATGGGTCTTAATCTTCAACTGAAGTTTTCCATTTCAGAAACTTTGATATAAGCATTACCTCACTTAAGTCTTGTAAAAGTTATATGAGGTCATTGATAAATACTGTCAAATAAAGTACTATTGCTTTTATGTGCCATTGAGTCACCTGAGAATCATAGTGACCCTGTGTACAACAGCTCTGAAGCCTGCTCTGTCTTGAACCAGTCTCACTGACTCTGACATATCTCCCCTACCATTCCCCTAGTTACTATATCAATCAATCTTATCTGGGGTCTTCCTCGCCTGTGCAGTCCCTAAACCCTTCCAAGCATGATGTCCTTCTCCAAGGACCAGTCCCTCCTGGCCACATGCCCAAAGTATGTGAGATGGAGCTTCAAAATCCCAGCCTCCAAGGAGAAACTTGGTTTTGACCAATCCAGGGCAGACCTATTTGCTTTCTTGGTGGTCCACAATTTGAAGGCATTAATTCTTCTTTGTCATCCTTAGTAATTGTTTAGCTCTGTGGTGCATAAGAACGGATATCTTAAGGAATTGGTTTGTAGGAGTTAAGGTCACAGAGTAAGCTGGAAACCTAAAATGTTTAAGCAATTGGAGCCAGAGTCCATATTTTGGGTGATTGTCTTAATAATTTTATATTTATTTCTGTTTACCTTTCTTTCTCTTTTCCTTCCTTCCTTGCATCTTTCTTGTTTTAGCCTTTTTTCTTATTTCTTAACAATTTTTCTTTACCTTTGGTTTCATAATGCCACAATTAACTATTGGTCAGACATTGTTATAAACACTAGGGGGCAGCAGTGAAAAAACAAACATAAATTCAATTTCTCTCTGCAGCTTATAGTCAAGTGGAGGGGGATCTGATAATGTAGAAAATTAATCTGTAAACTGTATAGTATATTTTGTCATGATAAGTCCTCTGGATAATAATAAAGCAAGTATGAAGAGATGAGAAATTGCTGCAAAAGATGACAACAATATTTTAAATTGCACATCAGAGAATGCCTCCATTAAGACCTAAGTTAAGGAATTAACTAACAGAGTAGTTAAGTCGTATTCATTTATAACCAAAAGTAAAGTATTCTAGGCAGAGCAAAAAGCCAATGAATATGGCTTAGGTAGCATATTTGTACTGTTTGATAAATAGGAGATCAATACTGTTGTGGCTGAAAAATAACAAGTTGAAGACATGAGTCAATAAAGGAATAACAAAAATAAAGGTCTTTAACAATGTTTATGACCTACATATATGACAAATCTTAATGGATCATTTCTATCTACTAAAAAGAGGCCTAGCTTCTCTTGCTACTTAATCTTAACTTTACCGATATTTCTTAGAATTTCTATTTATTCTTTCATGCTGTTATTCTTCTTTGGATAGTTTGGAAGATGGATGAGTCAAACAGTTATTAATGGGTGATATTTATCTTTTCTAATATGTAGATGCTAACTGAACATCTCTACCATCAAAGGTAACTCGTGGTTGCTGTGAAGCTGAACAATGTGACACTGATGTGTCAAATGCGTTAATGGTTGGCTACCCAATGCGGATAGAGAGTGGGGTGGAGCATAACCTAGAATAAGTTCCAAGTCACTTAAATACTAAAGTGCTAGAGAAAAAAAAAGAATAAAACAGCAAAGGAAACAGAGAAATAGTGACAGAAAAGAGAAAAAGCATTTCTACCTGTGGTGGATAGTGTTTGATGGAGCTCCCCGATTAAAACAAGCTTGGAAGCAGGAGTGGCATCCACTTCAGTAGCAGCTTGCTTCCGGAAATCCTATGAACCTGGAAAGAGGATGAAAGCCACACAAATGTTGAGGACTTTCATTCATAGGGTCTCTATGCGTCGCCTACGACTCGACAGCACTTAACAACAACAACAACATATTCCCTTAAAACTACACCTTATCTTCTTAATACAACTTAGAAAAATATTTTCACACTACTAGGCTCAGCTTGAATCTGAGTGATTATATTCCAAGGCCTAGTTATTCATTTGACTTGACATATATGAAAATGTTTACCAAGTTATTATTTTATTGGTATGAAAATATTTGTAGAAATAAATATTAACTTGTGAGCTAAATATTTTTACTTTTGGCAGGCCTAAACCTACAGAGAAAATTCTTTTAAATTTGCCTAAATATAAAGCATTAAATATAAAGCATTAAATATAGAATATTGACTCCATAGTTTGGAGGATGGATGAGTCAAACAGTTATTAATGGGGGATATGTAGATAGATATATAATATGTAGATGCTAACTGAACCAGCAGTGGTGAAACAAAAATCTCTGAAGGTAGATTTTAATATCTAACCAAACTGCTCTTGGTACCAGCAATCAGGAGATCAAGAGACTTATTGCACTGGGAAAGTTGGCGGTTAGGAACCTCTCCAAATTACTGAGGAGGGATAATGTCAGTTTGAGGACGAAGGTATATCTGATTCAGGCTATGGTCTTTTCAGTCAGTTCCTATATATCTGAGAGCTGGAAAATGAACAAGGAAGACAGGGGAAGATTTGATGGCTTCGAGCTCTATTGTTGGAGATGAGTACTGATTGTCCCATACACTGCCCAAGAACAAACAGACTATGTCCTGGAGAAGGTGTAGCCAAATTGCTCTCTGGAGGCAAAGTGTGTGAAAACTTGCTTTTCCTTGGAGGCGAAGTATGTGAGCTTCATCTTACATGCTTTGGGCATCTTGTTAGAAGAGGTTTTTCTGTGGAGAGGACATAGTGCTTGAGAGGTGCAGATTGTCAAAAGAGAAGAAGACCCTCAACCAAAAAGATTGATACAGTGACTGCAGCAGTAGACTCAAGTATGTCAGAGATTGTGAAGATGGCACAGGAAAGGAAAGGCTTTAGATCTGTTGTCCATAGGGTAACTGTGGTCATTCTCCTCTCAATGGCACCTAACAACAGCAACAATGGCCAAACTACAGACACTTGCAAGTGCTACTCTCGTTATGAAAATAAAAATTCTCTGGATCAAAACATAAATAAAAATATTATTACTGACATTTTAGCCTTTCTTTCTATCTCATCAGATAGATGAAGATAGGATGAAACTGACATGAGACATTCCTTGTGCGGGAAAAGACCCATAATAACTCCTCTCTCATGGGGTGATAGGAAGAAGAGGCCTCTACCATCACCTAAGATGGTAAGAAATCAACGGGTCCTTTAAAAAAATCTCTTATCTTATAGTCTACTCACCAGATGAAACAGTGTTGACTCTTTTCTCTGGATGCTTTTTAGTAGAGTAAGGTGTGAAAATGAAGATTGGGAGGACACATCTGTATTATATAATTGCTGGGCCTATAGCTCCACAAACAACACTCTTGGTACCAGCTGCCAGAAATTAAAAGACAAATTTCACTGGGAAAGTCTGCTGTCAAGGACCTCTCCAGAGACCTGAAGAGAAATGATGTCAGTCTGGAGACTAAAGTGCACCTAATCCAGGCCATGGTTTTCACAATTACTTTCTATGTATCAGAAAGCTGAACAATGACAAGGGATGATAGAAGGAGAATTGATGCCTTTGAGCTGTGGTGCTGGAGAAGAGTGTTGAATATACCATTGACTGCTAGGAGAACAAGCAAGGTCGTCCTGGAGAGGGTGAAGCCAGGCTGCTCCTTGGAGGCAAAGATTCTGAAGCTTCATCTGTCATAGTTTGGGCATGTTGCAAGGATGTTCTAGTCCTTGGAGAGGAACATCATGCTTGGGAGGGTGGAGGGACAGTACAAGAGAGGACGACCTTTGATGAGATGGATCGACTCAGTGACTGGGGAAACGGAGATAGGTGTGTCAGAGACAATAAGGTTGGCTCAAGATAGAATAGGGTTCAGAGCTGTTGTGCATATAGGGCCATTATGAGTTACAAATGACTCAACAGCACGTAATAACAGCAACAACAATAACATAGGTCTTTTAGTGAATCAAGACCAGATCTTCCAAATGCTGAGCACTGCAAACTATGGAGCATATTTCTCTGACATACAGTATTGCCATGTATCAATATCAACCTCCTGGCAACTGGAGGTAGAATGTCTAAGACCAGGATAGGAAAGTGGGGAGAAATCATGAGATATCACAGGCCTGTACAGAGACTAGAAAATCCATCTCTCTAAGACTTAACCAGGAAGGGGGAAAGTACAGATATCACCTAGGACAAAATTGGAGAATGCAAGAGAACTTTCCAGATAGAGCACACACATAACAAGCCCCTTATAAATTTTGCCAAAGTTTTAAGGGGTTTGAAAACCAACCAGTGTCGAGTTTTAAGAGACCATAAAATGGAAGTAATTTTTCAAACTTCACCAGCACTTAGAAAACAACATTCTGTCTCTTCCCCTAGATAACCTGAAATTAGTAGTGTTCTGAAAGAAATTCAGATCCAAGTCAACTCAGATCAAATTGATTGAGCACCATGCATGGAAAGCTGGCATAAGCCAAAAGGAAGAACCCTTCAGTGAGCTAGATGGACAGTGGCTGCAACCAATGGGCTTAGGCACAGAGGAAATCCTAAAGATGGTACACATGATTGGGCGAGCTCTGAGCTGTTATAGATTGGATCACAATGAGTCAGAGCTGACTTGACAGACATCTAGCAACTACAACAACAACAAACATTATTTCAGTCTGTATTTTTTTCTCATCATCTGATGAGTTTTGGAAAAGTATTTGATACAAAAGCTGCTTGTGTTGAGGAAGACATTTCTATGGAATTTGAGACCTTTATTATTAGGGTGGTGCACCCTTTGTTTCTATTTATATGGTGGAAGAGAAGGATGTTAAGGCTGAAAAGGTTCAGGGAGGAAAGGCCTTGTTGGAAAAAGTTGGCTTAATTATGCTAAACAATCCTCATCCATTGAGAATTGTATAGAAATTAAAAGAAAAACACAAAAAACCCACAAACAAATAAACCAGTCCTGGAACAACTTTTACTACAGAATGAACAATACTTGTTGCGTTGTTGCATACAATCGAGTAGGAAACGACCCATAGTTGACTCTGGAGCTGGTTTTCAGAGACAGTTAATTGCATGGGATGAGATCACCTTTTTTCTCCCACAAAGGGGATTTGAACAGTGTGCCTTTGGGATTGCAGCACAGCTTCTTACCACTAGGTCACTAGAGCTCCCAAACCTAAGAATAATGTTTTAAAAAAATAGTTATAACCAGTAAGTGTACATGTTGGTTCATTGGGGTGGTTTTCCTGGTCGTTCTGGTCTCTCCCATCTCGTTGTGGTAATTTGCTCAGAAAAGAAGAGTATATTTCTTACAATCTAAGGAAAAGCAAATAATTGGTGAATAAGGAATGTAAAATACCAACGGAATAGAGGAATGGAATCATATGGGAAAGAAACTTCAAGGGCTTAAAACAGCAGGACTTTGTGAGTGATTATTAGAGCTGTGGGAACCATATGTAAACATTACTTTCACAGATTTAGTGAAGACATGAATTTGAATTCTATAATTCACTTGATATATCTTTATTCAAGGTTCTGCATAATGTATATAATTATCTCTTTTAAAAGACATACAAAACCTCAGATACTTCATACCCAAATCAATCATTTTATTATTGGACATTTATATAGCAAACATTATTGTTCTTAATATATGCAACACTTATGGAATACTTACAAAATATTTTCTCTTTTACCTCTCCCATGTTAATTCTTCTAAAAGATTTTGATCTTGCATAATACCTGATTTTTACCAAGAATTATGCTTAACAATATACTTTCTGGTTAAGTACTACATTCTAAAGAAGTTGTATATTCTACAGAAGCAATTTACTTCCCTAGTATTTAAAGCTATACTTCAGTCGCACATGAATTTTATTTCTATCAATAAGTGATTAAGTACAACTTTCTCCTTTTTTCATAATAAATAAAGCAAAAACATAAACAAAACCATTGTCATTAGTGGGCTTCATCTCATGACTACCTATGTATTGTAGAGTAGAACTATGCCACATAAGGGTTTGAAGGATTGAATTTTTGTTAATAGAAAGTCCAGCCTTTCCCTAGTGTGCTCCTGGGTGGATTAAAACTGCCAAACTTATGGTAGCAACCAAGTAAAAATTCAACATGAGAGATGTTGAATAATCTGTGCAATAATAAATTCTGTAATATCTTGTTTTCATTTGCTCTTATATAGCTCAAAAAATAAATGTTAATTGTATGATGAACATCATTATGTAGATGTCATTTGGTTTTATTCAGGCAAATAGCTTAGCTTTTCCTCTACGTGTATGATGGACAGGTAGTTAAGTAGATAAGTACAAATTTTAGCACTTTATTTCTCATCTTTCTCCAAGAATTACTATTTACTTGTAAGTGTCATTGGATGGAACAATTAAGAAACAATTAAAACTTGACATTGAAAATGTCAACAAATGAAAAATGTATATAGTTTTATAGATAGATATAGATATGTTGTTGCTGTTGTTGTTAAGTGCCATAGAGTCATAGATGACTCATAGTGACCCTATAAATGAAAGACCTGAACAATTATATCACTTTCATCATTTCTCCAAGTTCATAGGCTTTCTGGAGGCAAGCTATTTCAGAACGGATGCAGCTCCTGCTTCTAAGCTTGTTTAGTCAGGGAGCTCCACCAAACACTGTCCACCATGGGTAACCATTATCACTTTTGACATATCAGTGTCACAGTGTACAGCCTCACAGCAACCACAAGTTACCTCTGTCCAGCAAATGGATAGACCAGTGCCATGCCACTTAGAAGAATGTTTGACCAAAAACAATTAAAACCAGGCCTGAGGGCTGCATATTAAAATCACTCACCTTTGCCTTGGTAACATAATATAGATAGATAGATAGATAGATAGATAGATAGATAGATAGATAGATAGATAGATAGGTATCTTCTCCAAGACCAGGGTTGTTGCTGTTAGGTGCTCTTGAGTTGACTATGACTCTTAGCAATCCTCTGGACAAGACAACGGAACCTTTTTCTCTCCTTTGCCATCCTCATCATCTCTGACATACGTGAGCCCAGTGCTATGTCAGTCACTGTGCCAATCCATCTGGCTGAGGGCTTTCCTCTCCCTTCCAAGCATGATGTCCCTCTCCAAGGAATAGCTTCTCCTAGCAACATGCCCACAATATGTGAGACAAACTCTGTCATCTTTGTCTCCTGGGAACACTCGGGCTGCGTCTTCTCCAAGGCATATCTATTTGTTCTTTAATCAGTCCTTGGTATATTTCAGTACACTTCTCTTAAAGACTTCATAGCTTAAAGACTTCAACTCTATGTCCCCTGATTCTTATGGTCTTTTAAGGAGGAAGAAACTCAAGCCAGCTGCAGAGCATGTATTGTTCTAACTAAATGTCAAGGACAAATTATTTCATTGACCACGTGATGAAATTTGAGACTCTGAGGGGGTATTTTCTCAGTCACTCTTAGACAATGCTGCTAATATGTGAGTAAGGGAGAGAGCTGCTACTCCAACGTCTCAAATTTCATCATGTGGTCAATGAGGTTATTTGCCAGTGATGCATAATTAGAACAGGATTTGTTCTGAAGCAAATAATGAGTTTGTTTCTTCTTAAAAGACAATAGGAACTACAGAGACTTGAAATGAGTACATACTTTTATACTCATATTTGTAAATTGAGACTTCAGGTCAGTTTTATTCTGGCATGTTTCAATTGACTCCTTTAAAAAAGATATTTCCACTGCAATTATTTTTATTTTAATGAATAAAATATTTAAATATAATACAACAAATGACATTAAATAGGGGATCGAACGTAATTAAAAGTACATCTTGAAGAATGTCTCTTCTAAATGTTGTCCCTCTTTGCTAGAGGATTCATTAATTTCATGTCACTTAGGAAAAAACAGGTGATTATAAAGGGCTGATAGGAAGTAAAAATGTTTCTCTACTTTGTTTTCATTTTTCAAAATTCTAACAAGCTTGGGCTGAGATCGATGAGAACTGCCCACCGCTAAGGTCAGCTTAGCCTAATTAGTTTTGCTACATTGCCACTGTAATTTTGCTTGACATGACATTGAGGGGAGGCTCAGAGGCAATCAGCATCTAACAGCCATGATGAGCATTAGTTACACCTAGTGACAGAGTAATTAGCAACTGGCTGTGCCACTTTACATGAAAGGGAAGGAAACTATGATGCCCAGTCCCTTCATCAAAATATCAATGACTATCCCCTCCCAACTGAGGTTTTTCTAATTCATGGAAAGCTTTCAATAAAGAAATTCCATATGCCTCACTGATTGAGCTTACCCTAGGCTGATTGCAATCTTGGGTAACGAAAAATGGTCTTGCAATTTATCTCATTCTGTAGCAGTAGGCTCCTTTTCTGCTTTCATACAATAGAAACCACATTCTTTTGGGGAATTGAAAAAAAAGTTATTCTCATGAAGAATTGAAATTCAATAATTTTTCAGAAACAATATTTTAGTTCTTTTAAAAAATCCTTACAATTCCTACCATTCTTCCTCATCTATAAATTGAGTGTGCATGTGTATGTGTGTGTGTGAGAGAGAGAGAAAAGGGGGGGAGGGAGAGGAAGGAAGGGAGTAAGAACATTCAATCAACATTTATACATATCTACCCCCATAGGCTTATGGACATTCTTATTATATTCTTTTGGATTTGAGAATCCCAGACATTCGTATGTTATTTTCCTATTTCTTTGTTTTTTTCTTGCAGTAGCCACCATGTGGCTCTGGGGAAGTTTGCATTTCCAATAAGCAAAGGATAGTGAGAATTATCCTTATATTTCAGTTTGTTATCCCTTGTTTTTCAACTTGGGATATTAACAGGTTTTCATGTCTTCATACCTATTCAATATATATGCTTAGAAAATCATTTGAGAAGCAATACTTTATGAAGAATGTGATATCAGGATTGTACACAGTACAATCTTACTTGTACAAAATGAAGAATACCCGAAACACAGCAGAAGGAAAAGACTACAGATTTCAATATGGATTACATCTCAATATGAAAGAAAACAAAAGCTGTCACCACTGGAACAATAGGCAACATCATGACAGATGGAGAAAAGAGTGACCTTGCCAACAACTTCGTTTTTCTTGGATCTACAATCAGCAAGCAGGATATTAACAATCAGGAAATTAAAAAAAAATAAACCCCAAAACCCAAACCCTAAAAAAAACCCCAAACAAATATTTGACATTGGAAAATCTACTGTCATGGACCTTTCCAAAGAGATTAAAGATATCAATTAAAAGACGAAGGTGTCCCTGATGCAAGCTATGGTCTTTTTAATTACTGCCTATATATCTGAAATCTGAATGAATAAGGATGACAAAAGAAGAAACAATTTCTTTGAATTGTGATGATGGCAAAGAGTACCGAATGTCTGATGGTCTTCCGAAAGAACGAATAAGTCTGTGTTGGAGTATGTGTAACTAGGGTGCTCGTTAGAGGCAAGAGTGGTGAAGAATAGTCTCACGTACTTTGGGCAAGTTGTCAGAAGGGACCAGTTCTGGGATAAAGAAATTATGCTGGGAATAGTGGAGGGTCAGTAAAAGAGAGGAAGACCCTCAACTAGATGGATTGATACAGTGACGGTAATAATGAACTTGAAAGAAAAAAATAATGAGCTTGAATGTCTTGATATTTTGAGGATGGTACAGGATAGGCCAAGGTGTAGATCTGTTGTTTATAAAGTCTTTATGAGTTGAAGTTGATTCGATGGCATTTATCAACAACAATGACACTATCTTATATTTTGACATTATCTTTGTATCTCAGGACCACAAGTACTTTGCCTATCTCCAAACTGACATACTATATTTGTGTAATTTTAGAAGTCTTCTGGTATGTTGAGATTGTTTTAAGTGCTGTACACTGTTGTAAAGATTCCGAGTAAACTTCAATTTTGTTGTGGTGGGTGGAGAATTGCACAGCTAACCCAAAGTTTGTGCCCTCTCAGACACTTTGAATTCACAGGTTGTTCCATAGGAATAAACGATGGGCAATCTCCTCCCACCTGATTTAAAACTTCTGAACACTCACTGGAGGGTCCAGTATGAGCCAACTCTGACTCCTTGGCAATGACTTTGATTTGATGTAAAAAAAATTGCTTCAAATGAGTTCTAAGAATTTGACATTGGAAAGCATATGATATTAAAGTCCAAGAAAGAATCCAATTATCGTGCTTTTTATGTTTTTTTTGTACATCAGCCTCTCTTGTTGATTGTTTCTTGAACAATCTATGAAGAAAGGACTGAAAGTTTTGAGTAATAGAAGTGGAAGATGATTGTAATATTAAAAAACAAAACAAAACAAACAAACCAAAAACCACACCCAACAAAAACAAATCAAAAAGGTATTCGTGACACACAAACTCCATCTTTCTACAAAAACGATGCTCATGAGATGGTTCAATCATATTGATATGATTAAAGAGCTATAAAATTCTCCTTCTTTTTTTTTAATAGGGAGTTCTGCTGTCCTGGTAATAAATTGTGCTGCAATTCCAAATGCATGTTGCTCAAACCCCCAACTGCACCAGCAGAAGTATGGGGAATCTCTTCTCTTGTGATTTACAGTCTCTGAAAACCCACTGGAGTATAAGCTAATTTACAACCATTGAACCTGCTAGAGGGCCAGTTATGGGTCAGTTCTGACTTGATGGCACACAAAAACAACAACATAATATTTTCTTTTAATGCAACTGATCTTAAAACTCTGGTATATTCCATAGAACTACAGTTGTTCACAAAGGAGCTTATCTGTAGGTAACCTATTTTCTGTATGACCCATTGGACATGAAGAGTGATAAAAGTGAATATCTGAATAAGATACATTCTTTTTCTGAAGGTTCAAATTTGCACATAACCAATTAATATGTTTTTGAGGTCCCTAAAAGATAATGAACATTTTCAAATTCCCTTTAGATTTCTTTGGAGGGAAGCAAATCCTTCTATATAAGTCCTGCATTTGATTTCTCTTCTGTAATATAGATGCATCCTGAGCGATTTACTAAGTGTTTTTCATCTCTTATTTCCAAGATTGTCTGACAGGTGAAGGTGAGAGAGTCTGTCAAAGCATAACATTCAAGAGGTCAGACTGAGACAGAGCCGAATTCATTCTTCTGACAAAGATATAACAAGACAGAATGGATTTTTAATAGTTGTCCCTAGCAGATGTCTCTATAATGCAACATATTAGACACTTTCAAAAGAAGTGTGGAAGAAGAAATCAGAGAAGTGAGGAGGAAAACTACTCTCTAAGAACAAGTGCCTGATCATGGAACTTACAGAGAGGAAATGATAGAGGAAAGAATGTGAGGGTTACACCTGTGAGTGCAGTTGTGAAATGAATGCTGACTCAAGTCTAGTGTATATCCTATGAATAGAGGAAATCAGTAGACAGAGCCTTCCTTGATAAGAAATATTGCTCCTTTAACAATGGCCTCTGCTGGCCTACTGGGTAAATAGCAGTACTGCCAACACAGAGCCAGGCAGTTTGAATCCACCACCTGTTTTCTAGGAGAACAATAGGCAGTCTCCTGCTGTGTGATTTATAGTTTCTGAAAAGCCACTTGAGGGTCAGATATGAGTGGTTTCCAAATCAATGTTGTTGTTGTTATGTCGAGTCGCTTGCGACTCATAGTGACCCTATGTACAACAGCCCTAAACCCTGCTCTGTCTGGTGCCAATTGCACTGTCTCTGACACACCCACCCCGATTACCCCAATCACTGAATCAGTCCACCTCATAGCCTGGAATGTCCCTCCACCCTCCCAAGCATGATGTCCCGATCCCTCCTTGCAATATGTCCAAATTATTGTCAGACAAAGCCTCAGAATCCTTGTCTCCAAGGAGCAGCCTGGTTTAACCCTCTCCAGGATGAATCTATTTGTTTTCTTAGCAGTCCATGGTACCCTCAATACTCTTCTCCAGCACCACAGCTCAAAGGCATCAATTCTCCTTCTATCTTCCCTAATATAGTAGAAAATTAAAAAAAAAATACATTAAAAAAATGAGACTAAGAGAGATCAGATGAGACTTTGGTGCATGACCTAGCTCCTAGATTTGCTTCTAAGGACATTCAAGGTCACTGCTAAGACAGGTGAATGATCACTTATGAAGCTTTTAAAATTCATAACATGAACACAAATTGGTCTCTAAAAATGAAATAAATTTCAAAGATGGTTCTAAAGATCAGTGGGTAATGTTGTGAACAGCATCTTTTGGTTTAAGTATCATAGAACATGTTTTGTCAGACCATACTGTGTAAGGCCTCATAGAGGTCAATTGTTGTTAATTGAGCCTTAAGCTCTAATATAGTAAATGCAGGACTGCCTTTGGATTTAGAGAAAAAACCTCATATGTATGCTTTAGGATAGGTACTTTGATCTCTTTTTCATTTAGCCTCTTCTCTGTTAAAAGTAAGGAGCTCTGGTGGCCTAGTAGCAAGAAGCTACTCTGTAATCCTGAAGGCATGTGGTTTGAATCCACCAGCTGCCCCACAGGAAAAGGATGGGCAGTCTCCTCCCATGCTATTAGTTGCCTCTGAAAACCCACCAGAGGGTCAGCAGCTATGGGTCAGTTCTGACTCGAAGGTGCACAACAATCGGTTAAAATTAGGGAAAGGATAATAGAATAACACAATGAATGAATAGTATACCTCCTGGCTCTGAGGGTGTAGAATGCGCCTAGTGAGGACTAGTCTCCTTCCACTGTACAATAGAATTGAGAGAGTATTGTTTTACCTTAAAACAATGTTTTGGTTCTGTAAGTTATTTGTTTGACAGGTCTACAAGATTTTTAGGACTATGTAGACTGTCCTTTCCAATGAATACCTCTCACTGCACTAACAGAACACGGTGGTGCTGAACCCCAGGACTGTGGGACCTTCTGAGACTATCTTTCTTCTTTCATGCAAAGAACTTGGCAACCATGGAAACAGTTGGTACTATTCACACACATTCCCCCTAGTGTGCTGTCAGCCGCAGAGGGAAGATATCACCAGTGCCCCATGCCTGCTTATTTTTCAAAAGGAAAGTACTCTAGCTATGTATTTTGCAATCTCCAAGAGAGGCAGGACATATGATATATTGTGTATCGATCTACAATTTCATAAAGAGCAGATACTGAGATCCAGAGAGACTGTTTGGAGGGTGGCACAATGAGAAAGATTGACACAATGTCTGTAGCAATGGGTTCAAGCAGTCAGAGTGCGTGAGAATGACACAGGATAGGACAGGGTTCACATCTGTCGTTCAGTGGGTCGCTGTGATTCACATTTGATGTGCTGGCATCTAACGACAGTAGCAACAAACTCCAGATGAAGCATGGGTGCTTTCTTTGACCTAGAGGTGCTATGAGATGGGATAATTATATTCAGAATTACTTTTCTTTCTCTGGAAAGTAAGACAGTGGACTTTGTGTAATAACACAGAAAGCAGATCTTTTCAGTAGTGTGTGGGTGGTATGGAGCATTTTTACCAGCACTACAACTCAAAGGCATCAATCCTTCTGTCATCCTTAGTCATTGCCTAGCTCTGTTTGGTATAGCAAGTAATTGTAAAGGCCATGGTCTGTATCAGGAGCACCTTAATCTCTAGACTGACATCGTTGCTTCTCAGTACTCTGGAAAGATCTTTGACAACATATCTACCTAATGCAAGTCATATTTTGATTTCTTGACTGCTGGTGCCAAGAATGTTGATTGTGGAGCCAAGCAAGATGTAATTGTTAACAACCTCAATCTCTTAAGGGAATTCTATTGTGTCCTTTGTGGTCAGTATAAGCCAGATCAACTCTATGGTGGTGAGTTGGTTCTGAGCTTTGAACTTCATATGGATATAATTACACTATTTGTATGATGGAGAAGAGATGGATACTAAGTTGTGCCTAATCCAAACCATGGCTTTCACAATTACTTGCTATCCATCAGAGAACTGGACAAATATAAGGATGATAGAAGAATCGATGCCTTCAAATTGTGGTGCTGAAGAAGTGTCTAATATACCAGGGACCACCAAGAAAACAAATAGGTTTGTCTTGGAGAGGGTGAAACCAAGTTTCTCTATGGAGGCAAGAATTTTGAAGCTCTGTCTCACATACTTTGTGTACGTGGCCAGGAGACACCAGTCCTTGGAGTAGGACATCCTGCTTGGAAGGGTGGACGGACAATACAGGATAGGAAGGCCCCTGATGAAATGGATTGATACAGTAACTAGGGGAATGGTGGTTGGTGTATTGGAATCAGTGAGACTGGCTCAGGACAGGACAGTATTCAGAGCTACTGTACATAGTGTCACTGTGGGTCACAGAGGACTTGATGACAGCATTGTTTTATAATCCATTTCTTTTTCTGACTGTTCTATTGTTGAGATCCATTTATTATATGCCAGTTGTAATTACTCCTTTTCATTGTTGTGCAGCATTCCACTTTATTACTATAGAGCCTCAATGTATTTATTCATTCTCTATGATCACTGAGCAATTCCCAGCTAGAAGTCATTACGAACAATGTTACTGTGAACACTTTTACACCTCACCCTTTTGTGTAATTGTCCGTAGTTTCTGAAGGCATTAAATCTAGAATTTGTATTTGCTGGACACAGGATATGTGCACTCTTGAAGTGAATCAGCTAATGTAAACCTGTTTTTCCATGTGATCAACCAATTGACATCCAGCCCAAGAATGTACGATAGTTCTCACTGCTACGTATATGTTGTTGTTATGTGCCGTCCAGTCGTTTCCGACTCATAGCGACCCTATGCACAACAGCCCTAAACCCTGCTCTATCCTGTGCCAACCTCACTGCCTCTGACACACCCATCCCGATTACCCCAGTCACCGAATCAATACATCTCATAGAGGGTCTTCCCCTCCTGCGTTGTC
>NW_006399764.1:7498748-7510622 GCF_000299155.1 Elephantulus edwardii | reverse complement strand
GCCTAGTTTTCACAGCTGATATTGAGCTTCTCCAGCGGTTCCGTCTGCAGATGTAGTCGATCTGATTCCTATGCATACCATCAGGTGAAGTCCATGTGTATAACCTGCGTTTGTGTCTCTTATATGTACTAATGGTATATTTGGAGGGCTTAAAATTACTTGATGCGTCCACACTAGACATACTCAACTGGAGTCTTCAGGGAGTAAGTCATAAAAATAACTTTTAAAGTTTTGTAGGTGTACTAAACATTCGTCAGTATATTCAGATAGAATCTGAAATCAGAATTCTTGAGCTTTATTCAATGACTTCTTTCATCTAATAAATTGAAAGAACATATGTGTAATTACAGTGTTTTTGAAGTATCTTAAGAGATATTTAAAATACATATTTAAATAAAACATAAATTCAATTCTTCCTAGAAGAGTGTAGCATGAACACACTGCAGAAATGTGTCCTTAAAATATTTTACAATTCAAAGATAGGATGTAAAATCCTGGTACTTGGTCTGAAATAAAAACTGAGAGATCAGAGTTATTACTACTTTCTTTTATTTAAAACAATGAATAAGGGTCGGCATGCATGGAATTTAAAACCCAGTAATTGCATTCTTTACTGAACGTATTTTGTTTTCTAGCTTCTGGAATAAGAGACCTATAATGACGGAGAAATTTTTCTAATGTGGCTTGCTAAATTCACGCTTGAACTCAGGCATTCCCAGACACAAACTCCATATTGATTAGCTAAACTTCGCCGGCAGCAGAACACGGCAGACTGCTGCTCTTGTGCCTTTGTTCACAGCATCTGCTGGCATCCAGCACAACAAGTCTGATTATTTTCCTTTTCTTATTTTGTTTCCTGTGAGGTCAGCAAAATCATTCTGTTGTCACCAGCTCTATTGGAACTCCAGGATACAAAATAGAGAAATAGGCTTCTTTGAACGGGAGGGCTGTGCTGTTTGGGGTACCACCACTTCTTTCATTGACTGGTTAATTTACTATATTGCGAGGGAAAGTGCTGTACAGGCAACTGCAATTTGAAAGGAAGCCTTTTATCTACTGGCAAGACTCAAACGCACTGAGGTAGCCTCACACAGCTTAGGGAATCGAAGGAGAAATTTCCAGACTCTCTGAGATTTAGTGTGGTCTTTAGTCCCCAGAGTTCCCATCTAGGTTCAAATGGTCAGAGCAGGTTTGTGCTCTAGGGGACTGCAGACACCCAGCCTCTGGCTCAGCTTCCTGAGAGATGCGGCACACTCTGCCCCGTCTTTGAGATGCTTTCCCATTATGACTTTCTTCTAGTCTACTGATCCTAAAAGGACGGAATTAATCAGAATTCCACATAAAGGATATTTTATAACTAATATTTCTTTTTTTTCCCCTGAGATATAGAGTAAGATTTTCTTTTCCCTTTTTTCTGTTTTAATATTCTTTATTTCCACAGATTTGATAAGAACATGACAGGAAACATAATTGATGTCAGGTATCATGAAAATATGTGTTGATGCCCAATTCTGTCTTTCATATTTCCTGTACCTTCTGCTACCATTAAGTAGCTCAGAGATCATTGGATGATCATTTTTAAACAGCACTTTCAGTCAATTATAGAGAAGAAGCACAGAATGTTCAAACTGAAATACAACTGCTTTCAAAACAATAGTCATCATCCATTATCAGTTATCTTCATCTATTTATCTATAAATCATGTTTGCTTGGGGCCCACTTCATTCTAGAGAGGGAGCCCAGGTGGTCCAGTCCTGTGAGAGTTGTGTTCCTAACCCCAGAGCCAAGCTTCTCTGGCAATTCAATTCCATCAACCAATCTACAGGAGAAACATAGGTGATATCCTTTTATACAGTTTATAGCCTTAGACATGTGCTGGAAGGTCATCTATGAGTGGGAACTGATTCTTCAGCAATGAATTAAAAGTCACATATTGCAACTGAAAGAGAGAATGTAAACTCCTTCTATTCATTCTGAAAGGAAAACTGAGAAAAGTCAGTATTCTGATTTCGAGCTCCATGAGGGCAAGAATTCTGTCCTCTTTACTGCTGTACTCTTATGGTTTACTACATTCTGTAGATTCTGTTCTTTGGTGCCATCACGTTTATTATAACCCCTCGTGATTCTATAAATAGAAAGTCTGAAACTTGTCCTCACCTGTGCTATCCATGCAATCTCTATCACGCTCAAGCCCCTTGTTACAGTCAATGAATCAAATTATCTTGTTGAAGGTATTCCTCTCTTTCATTGATCTGCTACTTTTCCAAACATTATGTCTTTTCCGGAATCATTGTCTTTAAGGAGTACCTTGATTGTACTTCCTCCAAGATATATTTTGTTCTCTTGACATGCATAGTGTACTGAGTACTCTTTGCCAATATCATTCAAAGGCATTAATTCCTCTTTGTCTGTCTTTATTCTTTTCCCACATTTAATTGATGAATTCTGAAAATATCAGATTGTAAATATTATAATCATTGTTGTTGTTGTTGCTGTTTTGTTGTTAAGTGCCATCAAGTCACCTACAACTCATAGTGACTCAATGAACAACCGATCTCAACATTGTAGTATTCTATTCAGTGCCATGCTCACAATCCTTGATAGGCTCAAGAGAAGCGTTACAATGAAATGCCATGGAGGCTAAGAAAGATGGCATTGTTGTGGCAGTTCCAGAGATTTTACACTGAAAGATGGATTCTTTCTGCCCAAGTAGAACAGGGTGAGCCAGAAGATTTCACACCAGATTTCTTTTCCTTAATAATTTGTTTTTTAAATTTTACCAAAACTGGAAATAGAAATACCATTTGACCCAGCAATAACACGACTGGGAATATACCGTAAAGAAACGGTCATCCAAACAGTTATATGCACACTCATGTTTATTGCTGCATTATTTACAAATTTCTTTTTCATGTGAAGAACTGCACAAAATCCTTGACTGCAAGTAAGAGATACGTAAATCAAAACCACACTGGGATATAGTCTCACTGCTGGAGCAATTGATGTTGTTGTTGTTGTTGTTAAGTGCCTTTGAGTCACAGGTGACTCATAGTGACCTCAAGGCTTGGGTGTCTTTCATCCTCTCTCCAGGTTCACAGGGTTTCCGGAGGCAATCTATTATGGAAGTGGATGCCACTCCTCCTTCCAAGCTTGTTTTAATCAGGGAGCTCCACCCCACTCTCTGTCCACATTGGGTGGCCAACCATTATCGTATTTGACACATCAGTGTCACAGTGTTCAGCCTCACAGCAACCACAAGTTACCACTGTATGGCAAGCGGACACACCAGGGTTATACAACCTAGAGGAATGTCTTAACAAGAACAATGAAAGACAGGCTTGAGGGCAGTGGATTAAAAGTCACCCACATTTGGCTTGGTAGTATCGCTCTCCGTCCACTGGGCTAGCTGATCTCTCTCTCTATGTTGATGTTATTGTTGTTAAGTGTGGTTGAGTCACAGGTGACTCATAACAACCATATGAATGACAGTCCTCAACGCTTGGGTGTCTTTCATCCTCTCCTCCTGGAGCAATATCAATGTTTAAAAGGACAATAAGCAACTATGGGAAAAATAATTGGAAAAAATGTTGGAGAGTATGCAGGAGGATTGGAACTCTCATGTATTGCTGGTGGGACTGTAAAATAGTAAAATCACTCAGGAAGGGGGTTTGGTGTTTCCTCAAAAAGATGACCACAGATATCCCATATGGCCTAGATATTCCACTGCTAGAAATACTCCCTAAGGAAAACAGAACTAAGACACAAGTGAAGATTTGTATGTCTATGTTCAAAGCAACATTATTCACAGTAGCAAGAAAATGGAAACATCTCAAATGCCCATTGTGGTGCAGTCACACAATGGAATGCTTTGCAGCACTAAGGAGCAACAGTGTCTCAAAGTACTGTATAACATGTGTGAGTCTAGATGACATTATGCTTAGTGAACCCAGTCTTACACAGGCACTGCCTAAGACCATTATTGTAAAAATAGAAGGGTAATTAGATGTGGATAAAAGTCCAAAAGGGGAAGGAGAAAAGACAGGGGAATGGAAAGGGTGGATGGAGGGAAAGTACTATGATAACAGATTTTGATGGCTTAATTAAGGAGGGTAATGAAGGACCTATTAAAGACCAGCTGAGGACCTGAAAAGATGGGGTACTAATAGGCATAGATCAATAATTATTAATTTTATCGAACACAATATATATGAGTGAGTGTTTGAAATAGCATGAATTAAGGAATGTGTGGAGCACAATGTACATGAATGATCCACAATGTATAAGAACTCCGTTTGCAAGCCATTATAAAGTAAAAGAAAATTGAAAATGTAAAAAAAATAAAGAAAGTGTAAGGTTCTAACAAAAAGGCAGAGGGCAGAGCTGGATTTTGATGTCTTCCTATTTGAAGAACTGATTTTTCTCATTCCGTATTTAAAAAGGTATATTTGGAACAAAGATCATAATATGTAATAATTTTGTCAGACCTCTACACTCCAATTTTGGTTACCATGGTATGGAAACAGTTTAGATAATTTTTTTTTATTTTATTAAATTTTTATTCCTGTCAAAATTAAGGAATACCTTAATTTTGTCAGTATAATATATTGACAGGAATACTATAAAAAGGGAATTTTTTATTATTATTAAATTTTATTAAATTTAATGAACATTTACAGAGATTTTGGGTTTCCATTCATTCATTGTTGCACTATTTTCTCTATCCTCCTCCCCAGTTCGTTCTTCTTTTTTTCCCCCCTTGGAAGTCTGTTTTGTCAAATTGCCACAGTGCTTGTCAAAGCCAGTTCTGATTAATCTCCTTTCTCAGTGGTCCTTTGCCATTCCCTATCACTCTTCCCTGAGAGAGACTTTACCCTGATTCATAAGGAAAAGGGGACGGCGTATTCTCTTAGCTACTTCCTGCTGAAAAGGGACACTGTAGGTTTCAGGGTGAAGATCTCCTCTCACTACTCTAAAGGGCCCCTTTGGCAATAGGAAACACATAGACTATTATGGAGATTGATTTTGGAGCTTAGATGCACTGTTATCAATTGTGCTTAGCCGTACATGTTCATATCCTTGAAGATGTATCATGGAAGTGTTGCAGCCTAGAAGACACAAATTTAACTAACAAGTTAAAAGTACACGAGTCAAAAATTAAAAAAGCAATAATATTCCAAGTAGAGGCTCTAATAGTGGCACAAATGAAGTTACAGAGGGACGGTAGTTCTTACAATAAAAGGCCTATTGACTAGCACTTTGTCTATTATAGTATAAAGGTTAGGAACCACAAGATGTAGAGGCTCAACTATGTCATTTATTGTTCTTATGTCCTGGAGCAAATTCCATCTACCACTGGGTTGTTTTACAACTGGGAAGTCCGCATGCAAGGCAGAGGTGAAGTAAGGAACTGCTTATGAGGTTTTCCTTCAATTCCAACAACTAAGAAATAGTGAGAAGAGTTGGGACCTCAGAAGGCTTTTAGGACCAAATAGTAGGCTCTTGTGTCCAGGAGATAATGAATATACTTACCAGTAATGTTAATGCTCACCCACAGCTCTTCTGGGAGGATCTAAATCATTGAGTTTAGATCAATTTCTTGAACAAGTAGGTAAAATACACTCAGCTTAACTGTTCTCTACAAGGTGATTCTGATTCAGGATGTTGGTGAGAGTTTCCACCAAATCACCTGACTAAATAATTCCTACATGAACTACAAATTGAAACCTGACCCTATCTTGTGCCATCCTCACTGTTTCTGCCATCCACAAGCCTTGCTGGAGTCACTGTTTCTAGCCTTCTCATTGAAGATTTCCCCATCTTTCCGTGACTCTCTACTTATTGCAGCATGACATGTCTTTTCAAGGATTAGTGACTCCTGACAACATGCCCAAAGTACGTAAGATGCAATTTCACAGTCATTGTCTCTAATAAACTGATTGGTTGTCCTTCCTCCTTGGCAGAACTATATTAATAATATAATCAGTCCTTTGATTGTTGTAGTGTTTTGGTTTTTTGTTGTTTTTTTTTTTTTAAATTAGAAAAGTAACTGAAAAAATGAATTTGCTGAATCCAATCACAACATATGAGAGAAACGAAGTGTGAGTCTGGTAAAATAAATGAAGGTAAATTAAAAAACATGTTACTTATTGTGTTGTCTCGAAATTGTTACATTCATAAAATACAGCACCAGGAAAGGAATCTTCTTTTTTTCAATGTTTTTGCTTTCCTTTTATCCTTCTTTTCCTGAATTGGACTTTAAATTTGCATTACAAATCTGTAATTGGGAGTCTAACTTGCAAATGTGAGCATCTATCCACTTTAATTTCCATGAAAATTAAATTCTATCTGTGGAAAGAGTCTGGAGAGATGTCTTAAAATCTATACACGGTCTTTTAGTTGCAGAAAACTTTTGTGCATAGTTTATAAGATACTTGGAAAACAAAAAGAAGCCTTTAAAACAGATTTTGCATAAACTTTTAGCCATATTTCTCACTGAGTCATGGACTGTTTTAGGTGGAAAGAATATTAAACATCATTACATGAGTTTGGCCAGAAGTAACACAATGCAAACCCCTCAGCTGGAGAAAACACAAGTCTTCAATACATCTTTCTTCTAGAAATCAATGATTAGCTTCCTCTGCTAGTCTGGGTCAAGTCACTTTGTTTATTGACATTTAAAACCCTAGTCTTTTTTTGTCCAGTGTACTGCTTTCTACAGTTATTTTGTCTTGTTCTCCCTGATGATGACTATTCACTCCTAATAGTGTTGTTATAAGAATACAATACATCAGTGTATATAGTACTCAGTCCAGTGCAAGGTGGATGGTAAAAAATAAGCAAATACATTGACTATTAGAAAAATGAAACATGGACTACTATGTTGATTTTACTCATCATTATCTCTATCTAGGTCAATAAATCTACCTATACCTGCCTCTATATCTGTATGTCTTTATACATATAACAGTGGACAAAAGTGAGGTGAGTAGGTGTGTGTGCGTGTATGTGCCTGTGTTGTTCTGAATGCATGCTGTAAACAGTTAAGTACTTAGCTACTAATGAAAGAGTTGGTGATTTGAGTTTACCCAAAGGTGCTGTGGAAGAAACACCTGTTAACATAATCAGAAAGTTCACAGCCATTGAAAATACCATTGTGCGCTTTGCTACTCTGAATACATGGCTTTACCATGAAATCAAACGGACTAGAGGACAGTTTACACTCAAATAGACATTGGTTATGATGGACTTACAGCCCCTCATCTAAAGGCGGATAAAGAATACCTGACTAAAAGTAGGAATCACAAAATTAACGCTTCCCGATCAAGGAACCATGACTTAGCTCTCAATTGGTAATGCTGTGGTGACTTACAAGTTGCTATGATATACCAGTGACAGAACATCTCCTTTCAAATACCAGCAGTGTCACTCATGATGGACAGAAATCAACTCGATGGCACCTACCACCATTAACAAACATGGAAGTGACTCCAAGGACAAAAGATGGAAGGATAGCAGCATCTGAGAGACTGTGGTCAATTTTCTCAGCACTTGTGAGGCACATGGAGCATGTGGCCAGGCGGGACAAATGAGGAAGACTGCGGAGCTCTCCAACTTCTGGAAGACGGTCGGAATGCTTTGAAGTTGAGTTTGCTGGGGCTTTGGAAGAACATTCACACACTGAGGTTCAAGTGGAATTTCCCAAGCTTATACCTTCTTACTATTCTCAGTAAATTGCTTTGATGATTTTATTTATTTTCATTCATTGTCTGTTCTCCTCCAAAGACTTCAAAAAAAAGGAATTATCCTCAAAGTAAACATAATCCTCTAAAACACCGTGCAGAGTATGTAAAGTTGCAATTATTTCATTAAAATTCTAATTAAATTAAAAAAGAAAATCAACAACCAACTTAAACATACAGTGACTACTGATGGAATAAGTGACCGTAGTCACTAAGCCTTTATTGCTATGTTGAGAGCAGGGAGGGAGATGATGAGAAGCAGACAAAAAGAGACTGGAATAATAAAAAAAAACCACAACAACCTGTGTCATAAAGACCTAAACAAAACAAAATAAATCCCTTTTGCTTAGGAGCTGTGGTCTGCATTTATAAGATACTGGAATGCTTTCAAAGCTTTTTTTTTTTTAATCTGTCATATCATTTAATCCATATTACTATGAACCTCTGGAGTTATTTTAATCTCCTTTTCTAGTGTAAGGCGTTTAAGAATTACTTATAAAGTTATTTGAGTGAATAACAAGTATTTGATCATTGGAAAAATCAAAAGTAGTTCAATTTTAAGGGATCAGCACTTCCCCTCGGTTTTAAATTGCTGTGTGTACTTATTCAGTGGCATCTTTTAGTACACATGTGTCTGGAGATAGTAACTTCTTCTCCAACTTTGAGATTATACTGAATATTTACCTTCTCTGGGAATAAAAAAAAATTCATTTCTATAAAATTCTAGCTCCTTGGGACATGGGTTGAAGATCGTAGCAAGTTGCACTGCTATAAGACGTCATGTCTGATAGTTCAAATCCACCAGCAGCTCCTTGAGAAAAAGTGAGCTGTGTTCTGTTGTTATTTACAACTTCTGAAAGCCGCTGGAAGGTTGCTATGAGTCAGAACATATTTGAGGGCAGTGCCATTTTACAGTAAATGTGAAGGAAAGACCCTATATTTTTCTTCCTGGTACAAATAGTTAAGAGCCAGGTATGAGGGCTTGAGTGGACCTCATTTGCCACTAATCATCTTGGTTTTTTGTGAAATGCCCTGCTACTATCCTTTGATTCCTTAAGGAATCTAAGAAGGCTACCTAAGTGTGCTTGAGTCTTGCCAATAGTTAAAAAAGTTTCCTTTCAAATTGCAGTTGCCTGGACAGTGTATTAGTGTATCTAATGGGTTTAGTCTTTCCTTGCTTGACATTCAGTTTGTTCCATTTCCCCCTCTTTCTTCTTTTCCTCCATTCTTCCCGTCTTTCTTCCTTCTAATATCTTATTCGACTTGAATGAGAAACAAACAAACTCCATGCCTGGCATAAGAATAAAATGTGCACAGAGAGGCAACATTGTCTGATTTTACTGAAGCGAAACTATAACAGCAATCAAAGATTTTGGAACTTTATGGTCTTGAATTGGGATTGGGATTTTGTAAGGTTTGACACACTCTTTCAGAGAGTTTCAACTGTTTTTTACTTTCTCAAGAGTTGAACTTTTCAGCAGATGGGGAAGACCAGGTGTCACGTGATACCATGGAAAAGGAAAGCCTGAAATGTTTCAACCCTTTGTAGCTGTCACATAAAAGTCATCCTTATTTAAATGGAAATACTTACTGAGAAATAAACAAGCCACATACATTTTTTTTCTTGATGAATGAATAGTGATGATACAAAGATTAGACATAATTTAAGGGCATTTGTAGATTTCATTCAAATTTAGTATTTCTTTATTAACCTACTTTTTAGTACTCTAGTTTCATGAAGAAATAATATATAAATAGATCCATGCTTTGAAACTCAATTGCATTCATTTGGAATCAATTAATTCTAATTGATCTAAGCCTGATAGTTTTAGATCTAATAGCCATCTGTTACCCCATAGATATCCCCAGTTCTAGCACTCAGAAGTACTGGAAAAGAAATAAATGTTTCCAAAATAGTAAATGTTTTGTGTGTAAGGGAGAGATATTTTGCCATTGGATTTTTTCTGGGCACCCAGAGAAGAGAGAGTCGTAAAATTACAGCCATAGGCAAGACTTTTTCTTTAAGATCTGTAGCCTATCTGTGCAAAGAAAAAATGGGTTTTGGGTTTTTTTGGGCTACAACATGATAATTCCACCCAAATGCTTAATATATTCAGTTTCTACTATATTGTTTTTTCATTATTTTTGTTCCTGAAAACAAATTTTATATTTTAATAATTTTGCTTTGGATTTTACCCATTAAAGTTATCATGCAAAGTACCTACGATTTCTCGATTTTTCTTTCAAACTATTAGTGACTCTTTGATATTGATATAATAGAAATAAAATATAATAGTATTGAATATACCATGGAGTGCTGAGACAACAAGCAGGTTCGTCCTGTTACTTAGCCGTGTGTCATTGTGGATTTACTACACATTGTGGGTTTACTACATATTGTGGGTTTATTACAAATTCTGGGTTTATTACACATTACTGATAACTGATCTTGTTGGATACTTTTTCAGGCACTAATTTGCAATTATTGTTGCTGCTGTTGTTGTTACGTGCTGTCAATTCACCTGTGACTCACAGCGACCCTATGTACAAGAGTGCCAGTGTTATTATCTCTGACACACCTATCTCCATTGCCCCAGTGACTGAATCAATCCATCTCATCAAGGGTCTTCCTCTCCTGCGCTGTCCCTCCACCCTCTCAAGTAAAACGTCTCTCTGCAAGGGAGGATCCTGCCTTGCAACATGTCCAATTTTTGTCAGATGAAGCTTCAGAGTCCTTGTCTACAAGGAGCAACCTGACTTTACCCTCTCCAGGACAAATTTGTTTGTTCTCCTGGTGGTCCATGGTACATTCAATTCTCTTCTCCAGCACCATGGCTCAAAGGCATCAACTCTCATTTTATCATCCCTAGTCATTGTCCTACTCTCTGAAGTATAGCAAGTAATTGCAAAGACCATGACCTGTATCAGGTGCACCTTAGTCTCCAGACTAATATCTTTGCTCTTTAGTACTTTGGAGAGGTCTTGACAGCAGGCTTTCCCAATGCAATCTGTCTTTTAATTTTCTGGCTGCTGGTACTGAGAATGTTGATTGTAGAGCCAAGCAAACTGAAGTTGTCAACAATCTCAATCTCTTCACCATCTATCATAATGCTGCCAATCAGCCCAGTGGTGAGAACCTTTGTTTTCTTGATGTTGAGCTTCAATCTATATTGAAGGCTGCAGTCCTTGACCTTCCACAGCAAGCAATTCATGTCCTCCTCTGTTTCAGCAGGCAGGGTTGTATCATCTACATTGTTTGTAAAGTCTACCTCCAATCCTGATGCCACGTTTCTCCTCATAGAGCCCAGCCTCCCGGATAATCTATTTCACATATAGTTTGAAAAGATATGCTTTGTTTTGTGCAGTATCTGTTGAAGATTCTTCTCATTTGGGAAATAAAATATTGTCTTTTATTACTTATCTGTAGAACTTCGTAATATATGCTGCTCACTTACTTATTCATTTCCATGAAGCTAGAACTGACTCATCACTGACCGTCCACTGGGCTTTTGGAGACTGTAGATTGAACAAAAGGAGATCCTCCACCTTTGCCGGTAAAGGTACTAGTGAAATCAAACCACCCGGGAGATGCTACTTTTGTGTTAGAACCACAAATGCCTACAAACTGTGCCACCAACATGTTCTAATATAAATAAATGGCCTAACTCTCTAAACTCTGTGGTTTGCTTTTGCACTCTCTTAATATTAATTTTTAAGAACAGAATGATTTATTTAGTTTTTGAGTTAGAAATTGTTTTCTTTCTGTTTAGATAAATCTATCCTATTTGTGGGGTTCTGGTGGTCTTGTGGTCAAAAATTGCACTGTAATCCCAGAGCCAGTTAGTTCAAATCCACCAGCTGCTCTGTTGGAGAAACATGGACAATCTCTTCCTAGTGATATTGTTGTTGTTGTTATGTGCCGTCGGGTCGCTTGCGACTCATAGTGACCCTATGTACAACAGGCCTTGTTTTACAAACCCTCCCCCAGGTCCCCTCCACCATGTAGCCCTCGCTCTAGTCTCCTGTGATGGCAGAAATACCCAGAATCTTTTCTTTTACTTTTCCATAATTTTTGGACTCATGTACTTATAACTTGTTAGTCAAATTTGTGTCTTCTAGGTTGCAACACCCCCAT
>NW_006399764.1:7483987-7497023 GCF_000299155.1 Elephantulus edwardii | reverse complement strand
TTGGCCAAGTGGTTGTTCTCCAGATTTCTTGGCACAACTTGGTGAGCACATCCAGGGCAGCATCTGTTAGCTGAAATATGTCAATTGGTATACCATCTGGATCTAGTGATATACAGCCTCTGAAATCCCACAGGAGGGTCAGTCATGAGACGGTTCCCAAAGACATGCTACAACAACAAAATAACAATAAAATAGATGCTCCCCTGTTTTGTTTTCTAGAAATTCTGTCATTTTATCTCTTATGTTAAGTTCTGAATTCCTACTGAGGACACACACAAACAGTGTGAAGCAAGAAATACTTATTTACTTTTTATACCTTGATAATAGCGCTGTTATAATACATTCTGCAGTAGTAAGCTTTGTTTCTTGTCCATGATTTCAACTTTTTAAACATATGTGTAATTTTCATTTGTAATGTAGATCCTATTCAATTAAGTAGTTTGTTGCTACTGGTCTGTTTTTATGACTTTGTTCAATGGACACACTTGTCTTGATTATCCTCTAACTATTCCAGAAAACTTTAAATGCTTTTTATATCTTTTGACATGAGTTTCTTTCAGGATTCTTTCTTGTCCATTTTTCCATCTTTGTCTTTCATTTACAAAGGGCTTTACTGTAACAAAAAAAGGGTGTTTCATAGTATAGATAATATGGATTTTGAGGATAATTATCTTTTCAGGGCTTTCTAATGAAGAGCAAAAATGGTCACTTCCAAATCCTCCTTCTCAGCTGCTGATAAGATTAATATACTGATTAACACATTTTCCAAGTTGGATTGGAGGTGAAAGTAATTCCATTTGGCAAAGCCTCATCCCATTTGCTGAGATCTTCATTAACCTTGCTGATAAGGAAACCATTTCACAATACAAATTTTTCAAGGCTGGAGATTTTATCTCCACGAGCTACCTAACAATACTAATTCAGGGTATGAAACATGCAGGTTCAATTGCCTTAATAATTTCACTATGTCCTACCCTTTTATTCTCCCTTTTTAACAGGTTGACAGAAAGAAACCAATTACTTCACACTCACCAGTAAAGAGCAATTTCCAAAAGAACATTTTACATGTTCAGAAAAGAAGGAGGGTAGGTATAGATTACGAAGCTGTCAACATAACAAGGGAAAAAAGGGTTGTGAAAATCTATAAGGAAAAGTAATAGAGCACTGTCTTGAGTCTTAATAAACAAGAGGCAAATAAAAATCAGCACTTTAACATATTTAAACCTTCTGTATCTTGCCATTTATGTGGCATTCTGTTGTTGTTGTTAGATATTATCAAATTATTTTCAACTCATATAAAACAAACCTATTATGTACATCAGCTCTGAACCCTGTCCTATCCGGAGCCAATTTCAAGTCTCTGATACATCTATCCTTGTTACCCACATCTCTAATTCAATTTTCTCTGATGCATAGAATGTAATTGAAAAGATTATGGATTGGATCAGGCACACCTTGATCTCTAGACTGATATTGTTGCTCTTCAGCACCCTGGGGCGGTCCTCGACAAAGATTTTCCCAATGCAATTTATCCTTTGATTTCTTGACTGCTGGTACCAGCTGTGTTAATTGTGGAACCAAGCAAACTGAAATTGTTAACAATCTCAAGCTATTCTCCCTCTAATACGATGGTGCCAATTGGCCCAGTGATGAAAATTTTAGTTTTCTTGGAGTTGAACTTCAGTCCATATTGAAAATTGTAGTCCTTTTACAGCAAACACCTCAGGTGGTCTCAGTTTCTTCAAGCAAGGTTGTGTCATCTGCATAATGCAGGTTGTTAAGTCTTCATCCAATCCTATGCCAAAGCCTCCCAAATGATATGTTCTGTGTATAGATTTAAAAAGTACAGAGATAGGATGAATCCCTGACAATGATCATACCTGATCTTTCCTGATTTTGAACCGTGCAGTGTTTCCTTGCTCTGTTCTGGCGACTACATTCTGGACCAAGTATAGGTTTCACATGAGCACAATTAAATGATCTGCAGTTCCCATTCTTCTCAAGGTTAGCCGCAATTTGTTGTGATCCACCCAGTCAAATCCCTTTACAGAGTCCATGAAACACAGATAAATATTCTTCTGGTACGTTCCACATTCAGCCAAGATTCATCTAACATTGGATATAACATTCCTAGTGTCATATCCTCTCTAAACCCAGCTTGCACAGCTCACAGTTCTCTGACGATATACTATTTCAGTCATTATTGGACAATCTTCAGCAAGATCTTGTTTGTGGGTGATATTTTTGGATAACTTCCAGTCTGTTGGATCACCATTTTTTTTTTAATGAGGATAAATATGTATCTCTTCTAGTCAGTTGGCCAGGCAGTTGTCCTCAGGATTCCTGATACTACATGGTGAATAAGTCCAGGACTGCATCTCTGTGTTGTAATATATCAATTGGTATTCCATCAATTCCTGGGGCTTTGGTTTTTGTCCCAGTTCCATTAGAACCACTTGAACTTTCTCCTTCATCAAGATTATTTGTTGGTTATATGTTGTTTTATGTAATTCTTCTGTGTCATCCAGTTCTTTTTGCTACAGTGACTGCATGTACTCCTTCCATCATTTGAAGCTTCCTGGATCATTCAACTTTCTGCTTCCAGGATCCTTAAGTATTGCAACTTGAGGCTTGCAGTTCCTTCAGCTTAAGAAATTCCGAAGTGAGTTCACTCCTTTAGATTTCCCAACTCCAACTCGTTGTGCATTTTTCTTTAATACTTTGTAAAGAAATCAAATGGCACACTACATGGGGCAAATTTGCTACAAAAACATATTTAAAATGTAAAAAAAAAAAACCACCAAACAAACCCAGTATGTAACTTTGAGGATGTAGATATGTCTGACCCACGCTGTGGTATTTTTTCTCACTTTGTATGCATACAAAAAAAAAGATTGATGTTTTCAATAATGGAGTGGTGAAGGATAGTAAATATACCATGGACCAGGTGAACAAAAAGTCTTTCTTGAAAGAAGAACACGTGAAATGTGGAAGAGAATATGGTACTTTCATTTCATATACGTGGGACATGTTACCCATAGATTCCAGACACTGAAGAATAACGGCCTGCTGGTAGAGGGTTGGTGAGGGAAAGAAAGATTTTCATGAAAATGAATTGACATGTGTCTTCACAAAAATGTGTTCAACAGCCATGATTGTAAAGATGATGCACGTTTAGGCATTGTTTTGTTCTATTGTCCAGAAGTTCACAATGAGTAGAAAGAATTCAACAGAGTCAAAAGAGAGTTTTTAAAAGACAATTGAAATCAGATGTAGACTTTCTACACTGCATAGCTCTCTCTCATTACCATTGAATAGGAACCAATTCAAAGCTGATCCTGCACTGAGTTTCTGTGACTGTAAGTTTCACAGGAATACAATGTCCATCTTTCTCCTGAGAAACTGCTGACGTATTCAAGCCTTCGGAGAGGCACACTCTTTGGGTGAGCCTCCCAGCTCCCTGTAGACTTTTCTGCAAGATCCCCACACTGAATATAATCTATCATATACTTAGAGATTTTACCTTTCTTTCTTTCAGAGGTATTTTTATTACAATTTCCCTACAAAATTTCAACAAATTACTTGACACTTCTCCCCTCCCCCCCTCATAGTTCTATCTTAACTATGAGATTGGAGGCCTATTGATGCACTTTTTTATGCTTGGCAGACTAACATCAATAAGAGGGTGTCTAGGACCAGAAGACAATGACATTAATATAACTCGTGGACATTGTTTATGGATCTAAGTAAAAGAAAATCTTAGTAACTTTAATATTTTCCATGTTTATTATAATATAGTCATGCTTATGTTTTGTTCTATTTATATTGTTATAATTATGTTTATTTTGCTATATTTGTTTTTCTTGATCCAAGTGTGAGGATTTTTTTTTCCTTTTTTTTTCTGTTTTCCTTTTTTTATGTTGAAGTGTAATGTATATTGAAACTGTAGGGGTTTTTTTTATTAGTTTGTTTATTTTTCATTTCAATGAACATCTACAGAGATTTTGGAATTCCATTCATTCATTGTTGTACCCTTCTCCCCGCACACTCCCCCCCCACCCCCCGCCCGTTTGCTCCTCTCATTGAAAAGCAAAAGAAAAACTCCCTCATTGGTACATTATCCCCCCCGCACCTCCCCAAACCCCACCCCCTACCCCCAAATATAATCCACTCTGCAACCCTCATTGCATACTCCTACGATAAAAATAATGCCCTAAAATATAATACTTTTAGACTTTTGATCGTCCTCAGTCAGTGCTTCAAGTTCTCTTCACTTTCGTCAAGGAAAGCTGTAACTTCTGAATATCACAGATTGTAGATGAAACACCCTCTAATCCTGATGTCATGTTTTTCTGGATATAAACTAATTTTTCAGATTATGTTCTCCCTGATGAGTGACTCTGCTGGTGTTTGAAACACCAGCGACATCGCTTCTAGGATTTCAACAGCACATAAGCCACCCTAGAATGAAAACTCTTACAGATAGTTGTTGCTGTTGTTGTTTTGTGCCCTTGAGTCTGAATTGAGTCATAGCTGACCCTTCAGTGGGTTTTCAGAGATTGTAAATTGAATGGGTATTCCTTGAATGATAGTGATATTAATAGGTCTTCCTTGTATGTGTATGGATATTATTCTGTATCTCAAACATTGTATTTCAAGATGAATCTAGAAATGGTCTTTTTAACTATAAATGTGACCCCACTTTTCGTCACCTTTTCATTTCTAGAATAGTAGATCATGTGATTATCTGATTCACAGTATCCTTCACATGCCGACCTATTTCATTTTGCTAATGCCTACTATGTCAATAGTTCCATTTCTTCCATAGCAATTTCCAATTTCCCTGCCTTCATGCTTCTCATAGTCCATGTTCCAATCAATAATGTCTGTTTGCAAGTGTTCTTCCTTCTTTGAGATTCCCAGTATGAAGGCTTTGCCTCCTGTGCAGTATATAAGTGTCTACTGTCCTATGTCTACTCTAAGTGCTCTATTGTATAATAGGGTTTTCTGAGGGCTATTGATTTGGAAGTGGTTGGCTAATCCTTCTCTTTAGTCTGTCTTAATTTGGATGTTCAAATCTTGAAAAATATTTGACAGATAAACATTTAGTTCAAAAGAGAAGGTAAGAAGAAGCCATTATACTGATACTTCTGATACTGGATCAGAAGTTGGTCATGCCCACCATTTTTCTTATTTCTCCAACAAATAGACTTCTATACTTATAGCAATATTTTAATACTACAGTTCAGATTACATATTATTAACAAAAAGCCCATGTATTTGTGTAATAAAATAAGAAATCATCATATTTCCATGAAAGGGTGAAAATTGGTTAACTCTTTACTGATGATTTCTCACCTCTTATCTGTTAGTTAGGAAATTTAGGTGGCTTAGTAGTAAGGAACTGCACTACCAACCTAATGGCACATGGTTCAAAACCACCGGCTGCTTCATGGAGGAAGATTGACCTCCCCTGTGATTTGTTACTGTTTTTTGCTATTGAGTTGCCTATGACCCATAGAGACCCTGTGTACAACAGCTTTGAACCCCCACCCTATCCTGTGCCAATCTCATCATCTCCCACAGACCCAATTCCTCATCTCCAGACACAAGTCAATCCGTATCATCCTGGGCTGGCCTTCCTCTCCTGCACTGTCCTTCCACTTGTCCAAGCCTAATGTTCTTCTACAAGGACTGGTCCCTCCTGGCCTCGTGCCCAAAGAATGTGAGACAGAGTTTCAAAGTCTTTGCTTCCAGGGAGCAGCCTGGTTTCATCCTCTCCAGGACTGACATGTTTGTTCTCCTGGCAGTCCATGATCTATTCAACACTCTTATCCAGCACCATAACTCTAAGGTATCAATTCTTCTGTCATCCTTAGTCATTGTCCAGCTGACACATAGCAAAAAAATGTGAAGACCGTGTCGTGGATCAGGCACACCTTAGTATCTAGACTGACATCATTGCTCTTAAGTTTACTGTAAAGGTCCCTGACAGCAAACATTCTCAATGAAATTCATCTTTTGGTTTCCTCACTGCTGTATCCAAGAGCACTGATTGTGGAACCAAACAAGCTAAGTTATTAACAATCTCTTCTCCAACTACTTTTGTGCTAGAAGTTGGCCCAGGTGTGATAATCTTTTTTTCTTGATGTTGAGCTTCAATCCATATTGAAGACTACAGTCCTTGACCTTCTAAAGCAAATGCCTCATGTCCTCTTCAGTTTCATCAAGGAAGGCTGTGTCATCTGCATAACACAGTTTGTTGATAAGTCTTCCTCCAATCCTGATGCCACATTCCTCCTTTCATAAGACCTGCCCTCTTGAATGATCTGTTTTGCATATAGATTGAGAAGATATGGAGATAGGATGCATCTCTGGTGCACACCTTTCCTGATTCTGACCCATGCAGGGTTTTCCTGCTCTGTTTTGACTATTGCTTCCTGGTCCAAGTATAGGTTTTGCATGAATATAATTAAGTGTTTTGGGAATCTCATTCTTCTCAAGGTTTTCTGA
The DNA here is from genome assembly GCF_000299155.1 of Elephantulus edwardii. Classification (NCBI taxonomy): domain Eukaryota; kingdom Metazoa; phylum Chordata; class Mammalia; order Macroscelidea; family Macroscelididae; genus Elephantulus; species Elephantulus edwardii. The sequence goes on along the minus strand of NW_006399764.1, from coordinate 7,490,510 downwards.
TCAAAGTTTATTAGAAAAGCTAACAGCCAACAGAGATATAAGAGGGAAGAAGGAGTTTTATAGTAGGTATTTTCAGCTGATATCTGAAAATAGGAAGCTCATCAAGAAAAGGAAGATGTAGGTAGTAATGATAGGCAATTTTTAGGTGGATACATATTTATACAGCTATGTTAGGGAAGTTAGTCCTCCCCAAAGAAGATTTTCACATATAGAAAACCCTCTCAAGTACAATATGGAATATAAACTCTCTGACTAGAATGTTTCCAATTTTTTTTCAGTTGGTTTATGATCTTTTTTAAAACAAATTAATTTTATGATGGATAAATAATTCTTGATCCCCAAAATTTACTACTGTAGATGATGCATAAATTTGATATTTAGATCCATTTAGGATATGTTGTTGTATATTAAGAAGTTAGAATCCACACACAGCTGACCCTTCAGCAAGTTTTCAGAGGAGGCAAAAATGTCACCAGAGGAGATTGCTTGTCTGTCATTAGCTGAGGAACTGATGGTTTGAACCACGTGCCTTTGATTTGGCAAACAACTCCTTACCCAGTACACTCCCTGAGCTCCCTCATAGGACATAGCTCAATTTTTTTTAAAGGGGAAATTTTTTTTTAAGGGGAAATTTTTCATAGCTCAATTTTTACAGGTCAGACTAGAAATCTATTTCTGGTTTTTTCTGAATACCTGCTAGTTGCATAGGGAGGATATTCTTAACATCACTTTTATATCAGAAGCACACAATCAGGAGCATATGGACAGCAATACTAAATTACTAAAAGCAATACTAAATCTATGATTATGTATTTACATTAATATAATTTAGGTGATTAGACTATATAGACTTCCTTCTATCACACCATCGAACTGTGAAGGTATCATGACTCTGATCTAGCCATTCATCAACTCCAAATCATTTTGTCAGGCATTTGTTGAGTCATTATTGGGAGTTAAACACTGTGATTAATGAGGGGTAAGGGTATAGGAAACGTGCAGCAGACTCCCTGTTTCTCATGGAACTTGTTCTTTAAATGTAGAGTTTAACATTTTATAACTAGAGAAAGATTTCAGAGTTTGGACAAGCCCAATCAAATTCTTATTTTTGTAGTGGAAACAACCCTCAAGTAATTATATTGTATAATTGAAAGTGAACAGTCATAAATGTAATAAATTGAATGATGTTGCATTTTTAAAAACCACTAACTTATGTCTGCCCTCATCGCCGTCCTCCTGTCAGTCTTTCCTCCACACCCACTGAAGTACCATGGACAGCTCCTTCCTCTGCCTTTTCCTTCTGACTGCTGAGAGCTTTCACCAGTGCTGGCTACCTTAAAACAATCAGTGTTATGCTCACATTCTTCAGACTGGTTCACAGAAAACAGTATGTGATCATAATAGCTCCATTATGCTTCAAAGTGGATCCTCTACTTTGTTTAACTTTGCAGGGAAGCTAATTAATTATAAACAGATTGTAGTTACATTTGTGATTTGCTTCTGAAGAACTTGTAAGAATCAAGGTTTGCTTTTCTAATTTATTTTATTTTCCTTTTAAAAAAACCTATATTTTATTTATGTGTACCAGGAACTATAAAACCAAAAGCATTTGATTATTCTGTAGTGTTTATGGTACAAGATATAGCTCAATAAATTCAACATATGCAAACTTGATGAGAAAGAGAAGATGTATTTTTGTTTATTTAAATTGGAAGGTAGATATTTGACCATAAAATTGATACTAAACTCAGAAAGCAAAGTACAGTACGGTAATTCATTGCTCCTATAGTTCTTTATTAAATCCCAATTGTTTTCTTGGTAGACATAAATGAGGTTAGCAAAATTGTTTTTACAACGTTAGAAAAGAAAGAATAAAATTTCCTTTTACATATCATATAAAAGCATAAACAAGTAATGCAGTAATTATTCTTACAAAATCTTGTGGTATCAGGATTTTATTTTATGAGATTATTTTCTCTTTAAAACTATAAAATGAAATAAATATATAGAAAACAACTCAAAGATAGCAAACATGAGATAAGTAAAGGTCTTAGCACTAATATGCAGCTGATAGTTATAAACTAATTCTGAAAGGTTTGGATAAGTTTTCTTATAAAGAATTAAAGAGTGGTGTATTGTCTTTAGATGCAATGAAATCCTAATTTGAATATGTTGTCGTTGAGTACCATTGAGTTGGAGCCGACCCGTAGCGGACCCTCCAGCAGGTTTTCAGAAGCTGGCAATCACAGGAGAGGAGATTGCACAATCTTCTCCCACAGAGAAGCTGGCAGATTAGAACCAAGTGCATTCAGGATTGCAGTGCGGGTTCTTACCACCAGACCACCAGAGCTCAATTTGGCTAGAAGGCTTCAAAAATAACTTAACTTGGTAGTAGTTGTTCTGTGCCCAGTTTCACTTTTTTACATCGGAGCATTAAGGAAGGAAGAATTTTTCTAATTTAGCAAATTTGGAGTTAACTCTGGTAATATACAGATTTGAAAAAAGGAAACAGTTTCTTAGGTGAATATCAGGCAATACCAGAAGTAGAGTGTAGTCACCTGTTAAAGCAATCCAGCCAGGACAAGAAAGCCATAGATATCAGGCAGAAACATTTAAAAAATAGCAAGGACATACATTGAGTACATATTTATCCTTTGGAATTCTTTTGTTGATGCTGTTATATACCCTTGGACTCATTATAATCCTTTGTATGATATATCTATGTCTTATCCCATCCTGTACCATCCTTATGTGCTCTTCTGAGTCTAGGTCCACTGCAGTTGTTACTGTTGTTAAGTGCCGTCCAGTTGTAGATGACTCATAGCACACCTCTGAATGAAAGATCTGAACCCTTGTATAACCTTCATTGTTTCCCCACTCATAGAGTTTCTGGAGGCAAGCTATTTCAGAAGTGGATGCCACTCCTGCTTCCAAGCTTGCTTGAATTGGGGAGCTCCACCAAACACACTGTCCACCGTGGATAATCATTATCGCATTTGACACATCAGTGTCATAGTGTTTAGTATCACAGCGACCACGAGTTAACCTCTGTCCAGTAAATGGACAGCTGTATAAATCTCATGAAAGGTCTTCTTCTCCTTTACTGTCCCTCCACCTTTCTTAGCACGGTGTTCTAGAGCAATACAAATGGTAAGCACTTCACTACTAACCAAATGGTTGGCTGTTTGAATCCACCAGAAACACTTTAGAAGAAAAATCTGGCATATTTCTTTTAAAAAAAATCACCAAACCCAATGAAGTATAATTTCTTCTCTGAAAGATGAGAAATCACATGTGTCAAAATCAACTTGAGAACAAGAGAACTTTTAAAACAAATGAGCAAACAAATAGAAAAATACTCAGACCCATTTTTTAGAGTGCAGTGGTGAAAACCCTGAGCTACTTACCAAAACGTCAGTAGTTTGAACCCATCACCTTTTCTATGCTTTCATAAACATTTACATTCTTGGAAACCCTGTACAGCAGGTGTTCTCTATCATTGAGGCTCAGGATGATTTCAGATACACAATTGACATTTAAATGAAAAAGATTTATTTGGAAAGTATCTTATTAAAATTGTGTATATATATGTATATATTACTTGTGTGTGTATTATATATATATATATATATATGTGTGTGTGTGTGTGTGTGTGTGTGTGTGTATATATATATATAAATGTAACACATAATATACTTTAGGAAGTCATCAGTGAATTAACCGCATATATTTTATTAATTAAATTGTCCAGTCCCTGGAAAGGTACATCATACTTGGAAAGCTAGAGAGTCAGAGAACAAAATAAAAGACCCTCAGTGAAATGAATTGACAGAGTCACTACAACAATGGATGAGCGCAGAGGAGATTGTGAGGATAGCAAAAGAGATGGCAAAGCTTGGTTGTGTTTTTCATAGGGTCGTAATGTGGAAAGTAAACTCCACAGCCAGGGATGTATCCTATCTCCATATCTGTTCAGTCTATATGCAGAACAGATCATCTGGTAGAAGGGGCTCCAAGAGCTGGAATGTGGATCTGCCTTATGCAGATGATACAACTGAGCTTACCAAAACTGAGGAGAAACTGAGGCATTTGCTGCAGAAGGTCAAGGACTGCAGCCTTCAGTAGGGATTAAAGCTCAACATCAAGAAAACAAAGATTCTTATGACAGCCAATTGAGCATGTCTGTTAGTCATCTGAGTGTCTTCTCCTGCGAAAAGTCTTTCCCTGATTTTGTAATTGGGTGATTAGTCTTATTCATCTGGAGACACAGTAGTGTTCTGTAAACTTTTGTTTTAAGACCTTTGTCTGAGGTAGTATTGCCAAATGATTGTTTCCAGTTAGTGGGTTTTCTTTTTACCCTATTGGAAAAAGATTTTGATGCACACAGGGATTTAATCTTTAGAAGTTCCCATTTATTACTTTTATCCTCTACTGATTATATGTATCTGACTATATTTGTCAGCCTCTTTATACCATATACCAGGCCTTTTAAACTTGGTCTCAGTTTCTCTCTTATGAACTTAATAGTATTGAGATTTACTCCCAGGTCTCTGTGCTCCCTTGAATAGATTTTTGTGTATGTTGTGAGGTGTGCAGTTCAGTTATTCCAGCACCATTCGTTGAAGAGGTGGTAATTTTCCCATTTGATAGGTTTTCTTTCTTTCTCAAGTACCAATTGATCAAGAACCGTATGATCCCAGAAATTGACACAAGTCATTTGACAAAATCTAACACCCCTCCCTGATTAAGACACTCAATAAAATAGGAATAGAAGTGAATTTCCTCAACATAGTGAAAAGCAGATATACAAAACCAAGAGCCAATATCATTATCAATTGAGGAAAACGAAAAGAATTTTCCTTGTGAACAGGAAGGGGCCAGACAAGGATACCCACTGTTACCACTTCTACTAATATTGTATCAGAAGTACTTGCTAGAGCAATTCAACAAGAGAAGGAACTAGAAGACATCCAGATCAGCAAAGAGATGATTAAACTGTCACTATATGCAGATGATATAATAGTGTAGACAGAAACTCCAAGGATTCAACAAAAATACTGTTAGAGCTAGTGGACCAATTTAGTAGGGTGGAAGGATACAAGATTAACCAAAAGTGAGTGAGATTTCTCTATAATAACAAAGACAAATCAGAGAAGTAAACCAAGAAAACAATATAATTTACAATAGCCAGCCACAAATTGAGATTGGGAATGAACCTAACCAGAGACACAAAAGGCCTATACAAAGAGAAACATAGAACACATCTGCTATAAACAATAAAAGACCTAAGGAAATGAGACCTATTCAGGAATAGGAAGACTCAATATTGTGAAAATGACCATCCTACCAAATGCAATTGACATGTTCAATGTAATCCCCTTACAGAAAACAAATTCATTTTTCAAGGTGATTAAAAGGGAAATTTTCAAATTTATTTGGAAAGAAAAAAGAAACCTCAAATAAGCAAAACACTTCTGAAACACAAAAATGAAGTGGAAGTCATAGCACTCCCTGACCTTCAAACCTTCTGCATGGTGGTAGTAACCAAAACAACATGGTACTGGTATGATGACAGGCACATAGACCAATGGAACAGAATCCAGAACCCAGAAATATATCTATCTATCTATGTTCCAGCCATATTTAATTAATCTTCAGCAAAATGTTACTTACATGTGAAATTAATGCTATTACAAAGATGATATCTTTTATGTCATTACTATAGTCTGGTAGCCTAGTGGCAAGAAGCTGCACTGCAATGCCAATGACTGGAGGCAATCTCCTGTACTATTAACTACCTCTGAAAACCCACAAGAGGCTCAGATTTGAGTCAGATCTGTCTCTATGGTATATAAAAACTACACCATAATATAAAATAAAGACCAAAATGGCTGTCAGAAGAGCCTCCAAAACTTACACTAGGACTTAAAGATACCAAAACAAAAGGTAGAAATGCTGAAGTAAGAGAGTTAAAGAAAGGGAAAAAAAAGGGTCAAATAGCAGCTTGAGAAACAAATTATAAAGAAATATGCAAAGAACTAGAGGTATAAAACAAACAAAAAAAGATTTGTGTTTGTCAAACAAAACACTTGACATTTGTCTATCAAAAGAATGAATGAACATATTCAAGCCATGAGTTGCAATATGGAAGGATTCTATGGGAAAAAATCTGGAAAGCTGTAAGCATCAGAGGAAGATGAAAGGAATACACAGTGCCAATGTATCAAAAAGAATTGATTTCTAGTGAGCCATTTGAGGAAGTAGTCAAGAACCAATAGCAATGAAGGAAGAAGTTCAAGATACACTGAAACACTGACAAAAAAATAAGGTCCTAGGCATTGCTAGATTATCAACTGAAAAATTTCAACAAACAGATGCAACCTTGGATGTATTTACTAGTCTATGTTAAGAAATTTGGAAGACAGCTGCCTGGCTAGTGACTGAAAAAGGTTACAGTTGCTCATAATCCAGAAAAAAAGGTAATCCAATAAAGAGAGTATGTGTGTGTGTGTGTGTATAAAAC
>NW_006399764.1:7478985-7483887 GCF_000299155.1 Elephantulus edwardii | reverse complement strand
ATATGATTGAGATGCAATATATTTATATGATTGACTTTGTGTAGATATTACAAATTTGAACTAATAAAACAAATATGTAATAAAAAAATAGAGTTGTTTTCTACCAGTGGTCTTGGTGAGGATTATCAAACATATCATGGACTACCAAAAGATCAAATACATTTGTCTTAAAAGACATAAAAGGCAAAGATCATGAGATTGACTTAGTTTCCCTTATCTTAGCTAGGCGAACAAGAGAGCCAATCTTTGGGAAAACGTATCACAGTTGGAAAAAGCAGATAGTGGTGAAAGAGAAGGTTCTGTGGAGATAGACTGACAGAGGGAGTACAACAGTTGGCTTAAGGACAGCAGACAATGTGAGATTTACTCGAGATTGGGCATGATTTCATTCTGCTGACAAATGGCTCTATGAGTCATTGCTGACTCTTCAACACCTCACAACAACCAATGAGTATTTCAGATAACATCTAATTTGGAAAAAAGTCATAAAACAATTTTATTCTTTTAAAGTATTTTTTAAAAATTCAGTATTACCATCTCATTTTACTTACTTTGTAAGTGATGGACAAGAGAAAGAGTGGCTAAATAATATTTCAAAAGCACCTTTTCTGCCTTCTTTCTCAAATCTCCTTCTACTTAATGCACACTCTTCTCATATATATCCTAGTTAAAGGACCAAATAAGAAGGAACTATACAGCAGGATCTCTTGGCCTTACAGAGTCTGAAAAAGGAATAGGCATTCTTAACTTTACTTTTTCTTCTCTAGGATCTGAGGATGAAGTATAAGGCACTGAGTTTGATCCTGGGGATAAAATACAGAGCAATTTTTCCTATTTCCATATTAAAGGAAATGCACATAGGACCTCTAAGTGCTATCATCTCTGTAGAGACTATTTTCACTTTTTATAGACAGACCTAACTGTGCCTTCTCTGCTCCATTGTACCGTGTAACGCCTACATAATAGCATGATTCTTATGGTATTTTCATTATTTGAGTGTATGTCTGTTTCTCTACTAAAATGTTATATTCATACTTGAACAAGTCTTAGTGTACTAATGATAGTTACTGAAATGGAGTGTGTTTTTCTCCTGAGATATGAATTACTTGGCTTATTTAGAAGGTAAATCTTTACAAATCTAGATTAAGCCATGAAACCATTACTAAAAGATAACATATTTTCAATTCTTTGTTTGACCATGTATGGTTTGTCCTTTTCCTAAAGGCAGTAAGGTGCAGTGGTTAAGTCATAAAAGCTTTCAGGTTGAACTTTCTCTATTTGAATCTCTGTATACTACTTTTTTGGAAGCAGGAGTGGCATCCACTTCCTAAACAACATGCCTCTGGAAACAATGAACTTTGATAAATGTTGATAGTTGTAGAGGGGCTTTAGATCCTTTGTTCCTAAGGTCACTATGACTCATGCTTGACTTGACAGTGATCAGCAACACCAACCACCACCACCACCACCACCACCACCACATACTACTTTAGCAGGGAGCTCTGTTGTGATAAGAAGGTATGTTACAATCCCCAGAAGCACGCAGTTTGAACCTGCCAATGACTCTGTCTGAGAAGGATGGGAAATCTCTTCCCCTTAGGCTGAGTGCCTCTGAAATCCCGCTGGAGGGTCAGCTATTGATTGGTTCCGACTCAACGGTACATCTCAATAACAACAACATAATACTTTAAGGAGGGACGGATTGCCTAGTGGCAAGAAACTGTGCTACAATTCTATGGGCACACAGTTTGAATCCACAGGCTGCCCTGGGGGAGAATGATGGGCAATCTCATCCCTTCTGATTTACTGCCTCTGCAAACTCACTGGATGGTCAGCTTTGAGTCAGTTCCTACTTGATGCCACACAACAACAATATACTACCTTAAGGACTCCTGGTGACATAGCACTTTGTCTTAAACTGCTAATCTAAACTAAAAGCAGACATTCTAATCCATCAGGCTCTCCAGTGGAGAAAGATGGGCAACTTTCTACCTTACAGATTTATTCTCAGAACCTGCTTCTCGGCAGTAGGTTTGGTTTTTGGTTTTATACTCAGTTATAGGAACTCCTTTGGTGTGATACTTAAAGTACTCAATTGTTACCAAAAATTTGGCAGTTTGCGTCTGCCAAATTCTGCTAGAAGAAAGAGGTGTCATTTGGCTCCCATGAATATATAGAGCCTTCAAAATCATCTGGATAACCTTCCTTGAAGGTTGACGTGGGTCAGAATCAGCTCAATAAAAATTGGTAAACTCTTTCAGAGGATGTCTGATAGTGCAGTGCTTGTCTGTTAACCAAAATTGGACAATAGGATCCTACTAGCCATTCTTCAGCAAAAAGGCTATGGGGCCGTGGACAGTTTTTTTAAATATTATAGCCTTGGGACAGTTCAATTCTGCCCTACAGGGTGCTATCGAGCCACCACCATTTACTGTGTGGTCACTAAGTGGTTGTGATTAAGTCAGAACTGACTTGAGGGTAGTATGATTTTCGGTTCCTTTACTGAATGCCTGAATGTGCACATGGTTAATACTTTTGGTTACTGATGGAAAAGATGGCACTTGGTATCTACCCAGAAAAAGAAACAATGATCTACTTCTGAAAAACTATCAACTGAAGCCTTTGGTCCTTTCTAACCTCACTTGAACTTCTGATGGTTCTCTGTCAAAGTATCGTTCTTCTTAGTTTTGATCAATCTTCAGCAATATTTCTCTTGATTGTTATATTAATAACATTATTTGATAATTTCCATATTCTCTGGAAACACTTTTCCTGGGAATGGGAACAAATATTGAACTCTTTCAGTAGGTCAATCAGGCAGCTGTCCTCCAAATTTCGTAGCATAGACTGCTGAACCAGTCCAGGGTTGCATCTGTTAGTTGAAACATGTCAATCGGGATTGCAATGATTGCTGGGGCCTTAATTTTTTACAAATGCTTTCATCACAGCTTTAACTTCTAGGGCCACATTTGTAATATTTAGTAAAAAATACAAAACTAAGTCATTGTCTGAGAAGATGTCCTTATGGAAGAATTGTATCCTAGGTGTTTCCAACCTGAATTCTAACTTGTTACTTTTCTAATAACCCCATAAATCATAAGACAGACTTTTACAATTCCAGTTGGAAATGCTCAGTATATAATTTTTAATAACGAAATCTCAGTTGAGTTCTCAAGCAAGCTTCCCTCTGACCTCAATGAGCAGAATGTTGTTATACATCTCAAATATCAGATATGCTATGATATTCACACAAAGTATCTGCTTGTGCATGTGTGCATGGCTTTTTAATTGAAATCTGACTTTGGGTAGTAAAATAATCACAGAACTATTGAATTTATATGGTTTAAATGAATCTTTTCACATGAAACACTTCAAAACAGGTATCCTTTGCCTAGATCAAAAAGGGGGGAAAAATCACAGACAATAAGATCAGTGTTACTTTATAAAATTAAAAATTTTATTGACATCCATTGTTCCACTGGCATCCACTATTCTCAGAAGTTTAAAAAAAATCCTAAAAAAAATAATCCTTTGTTCCTTTCATGGGTAAACCAGAATATATTCTACCACACACCAGAGTTATCAAAGCTTGTCCACATAAATTGTATATTCAGCTTGATAAGCCAACTGATGTTGATGATTTTGCCAAGTTATTAAGATGTGTGAAGTAGGTAAAGAAAAATGTGATCACAGAGGAGTTACTACACTTTGAAAAAAATGTAGTCATTAAGGAAGAAATCAATATACTCAATTATATCACAGACTTTTTTTAAAGATTATAAGCAACTAATGTTGCTTTGGTAGGCTAGAAACCTCCCCCACTGTGAATCTCTTTTGTCTAAAGGAAGAAAGTATCATGATCACACGATATACCTAGTGTCATAATTCTTACACTTTGGCTTGTCAACACATAGAAAATGTAGCTTATTTGTGATGCTGTGCTGTACAGAATAAAGGAAACTCTAATAATAAAAATTGCTGCTACTTTGAAAGTTTTTCTCAGAAGTAGATACAAAGTAAATGATCCTTTGACAAATAAATATGATGTGACTCACATGGGGACAGACGTTGTTAGACACCAGCTTCTAATAATAGTGATTCTATGTACAGCATATCATCACGTTAACAGATCCTGTGCTATCTTACTGATTTCTGTTGAGCTTAGATCCACTGTTGCAGTCACTGTATCAATCTACCTCCTTGAAGATAATTGCTCTCCTTCCCTTACTCTATAGTTTTCAGGGAAGATGTTCTTCTCCAAAGATTTCTCCTTCTAGACAATATGCCCCAGATACGTAGGGCAAAATTTCATCATCCTTGCGTCTAAAGGTGCGCCCTTGCTACTTTTCTTCTAAGACAGGTGTTACATGGTCAAGCCAATTAAAATGGTCATTTTTTTCACGAGCTGAAGCAAATGTATCTTTAAAAATTGAAATTTAGCTAAAATATATTTTCAAAACAGGTAGACTTTAAAAAATATAAAAAATAAAGTATATCACTGTGTTCCTGCCACTTTTTTATGTGTTCAATTGATATAATTTATAAAGAAGTGTATTTGTCATACTTATTGACAGAAGGATCTGTGATCTTTTCAATTAAGTCATATAATAAATTACAAGGACTGCAGCCTTCAATATGGACTGAGGCTCAATGTTAAGAAGTCAAAAATTCTCACCACTGGACCAATCGGTAGCATCAGGATGGATGGTGAAGAGATTGAGATCGTTCACAGCTTCAGTTTGCTCAGCTCCACGGTCAACACTCTTGGCACCAGTAGCCAGGAAATAAAAAAACGTATTGCAATTTTCTTCAGTAGAATCTTGCTTGCATGTGAAATCAATGACACTGTTCTGTAGTTTCCACACTCAGTTGGGTCACCTTTCTTTGGAATGGGAACAAATA
>NW_006399764.1:7456507-7474385 GCF_000299155.1 Elephantulus edwardii | reverse complement strand
ACTCGGGATGGGTTTGTCAGAGGCAATGAGATTGGCACAGGATAGAGCACGGTTTAGAGCTGTTGTACAAAGATAGGGTCGTTATGAGTCGCAAACGACCCGGCACATAACAACAACAACAACAACAACCTTTTTAAAAAAATGATAAATTACCTGGCATTTTTAATTTGTTGTCTTTTTGAAGGACCCAGTTTTGTTGTTGTTAGGTACCATCAAGTCATAGACAACTCATGGCAACCCTATGAACGAAATACCTGAACTTGTATAACTTTCTTCATTTCTTCATGTTCATAGAGTTTCTGGAGGCAAGCTATTTTGGAAGTGGATGCCACTCCTCCTTCCAAGTTTGTTTTAATTGGGGAGCTTCACCAAACACTGGAAAGACCCAGATAGTCACCTTATTTTGGGCTATACTACTTCTAAGGTAGATTTGCTTGAGTTTTTTTGTTTGTTTGTTGTTTTATTTTTTTTATTCCCTGGTATAGCCAATATTCTTGGCAAATACCAAAAACCAAACTTAAGTTCTGCTTCAGTATTCCATTGTCCAAATTTCAAATCTAAGAAATAGAGAACATGTGGTCAAAGAACACAACTGCCAGCACAACCTTCCTTAGTTTGTGAATCATGCAATATCTTCTTGTTCTATTTTAAAGATTGCTTCTTGATCTTCATATAGTTTTCATATGAGGATAAATAAGTGCTCTGGAATTACCTTTCTTAACAATATTATCCACAGTTTATTATGATCCGCACAGTCAAATGCCTGAGCATAGTCAGTAAAACATAAACACCTATCTTGGTTTTTTCCTTCTTTGAGACAAAATATTTCTGTCATTAACCATGATAGCCTTCATTACCTGATCTCATCTGAATCCAGGTTTGATTTGTGACAGTATTTTAATAAATATACTGTTTGAGTTGTCTTTAAAAATAAGCTTTGGCAAGATCTTACTTACTTGTCTGTGGAATTAATGATAATACATAATTTACACATTCTATTAGATCATCTCTTCTTTAAATGAATACAAATATGAATCTCTTCCAGTAAACTGGCAGGATATTTCAAGGCATAGACAAGTGAGGATGCCCAAGGCTGTATCTGTATAATGAAATGTCTCACTTGGTATTCCATCAATTCCCGAAGTCTTATTTTTTTTAACCAATGCTTGCAATATAAACTTGACTTCTTTTTTCATGACCAATGTTTTTTTATCATATACTGCTCTCTGAAATGGCTCCAAATCAACTGATACTTTTTGGTACAGGTAATCTGTTATTCCTTCCTTCTGCTTTTGATGCTTTCTGATTATTCAGTAATTTTCCCATAGAATACTTCAGAATTGCAAATTAAGGTTCAAACTCATTCTTCAGTTCTTTCAGCTTGATAAAGAACAAGAGTGTTCTTCCTTTGGGTGTACTAAATATAGGTCTGAGCATATTTTCTTCATATTACTTGAATTTGTTTTCTTGAGTTATACATTTGAACTCTTCTTGCAGTTCTCTTTCTTCATATTCCCCCCATTCTTCGTTAGCTTCTGTATGTCCAAGAACAAGCTTAATCATCGTTTCTGACATCCATTTTTATTTTCTTTTCAAAAGTTTTTTATTCATGTCTAATATCCTTGATATCAACATCTTGTGTGGTCTTATTTTTCAATGCATCAAATATATTCATGAGATGGTTTTAAATTCAGGTGAGGTAAACTAAAGATTGTATTTTGGCTCCTGTAGACTTGTTTTCATATTCTTTACCTTCAATTTGACCTTGTATATGAATAATTGATGGTCTAAACCACAATCTGCCACTGAAATAATTCTGACCGATGTTATTGAGCTTCTCCACTTTCCCTTTCCACAGATATACCTTACATGATTCTTGGATATTTCTCTTACTGACATTCATGTTAATGTTTTGGGTTATTAAAAATATTGTTCTTGCAATAATGGAATTTTATTTAGAATGATAAATGGAATGATAGATGTTTAAATGTTAAAGTAAGATTTAAAACTTTGAAGGATGAGATTGGATTCTCCACTCCATCTTAAAAGATAGGCTTCTTAGTCAAATCAGCCCCCTTTTTTGTAGAGAAATTTAAGAATAGCAATCGATACTTTTCTTAAGGCAGAGAACAATAATGTTATATTTAATTTGATAAGATACTCTTTGTGTTTAAGATAACAGTAACATCAGTTTTATATAGATCAAAACAAAATTATCAACTGCTGAAAGAGAAGTGATAACATATTTATAGCAATTGCGAGAGGATTTTTTCATTTCTTGAATAATAATTAACATTAAAAAAATTTAAAAAATGCTATTAAAGGAAATATGTTTTTAAAGTTAAAGCTTTTTATGTAGTTATTATAACTTCTACACAAGTATGTTTAATTACTTCTTATTAACTTTATTAACTTCCTTAGAAAAAAATCAGACTAGTCCAACAATGAATGAATGAAAACCCAAAATCTCTGTAAATGTTCACGAAAATTAATAAAATTTAATAATTAAAAAAAAAAACAGACTAAGGGATATCTCAGAGAACTAGAAGGATCATTTTGAAATCAATGTAATAACAATTAAGACTAACTCTACTTATAAGTTTTACAAAACGAATTAAGAAACAAATATTATTTTATTCAACAAATTATGACTAAGAGTATTTACTTTAAAACACTTTAAAATATAATATAAAGTGATTTCTCATCTCTGAGCAGTCTGATAAATGAGTACCATACTCATACACTAACCATTGTTGTTGTTGTTATGTGCTGTCGAGTCGCCTGCGACTCATAGCGACCCTCTGTACAACAGCCCTAAACTCTGCTCTGTCCTGTGCCAATCGCACTGTCTCCGACACTCCCATCCCGATAACCCCAGTCACTGAATCAATCCACCTCATAGAAGGCCTTCCCCTCCTGTGCTGTCCCTCCACCCTCCCCAGCATGATGTCCTTCTCCAAGAACCGGTCTCTTCTTACAACATGTCCAAAGTATGTTAGACGGAGCCTCAGAATCCTTGCCTCCAAGGAGCATCTCGCTTTAACCCTCTCCAGAATGAATTTGTTTGTTTTCCTAGCAGTCCATGGTACCCTCAATACTCTTCTCCAGCACCACAGCTCAAAGGCATCAATTCTCCTTCTATCCTCCCTAGTCATTGCCCAACTCTCTGATGCATAACAAGTGATTGCAAAGACCATGGCCTGTATCAGACATACCTTAGTCTCCAGAGAGACACCATTGTTCGTCAGAACTTTGGAAAGGTCCCTAACAGCAGACTTTCCCGTGGCAATGCACCTTTTAATTTCCTGGCTACTGTGTTGACCATGGAGCCAAGCAAACTAAAGTTGTGAATAATCTCAATGTCTTCACCATCCATCCTGATGCTCCCAACTGGCCCAGTGGTGAGAATCTTAGCGGCTAACATTAATGTTGTGACTAATAACCAAGAACCAAATTTAAGATCACTAACAAGACTTAGGTGATTTTCTGTCTGTATCAAATTTGATTAGCTCAGCACGCAGACTGACTAGGTATGGAGAAAGAATACAATCCCACACAACTTTCTTAATTTTAAACCATAAAATATTTCCTTCTTTCTTTCAACATCATATTTGTCTAGCTATAGCTCTCCCATGAGATAGTTAAATATTCTGGGATTCCCATTCTTTTCAATATTAGCCATAACTTTTGATCCACATAGCCAAATTCCGTGGCATCATTAGTAAAACTCAGATAGACGTTCTTCTGGTATCATTTCCTTACAGCCAGGATTCTTCTGACATTAGCATTGATTTCCTGGTGCCACAGCCACTTATAAACCCAATTTCAACTTCTGTAATATACCTTTCTGTGGGTACTGTTCTGGCACTTTTAAATAATCTTCAACAATATTTTGCTTGCACGTGATATAAGTGATGCTGTTGTTAAGTGCCGTTGAGTCATAGGTGACTCATAGCGACCCTATGAATGAAAGTCCTCAACACTTGTGTGACTTTCATCCTCTCTCCAGGTTCATAGGGTTTCCAGAGGCAAGCTATTTACAGAAGAGGGTGCCACTCCTGCTTCCAAGATATAAGTGATATTGTTAAGTAATTTCCACATTGCCCTGGCTCACCTTTGTTGGGAAGTGAGACACTGTGAATATCTTCCTGTCAGCCAAATAGCTGTCCTGTGAACTTCTGAAATTAGACTGGTGAACATGTTCATGGTTTCATCTGTTAGTTGAAATATGTCAATTAGTATCCCATAAATTTTGAGGGCCTTATTTTTTGTCAATGCCTCCAATGCAGCTTGGACTTTTTCTTCATTAGTATATATTAAAAAAATGAATTGACACTTATTTGAATACAGTGGCCAGTTTTATTTTTGTATCTAAGAAATAATGTCATTGCTATTATGTATAATTCAGCTGACAAATACTCATTATGATCCTGTGAATAATATATAAAACCCTTGTCATGTGTTTGATCATTCTTACAGTAACCACATTGCTCAAACTCACCGCAAACACTTTTTCTTTGTTGTTATTGTTAGTTGTCCTTGATTCAGCTATAATTCAAAGAAAGCACATGTATAACTGAATTAAATGTCATCAGATCCATGGCCAACATCATAATTACTTATATGTTTGAGTCAAATTTTTGCAGCAGTTCTCTCAATCTATTTTATGTTTTTACCCACTGTGTTACTAATCACAGTATATTCTAGGAATTAATCTGTCTTGATGTTGTGTCCAGAATAAGCTTAATCAAGTCTCACTATTAGTGCATCTAAGGAACGTTCTTTTTTATTTCTTTCAAAATTTTTCAGGACAATTTGTTTATTTCCTTTACACTTTCTTGTTATTTGAAATTATGGGTAAAATATCATATTATTAGCAAATTTCAGCTTGTGCATAAATAATGAAAAATACTATATATTGTTGTTGTTGTTCGGTACCGTTGAGTCAAGCATGTCTTATAGTGACCCTATGAACAAACGATCTGAACCCTGTTCTATCCTCTGCGTCCACACAATTCCTGACACACAAGAGCCCATTGCAGCAGTCACCATATCAATCCACCTGGTCTCCCTCAGAGACTCTCTACCATTCCCAACATCAGTATATACAAAGATATTAAGTTAAAGGGTTTGACTTTTTTTTTTAAGTAATATACAAAGTTCCACTGGTTACCCTTTATATCAGTCAATGCATAGGATCCTGTTTACTCATTATCCAGCCTGTGACATTCACTTAGTCCTCTGAATTTACCAGTGTAATGAAAACAAACATTTTCTACTAAATAAGAGGATAACTATTTCAGGTGCAATTGTCTGAACATTTGAAAATAAATATCCTTGACATTGTCTTGTAAACCCAAAGTGGGAATATAGTTTCAGGTTTTGGAAAGGTGTGATTGACTTATCTTTATTATCAATTGTCTTTCTCCTTAAAAAGCCCACTTTGTCTGATAACATTCTCACCACTTAAAACACGCCTTTATCAGAAGGCATTGTTTCCAGAAGGCCCCTGTTAAAATGCAAATATGCCATCTGGCCAGCTTTTACCTCATTAGCTCACAACATCACAGTGGTACATATTATGTATCATATTAGATATGGAAGAGGCATTGAACTGATGAACTCTGACTAAGAAGATAGCTGAAAAATACCCAAAATAGATGGTTTGGGATATTATGGAAGGTGAATATGGCAGAGGAAAAAAAGAGAACTAGGTGTGTGATCAAGGCCTCTAAATCCAGTCACTTCAATTTCAGCTCAGGTATTGCTGTGATAATTCCAAAGGGGCACAGAAAGTCAAAGCAGAAAGCACATTTTAGAAGGATGCAAGTTAGTAATGTTAGCTTAGTTGTTGGTATTTTGTTAAGTTCCGTTGGTACAATTCTGACTCACAATACTAGGAAGTAGAACAGAAAGAAATGCTTTCCTGTCCTGTGTCACCCCACCTTCATTGTTATCTTTGAGCTCTTGGCTACAGCCACTGTGAGAGGCCACCACTTTGAAGATCTTCCTGGCCCACAGCTTTACCAAGCATATTATCTCCTGATGAAATGAACAAAGAACCTGTTATCTTTGTTGCCTCTTACCATCTTTGCTTCTTGGGGCATTTTCATAGTATTTCATAATCTCAAATCAAATCTCATTGCTATTGAGTTAGAAATCATAGCTGACCCTCCAGTGGGTTTTCTCAGGCTGCAAATTGCATTAGAAGAGATTGCTCATCTTTCTTCATCAGGGCCACTGGTAGATTCAAACTGCCAGGAAGTGCAACTTCCGCTGGACTACATCACCAAAGCTCTTCACCCTACATGTGAGAGCCAGAGTCTACGATTGTTCAGAGGTATACCTAAAACCGTTAACCAAATTCTCATTATTAGCTCTAGAAACTAACTGGAATAGCATTAATTAATGCATTACACGATATGTAAAATTCCCTTAATTATTAACGATCATTGTCATATGCACATGTGAACTTTACTTTCCTCAATCCCCCTAATTTCCTTTAATTTCTTCCCACAGAAGCCAAGATTTAGGCTTTCTATACTATCAGCACTATTGTCCAAGATCAACTTTCCAACTACAGGAGAGTTAAGGTCAGAATTCAGACGCATTAAACACCCAGGCCAAGATGCTGGGGAGTGAAAAATGCTTATAACTTACTTCACTACTGACTAAAAGGTTGATTTAAATCCACTCAAAAGTACCTTAGAAGTTGTTGTTGTTGTTGTTGTTATGTGCCATCGAGTTGCCTGTGACTCATAGCGACCCTATGTACAACAGCCCTAAACCCTGCCCTATCCTGGATCACTACCTCAGACACACCTACCCCCATTACCCCAGTCACTCAATCAATCCATCTCATTGAGGGTCTTCCTCTCCTGTGCTGTCCCTCCGCCCTCCCAAGCATGATGTTTCTCTCCAAGGACCGGTGCCTCCTTGCAGCATGTCCAAAATATGTCAGATGAAGCTTGAGAATCCTTGCCTCCAAGGAGCAGCCCAGCTTCACCCTCTCCAGGACAAATTTGTTTGTTCTCCTAGCATTCCATGGTATATTCAATACTCTTCTAAAAGGCATTAGTTCTCCTTCTATCATCCCTAGTCATTGTCCAGCTCTCTGATACATAGAAAGTGATAGCAAAGACCATGGAATGTTCAGGTACACCTTAGTCTCTGGACTGACATAGTTGCACTTCAGTATTTTAGAGAGGTCTCTAACTGAAGACTTTCCCATCACAATACATCTTTTAATATCCTGGCTGCTGGTGCCAAGAGTGTTGACTGTGGAGCCAAGCAAACAAAACTGTGAACAATTTCAGTCTCTTCACCATCCATTATGATGCCACCAATTTGCCCTGTGGTGAGAATCTTTGTTTTCTTGATGTTGAGCCTCAATCCATACCGAAGACTGCAGTCCTGGAATTCACATCCAAATAATCAATTATTGAAAACTTTATGGAAAGTAGTTCTACTGTGATATATATGAGTTCACAATGAGTACAACTAGTACTGATATTCATAAATGTCCAGGTAGCCCTGTCCAGAAGGTTATATGCTAAAAACCAATGAGCAAAATGTCTAATTTGACAGTGTTTCCTAAATCTCAGTCACAATTTTTGAAATGGAAAATTCTTTTTCTGTTTTGAACATTACCCAAACTTCCCTTGATGTTTTAGTATCTTATCTTTGTGACCTCAGCTGTCTAATTGATTCAAGGGGTTATATTTTTAGGGGAGGGGAAAGGGAGAGTTGTAGGAAAGCTTTTATTTCCACAATTTCATTACAAATTTTATTTTCTAATAGTCATAATTGAAGAGAATAATTGTAATTAGGATCTCCAGACAGTGACAGGTAAGATTTACCAGAAGATACCCTAGAAAGCTCTGAAATTTTGACGTGACTTTAAAAGAACATTTTCAAATGTGCAACTTTCCTCACAAACTGGGACTTCAAATATTCTAGTTCATTATCTACATTCACACTTGGAACAAAACACGTCCAACCTGTGGAAGAATTGGGACCTTGTCAAAGGTTACGAGCTTTTTAAGAAGACAATAGTAGTCTTTCCTACTGAAATCTCAGTAGTTTGGAATAACTGAATATTCCTTTGCAAAGATTGTTTTCTGTGAATTTAACAGTTCCATCACCTACTTCTGAAGTCTTTTCAGCCCCCTTAGAGAAGTTCAGTATTGTATTTCCCCAAATTCTTTTTCTCTATAAATCCAGCAAGTAAGTCACTGGCTGGAGATTCAAGTGGCAGAATGAAATACTTTTTTTTCCTTTTTTTTTTTAGACAGAAGCAGACAGACTTAGAAACACATAAAATCTGAACAGCCTCCTCAATGGGCCCTGAAGAACTACACACTTGACTGCTCTCTGCCAAGATAATTAGTGGAAATTTCCCAGGGATTCTACAGAATTGCATCTTCTTATGGAGAAATGAAATAAAGACATTGGCACTTGAAATACATAGTGTCTTCTGGTTCCTTGACTGAATCCTGATTAATACATACTATCTATATTACATGACCATATCATTAGCTATATTTAAATGCTAATTTTGTTGTTGAATATTACACTACAACCACCCTAATATTGGATAAGTTAATGAGGGCATATTGCTTAATAATTTTGGTTCTCTAATAATTTTCCAATTTCTGGTGACATAGTGGTAAGGAACAGTACTGCCATACTAAAGGCACATAGTTTGAATTCACCAGCTACTCTGAAGGAAAATGATGGACAATCTCTTCCTGTGCAACGTAAAGCCTCTGTAAACTTGCTGGACGATCGAGTCTTTAAATCATTGCAAATATATTTTTGCGTTTTACACAGAAAAATTATAAGATTAAATTCTCTACAGAACTACATGTATGCTCTCATTGTTGGACCTCGTCACTACACTTAGAGAATACGCTCATTCTTGTCAGATGATATATTCAGATATGTAATTTAGAAGACATGGTCAGAAATCTGTTGTTCTTTGCACAAAATAAATGTTCAATTGATGACTAATGACAATAGGAAACTTGGCAAGGCTTTAGCAGAGAAAAGAAATTCAAACAGATATAATATTTAATGTGCGCCCAGGAATTCCAATATATGCAGCCAAAAAATAGCTTTCTCAAATGGAGAAACATTCCCATTTTGACAGGGTACTGTTTCTGGACCACTCTGTAATCATCAGGACAACTGACAAGTGTTTAAACAGCAGTAGCATAAAGTACCATGTACAGATAGTATCCAGCAAAGCATTAATGGGATCTGGTTTTCCTTAGATGATAAACCATGTTGCTGATGTTAAGTGTCATCTAGTTGAGTACAACTCGCAACAAACCAAGAAATAACAGACCTGAACTCTGTCCCATCCTTTGTCATTCTTAACATCTCTGATACACTTGGTCCCATTGCTGTAGCCGTTGATCCATCTCTTTGAAGGTCTTCCTCTCTTTGGTTGATCCTCCACCTTTTCACACATGATGTTCTTGTCCAAGGAATAGTCTCTTCTAAACAAATGCCCATAGGATGTGGGGTGGACCTTCATCATCCTTGCCTCCAAGAAATTCCAGCTGCACTTTATCTAAGATTTAGATATTTATTCTCTGGGAAGTCCTTGGGACGCTTATCATTTTTTTCAATCCCATAACCCAAAGATACCGCTTTTTCTTCTGTCGTCATTTTCCTTTGTCACATTCTCAGCTGCATAGCAGGTGTTTGAAAATACCAGGAGTACCTTAGTCTTTAAACTGGCATCATTTCTTTTCAGTAATTTGGAGAGGTCCCTGATAGCACCCTTGCTCAAGGAAAGATGTCTCCTTATCTCCTGACTAACGTTGCCAAGGCTGTTGATTGTGAATTCAAATAAGATGAGATTATTATTTCAATCTTTTCCCATCTGTTGTGATTCTGCTGATTGACCCAGTGTTTTCTTGTTTTTGAGATGCAAGCCCTATCGAATTGTGTAGTCTTTGATCTTCTGTAACAAGTGTTCCAGTGTTTACACTACTCTTACAAACCTTAGATCTAGTATAAATATAGCAGCAATTGTGAAAATGGTGTTGCTTTGGGCAGTGTTTAATTATTTGTACACAGGGCCTTTAGGATTTGTAGCCAATTCAATGTCACTCAACAACAGAGACTAAGATATTTTATTTTCGTTGTCATCTGAGTAGGGTTATAGCTTTTGAGCAGTAGAGTTTGAGGCTATAAACAGAACCAGGATTTTTCCTGTAATTCTAGTGCAAAACCAGTAACTTGAAAATAATTTCCTCTTAATTGAATGCTACATATTTCAATTCATCCCAATAAAAGTTGAAAACATTTGAGCAAAGAAGAGTTTCTTGGAAAAAAAATTCTTTTTATTGTGATTGGTTGAAACAAGTAGGATCACATTAAAAATCCACAACAGCTATAAACCAAAAATTTCTAAAAAGAAGTCCTGAAGGATACCTGAAAGTCTCACAGAGAGGGGAGAATTCTAAGAAAAGAGATAAGGAAATAAAAAAGGCAAATAATCTGTTCTTGAAAACAATGTATTCATATTTTGTAAATAAACTAGTATAAAGAAAAGAAAATTGGAACTTAATAACCAGAAACATTTTCAGGATCTTGAATAATTTCAATATAGAGTCACAGGTAGTAAAAATACTACTTTATAAAAGCTATAAATGCTTGAGTTGTAATGCTGAAAGTACACAGTTCAAATCCACTGGCTGCTCCATGGGAGAAAAATGAGCAGTCACCTCCTTTGTGACTGGCTGCCCTTGAAAACTCACTGGGGGATCAGCTATGGGTCAGTTCTGTCTTGATGGTGCACAATATCAACACAATGATAACTTTTACATATGCCTAAATCAGATCTATATTTGTTCCCATTCCAAAGAAAGGTGACCCAACTGAGTGTGGAAACTACAGAACAGTGTTATTGATTTCACATGCAAGCAAGATTCTGCTGAAGGTCATCCAAAAACGATTAGAACAGCACATCAGTAGAGAACTGCCGGAAGTCCGGGCTGGGTTTAGAAGGGGTCGTGGTACCAGGGATATTGTTGCTGATGTTAGATGGATCTTGGCTGAAAGCAGAGAATACCAGAAGAATGTCTATCTGTGTTTCATTGATTATGCAAAGGCATTTGACTGTGTGGATCATAACAAACTGTGGCTGACTCTGAGAAGAATGGGAATCCCAGAACATTTAATTGTGCCAATACGAAACCTATACTTGGACCAAGAGGCAGTAGTCAGAACAGAGCAGGGTAACACTGCATGGTTCAAAATTGGGAAGGGTGTACGCCAGGGATGCATCCTGTCTCCATACCTTTTCAACATGTGTGCAGAGCAGATTATCTGAGAGGCTGGGCTCTATGAGGAGAATTGTGGCATCAGGATTGGTGGAAGGTCTATTAACAATCTGCGTTATGCAGATGACACAACCTTGCTTGCTGAAACTGAGGAGGACCTCATGCACTTGCTGCGAAGGGTCAAGGACTGCAGCCTTCAGTATGGACTGAGGCTCAATGTCAAGAAGACAAAGATTCTCGCCACTGGACCAATTGGCAGCATCAGGATGGATGACGAAGAGATTGAGAGTGTTCACAGCTTCAGTTTGCTCGGCTCCATAGTCAACACTCTTGGCACCAGCAGTCAGGAAATCAAAAAGCGTATCGTGATGGGAAAGTCTGCTGTTAGGGACCTCTCTAAGGTACTCAGGAGCAACAGTGTCTCTCTAGAGACTAAGGTGCGCCTGATACAGGCCATGGTCTTTGCAATTTCTTGTTATGCATCAGAGAGTTGGACAATGACTAGGGAGGACAGAGGGAGAGTGGATGCTTTTGAGCTGTGGTGCTGGAGAAGGGTACTGAATGTACCCTGGACTGCCAGGAAAACAAACAGATTTATCTTAGAGAGGATTAAACCAAGCTACTCCTTGGAGGCAAGGATTCTGGAGCTTCGTCTGACATGCTTTGGACATGTTGCCAGGAGGGACGGGTCCTTGGAGAGGGACATCATGCTTGGGAGGGTGGAGGGACGGCGCAGTAGGGGAAGACCCTCTATGAGATGGATTGATTCGGTGACTGGGGTAATCGGGGTGGGCGTGTCAGAGGCGGTGCGGTTGGCGCAGGATAGAGCAGGGTTTAGGCCTGTTGTGCATAGGGTCGCTATGAGTCGGAAACGACTCGATGGCACATAACAACAACAACACAACAACAAATCAGATCCATCCTATCACTTAAAATATCTATACAGTTATAGTTAAATGTCTTTAATCGGACACTAACTAAAGTTATATTCTGGTCCTTCATGAACAACTCCCACTCATTCCTCCTCCTTCTCCTTGGATATTAATGTTGTTGTTGTTGCGTACATTGAGTCGGAACTGACCCATAACTGACCACCGGAGAGTTTGCAGAGGCAGTTAATTACACGGGAAGAGATTGCCCATCCTTCTCTTATTCTGTTTCAAAATTCTGAATTTCACACAGCCAACCTTTGTCTAAATCATTGCATTTTTCATTCTTTTTTTATTTTTAATTTAGTTTGTTTATTTTTCATTTCAATGAACATCTACAGAGATGCATTTTCTATTCTTAACCCCAAATCCACTGCCATCCAACAGATTATTATTAAGAGTAAGCCTCCATCAGTTTTCCAAGGCTACAAATCTTTACAGGAAGGTATTAACCATCCTTTTTTTATTTTAAAGTTATTGGTGGATTCCAAACCAACCATTGATGAATTCTAACTCCTGACCTTTCATTTTTAAATTTGTAGCATAGATAATGTAACACACCACCAGAGTTCCTTTTTCTTTACGAAGAGGTTTACAAATCGTAACTCAGCCTTCTGTAAGCACCTAATAGATGAAGTCTGTGAAATAAAGTGGAAGTAAAATTATGCATCTGTCCCAAAGACCTACCTGGTATTGGAGTAAAGCCTAGGTCCCAGGGAAGAAAGATGGGCAATCTCCTCCCTTGTGATTTACAGACTCAGAAACCCACCGGAAAGAGGGTCACCAATTTTTCTCTTATTTGAGTTTTCTAGAAAATGAGTTAATCATAGAAAAAAAGGGATAATTTGATTTCTGTTTGCACTGTCTGATTTTAATTTTATATTCTGTATAAGATATTTTGAAAGATCATATTAGCAAAATGCTCACTTCCATGAAGTTAAATTCAACACAAACCTCTGTAGAGTTTCAGAGGTCATAAATCATTGCTGTCGTTTGTTGGTATGTGTCGTTGAGTCAGTTACCTGTAATTCATAGCATACATTAGCTCTGAAGCTGGCCTTATCATGAGCCAATCTCATTGTCTCCATTTCTCTAGTCACTGAGTTAGTCCATATAGTCCTGGGTCTTCCTCTCCTGCACTGTTCCCCCACCCTTCCAAGCATGATGTTCTTCTCCAAGGACTGGTCAATGACCAAAATACATGTGATGGAACCTCAAAATCATTACCTCTAGAAAACAGACTCTCCAGGATGGACCTGTTTGTTTTCCTGGCAAACCATAGTGTATGTTCAACACTTGTCTCCAGCACCACAACTCAAAGATATCGATCCTTTTATTATCCTTAGTTATTGTCCAGCTCTTGGATGCATAGGAAGTCATTGCAAAGACCATGGCACGGATCAGGTGCACCTTCGTCTCTGGACTGACATCATTACCCTTCATTACTCTAGAGAGTCCCTGAGAAAAAAACTTTACCAATGCAATTTGTCTTTTGATTTCCTGATTGCAGGTGCCAAGAGTGTTGATTGTAGAACCAAGCAAAGGATTAACAATCATTTGAGTCACTGCCTTTTGGTTAACAGCCCAGACAAGGGAAGGTTTATACTAGTGTTCTGTTAGAAAAAGAAATCCTTTGAAATTATTTGTTGGGTTTTTTTTTCCCATTTAGAACATTGAATTTTTTTAAAAAGAAAACAAATTTAATCTTTACATAAATCAACTATCACTAAGGACAAACCACATCATGACCTAGAAGAAAATAAAGTATGAAACTTTCTGAGAAATAACTAAGATGTACAGTCGTAAAGGGTCTTATGTGAGTACACGGTTCACACAGTCCAAGTGTGCCTTGACAGCACCTATAAAAGAACTGTGAAAACAAGCCACAACATTACAAACCTTCATATATCCTAAGTGAATTAGCTCAGGCCCATAAGGACAAATACTGTATAATACCATTATTGTAGAATGTGTTTGAGGATCCAAGGAGGGGAGAAGGAGGATGGGGCTATGGGGGTGGGGGTGTTAGTCACAGGGTCACACAATTTGATGGGTGGAGGGAGGGGTGGGTAAAGGAAATAAGAATGATCTGGTGTGAAAACTTTCTAAGTAATCCAGTATAAAATAAAAATTTTATTTCAAAATAAAACCCTTCACATATAAAAGAGGCTAAGCAAATCTAAAGCCAAAATTAGGGTTATCTGATCCATTCAGATAAATGTTATATACTAAATATCTATAAACAAAAGATTTCAAGGTGTTCAAAACAATTGCCACTACATATCAGTGGCTAATGTAGAACTTGTTCTTTTAAGCACTGAATAATTTAAGATGAATAATTTTGTTCTGTGGAATTCCCTGCACATTATAGCCTATATATATTCTATACATTATATAAAATATAGGAAGTGCTGTCTCGGGTCCTCTATTCAGAAGTATCAGCTCTCCAAAGTTGTGACAATCAAAAAATATCTACAGATGTTGCCAAAAATTCCTAGAGTGGAACCAAAATCACTGAATACTTATAGTGGAAACTACCTTATTTTCAGACATTCCTATCCAAGAGCATTTCCTGAACATTTGTTGAAAGTCCATACTCTTCAGAATTCACATCCAGTAATTCTGACAACATATGTTTTGAGTGCTGCTCAGGACAGTCCACTTAATAAGAATATCAAGTCACTTTGATATAGGTAGTCTACCTTTACACGTCTTGGAAGGAGTACAACACAAATGCTTCTGGGAAGCCAGGGTGGTGAGATGCCCCCACCCCTTACTTTGAACATATTATAAAAAGGGAGGTAAAGATTGTGAAACTCTGTCTCATATATTTTGGGCATGTTGTCAGGAGCAACCAGTCTTTGGAGGACATCATACTTGGAAGAGTAGAATGACAGTGTAGGAGAGGAAGATCATAGGTGAGATAGATTGACTGGGTTAATTGGGTTAGATATGTCAGAGACAGTGAGATTAGCCCAGGATAGGACAAGTTCCAGAACTATTGTGCATAGGGTCACTATGAGTTGCTGTTGACTTGATAGGACATAACAGCAACAGTAAAAACAACAATAGTCCTCAGAGAAAGATATTCATAGTAGGTAATGTATGTTGTTGTTTTGTACCATCAAGTCAGAACTGACCCATAGCAGACCCTCCAGGGGGTTTTCAGAGGCAGTTCATTGCATGAAAGGAGACTGCCCATCTTTCTCCTGTGAAGAGCTTGGTGGATTTGAACCATTTGCCTTTGAGATTGCAGCACAACTTCTTGCCATTAGGCCACCAGTGTTCTCTTAAGTATAGGGCCAGTGGAAAAAAAAATAGATGCCTGTTTTGGTCTGTGATCTTCACACTGACTTGCTATGCATCAGAGAATTGGATAATGACTAAGGGTGATAGAAGAATTGATGCCTTTGAGTTGCGGTGCTGGAAAAGGGTCTTGAACATATCATGCACTGCAAAGAAAACAAATCAGTTTGTCTTGGAGGTGGTTAAACCAAGTTTCTCCTTGGAGGCTAGGATTTTGATCCTCCATTTCACATACTTTGGGCATGTGGTCAGGAGGGACTGATCCTAGGAGAAGGACATCAGGTTTGGATGGGTAGAGGATTGGCGCAGGAGAGGAAGACCCCGGATAAGATGGCTTGATACAGTAACTCGGGCAATGGAGTAGTTGTACTGAAGTCAGTGAGACTGGCTCAGGATAGGGCAGGCTTCAGAGCTATTGTTCATATAGTCACTATGAGTCGCAGGTGACTTAACGGCATGTGACAACAACAACAACAACCTTCAGTGAAATGAACTTAACACAGTGACTGTAACAGTGGACTCAAGCATAGGACAGTGAGAAGAACGGTTCAGGACTGTAGTGTTTATTACTGATGAACATGAGGAGTGCTATGGGTTAGAACTGACTCAATATCTAGCAAAAATAACAGTACCTTTATATTTAGAAAAGTATTGTTACATAAAATGCATCAGTACAGATAGGGTACTACCATTAGATGAATTCAGTTTAACGATGGTTAGATGTTATTGTCATATTTACTTAGGACAACATACACACATATGGCTCCTAGATTAATGTTCAAGTCACCAATTCAATTTGCTTTTGTAGACACAGACACAATCTGCTTTGCAATTAGGTAAGCACCCATCTGGCAGAGAGAAAATTTGGAGGCTGTAAAACAAAACAGGTGAAGATTTTTCTTTGTCAGCAAGGCTGCCCGAAATAATGATCTTCTAATGAAATACTATAGAACTGAACATTTGTGGCTCATTCAGAATGAATTGTAATGGATGACTCCATTGAAACAATACCCACCGTCAGATAATTAATGGAGCTCCCTTCTCTTTCTGTTATGCTTGATTAGTTAAGTATTTATTGAACAAAACCCAGGCCAAATATCCAAAGGCAAGCTTAACCATTTCACCTAATTCCTGACTGGACAGTATTCAAAATTTTAGAAATGAAGTAACTCGCATATAAGTGACTGAATTTTCTAATTTGCTTCCAGATGTTTGGGATTTTGTGCTGTGATACATTCAGATGGTTAAGGTTATTCAAACACCAGAAAATCCACCTTTAAAAAAGTGTATTATTTATGAAGTGAATGTTCTTTTAAAGTGGTGGTCTAGTGGCAAAAAGCTGTGCTACAATCCTCAAGGCAATCTGTTCGAGGCCATCAGCTGTTCCATGGGAGAAGGATAAATAATCTCTTCCCATCTAATTAACTGCCTCTGTAATCTCCCCTCCTCCTCTGGAAGTTCAACTATGGGTTGGTTATTACTTGACCATACACAACAACAACATCATACAAGGCTCTTTTAAGTGTATCTGCCAAAACTTCTGTCCAAGAACCTACTGTTTGTACACATTCCATAAGACAAGATTTATATTTGATTAATCTCAATTCATGAATTAATGAACATTTTTTAAACAATTACTATTAATTTGACTTTATTTTCTATGTCCTCAAGGCACTCAACCAGATCGATTTTCACAGTGACTGTAGCAATGGGCTTGAGCGTGCCAGAGTTTATAAGGATTGCACAGGATGAGACAGGCTCAGATCTGTCATTTATAGGATCCTTATGAGTCAAGGGTCCCTAAAACAACAACAACATAACCTCTAGCCAGGAAGTCCTGCCCCTTTTATGTTTATCTACAACCTTAAGAAACTCTATCCAACATATTGCTGAGAATTTCTCTCCTTTATATCCTACACTCACCTAGGAGACTGGAAATATTTGAACTAAGATTGCTACAACCTTCTTTTCAAACAGGTTCTCTAGAGGGGCACAACTCTACAGGAAACTGAAAATCAATTGAAAAGAACAAGTGAATAGGGAATACAGAATATTGTCATTCTCATGTCCTAAAAACAGGTCTGAAGTATCTTTAGAAAATGTTTCATTCTTTAAAAAGTATGTTCCGATCTTAAAATTGGCATAGCTTTTGTAAAAATACATCTTTGCCAAAAGGTCTCCGTTATATTTGTTTTATTTATTTCATGGCTTTTGTATTTGTAGCTCTAGTGGAATAGTCTGTAAAGGGTTTCACTGCTAACCCAAAGGTTACTTCACCCTCATGGTTCAACTACAGGAGTAGCTCTGTGGGAGAGAGATGGACAATCTCCTCCCATAAGATTTACA
>NW_006399764.1:7451215-7455178 GCF_000299155.1 Elephantulus edwardii | reverse complement strand
AATGAATGAATGGAAATCCAAAACCTCTGTAAAAATAGAATAAAAAATAAAAAATTATAAAAAAAATTTTTACATATCAGTGAAGAATGAAAACCATGGAGGCAATTTTCAGAAATTTAATTACAAACCAGGATTTCTAATGTGTTTTACAGTATTAATAACTGGAGACGA
This sequence comes from Elephantulus edwardii, assembly GCF_000299155.1. NCBI lineage: Eukaryota > Metazoa > Chordata > Mammalia > Macroscelidea > Macroscelididae > Elephantulus > Elephantulus edwardii. The sequence continues at coordinate 7,455,007 of NW_006399764.1, read as the reverse complement.
TGCCCCCAGTAGGGGGCCAGCACTATGTATAGAAAAGCCAATTTTAAGCTTTCTGACATCACAATACTGTACATAAATGTTTGTTATTGTTATGTACCATTGAGTCTGAACTGACTCATTGAAGACACTCCAGTGGGTTTTCAGAGAGTTTAAAACCTCAAGGAAAGAGATTGCCCACCTTTCTCTCACAGAGCAGCTGTTGGATTCAGGCCACTTGCCTTTGGGTCGGTTGCCCAATTCTTGATACTACATCACCAGAATTCCCTACACATGTGTTGATGTGTATATATATATATCCAGTTCACACACACATACCCCACCCTCACCCCTTAGAAGCAAGCTGTGGTGTGGTCCACAGGGAGTTGGTGCTTCTAACCCACCTCATCTCCCTGGTGGTTTAGAATTCACCAGAGGCTACCATGGAAGAAGATGCACACTCTATCCCTGTGTCATTTATAACCATGAAAATCCAGTGGAAAGGCAGCTATGAGTACATTTATGTCAATAAGACTAAGGCTTGGCAAAGACTCTTTTACATAAGTTAATAGCTACAAATCATAGTCTCTTTTAGCTTCATGTTAAGCCATATTTTTACTTCATAAAAGGAGTAAGCACTATATTTAAGGACAAAAATGTATTGGCCAGAATTTAATAAGAGAGAGACTTTTTCGAAGCAAAATTTACAGCATGCGCAAAGACTTACTAAAGAAATGTTGGAGAAACTTACACTTGGGAATAAATGACTAGCTCTATGTATGAAGATATCTCAGAAGATACAAATAAGATACCAATGCGTAATTGTAAAAACTAAAAAAAATAATAATATTTGTATGTGTGTATTTGTATCTATTTGTACCTATGGCTGGCCCTTCTGGGTTTTCAGAAGCAGTAAATCACAAAGATTGCCCCTCTTTCTCCCACAGCACACCTGGTGGATCCAATCCAGTTTGGCTTTGAGTTAATCATGCAATTCCTTATCTCTAAGCCTCTGGTGACCTCGTAATAGGAAGTTGTTCTGCAATCCAAGATCAATGCAGTTCTGAATCCACTTGCTGCTCTACAGGAAATGGTTGGGTAATCTCCTCCCAGGCCATTTATTGCCTCTGGAAAACCCATTGGATGGACAGCTAGGTGAGATTCTAACTTGGCAATATTCAAAGACAAACAAAAATTAAGTCAGTAGAGGAGCTCTGGTGTTCTGGTGGTAAGAAACTGCTCTACAATCCCAAATCTTGACAGTCCACCACCAGACACAACTCCAAGGCACACTGCCACCACAAGAAGCCACCCAAGCTTCCCACAAGAAGTTATATGGTTGTGTGCTGTCGAGTTGGGATCAACTCCTAGCTAATAGGCTTTCAGAAGCAGTAAATCACATCTGAAGAGATTGCCCATCCTTCAGTAAATAAAAAAACATGATGAATTAAGGATGTTTAGATATGAAATTGATTAACACCTTATAAAACCAAACTGTCTTTAAGTAGACTCAGCGAGGAGAATCTATCTCTTTTCCCATGGATTCTTTATGCCTTCGGATGCTTAGGGACACTTCTGTGACTTTTGCTTATTAGTGCAATATTTAATGAGTAGCCGTAAGAGTTCCTTACTTCCTTATAGGACACGAGACATATAATCTACCTGGACTTCCCCCTCTTTATGAAAACAATTTTCCTTTCTATTTAAAGCAAAAAAAAAGTCCATTTAGCATTTTTCTATAAGTTAACATACTTTTGCAGAATTTAAGACTCAATCAACAGTAATAATTAAAAATAGTAAGTTAAAATTTAGGATATCTTCAGTAAGCTTCTTAGATGGTGGTTTAATATGTTATTGAAATAGTAGAAAATATTTTTTTCTATCTTATTTCCATGTTTTGGATATTTTTTCCTGAAGATTGGCTAGAATATTTCTTCAGTTTTTAAGGAGCTTGGTGGGGAATGTGTGACAATGAAGGATCTGTGTACTCTTCTGAGCAAGTGAATATAACTTTTAAACTTTGAAGCAAGTTGTCTGTTGATAGAGAAGATTATTTTAATTAAAATAGTCAGGAGATAAATTGTCAATAATTAGGTATTTACTGTTTGAATATAAGTAGATTGGTTTTCTCAAAAGAATTTAGTTTAATTGTATAAAGCAAAATTGAAACCAACACAACAAAAGCTAACAGTGGTGGTAATAATCAATTTCTTTGGTGATTTTCTCTGCACATAGCATTGTATTAAAAGAAGATTCATTAGCTTTATGGTTTGCTGGTTTTTTTTTTTCCTTTTTTGATGGCAAAATTCACAAAGATTCCACTATGATTTACTGAAACCTATTGTATATTGGTCCACAATCAACACTCTTGGCACCAGCAGCCAGGAAATGAAAAGACGTATTGCCATGGAAAAGTCTGCTGTTAGGGACCTCTCCAAAGTATTGAAGAACAATGGTGTCTCTCTGGAGACTAAGGTGCGTCTGCAGGCCATGGTCTTTGCAATCACTTGTTATGCATCAGAAAGTTGGACAATGACTAGCGAGAATAGAAGGAGCATTGATGCCTTTGAGCTTTGGTGTTGGAGAAGAGTATTAAGGGTACCATGGACTGCTAAGCAAACAAACAGATTCAACCTTGAGGGTGTTAAATCGGGCTTCTCCTTGGAAGCAAGGATTCTGAGGCTTTGTCTGACATACTTTGGTCATGTTGTAAGGAGAGACCGGTTCTTGGAGAGGGACATCATGCTTGGGATGGTTGAGGGCAGGCACAGGAGGGGAAGGCCCTCCAGGAGGTGGAATGATCTGTGACTGGGGTAATCGGGATGGGTATGTCGGAGAAAGTGAGATTGGCATAGGATAGAGCACAGTTTAGGGCTGTTGTACATAGGGTCGCTATGAGTCGCAAACGACTCGACGGCACATAACAACAACAACATTGTATATTGGAAAGCAGCTTTGTAGACACTTTTTTTTAAAAAAAAATTTTTTTCTTTGTAGACTCTTTAACACAATCTTCTATTACCTCATATATAAGTCTGCATAATCTCTTTCCTTTTCTTTAGAAATACAAAATTGTTAGACAGTCCTTAGAAATATTATTCCCTTTATAAATGTTATTTTTGAAATTCTTTCACTCTAATTTATTACTAATGGCAATGCTCCAAATAATAAAATATTACTATGCCTTTAAAGGAAATAAAACTGAAAGACTTTAACATTTCACGTAGCATAGTGATGCATAGCTTCTGTTCCCATTCACAGGGTCCACATTTGCGTTCTTTACAGAAATGAGCTTTTGCCCTGGGTAGTTCAAGTGGGAAGTCAAGCTAGTCTTTTAAACTGGATTTCCCCTGTTGACAATTAATCAACAGAATATTCCCGAAATATCACTTAACTCATCTCCTACTGCCCCTGAATGAATCATAGCTCCGGAAAGAAAGAGCACACTTTACTAATGGGATCATATAACTGAAATGATGGTTCAACACCAAGATTGTATCTAATTGAATTTAGACTGTCTTATGCTTAACTGAGAACAGGGTTTCCAAGTATCAGTATCTGAGTTATCATTTCTTTCCACCTGCCTCCTGTTTTCTTTATCTAAGTCCATGGAATAAACTATCAAGTTTTGAAGTCCATGGAATAAACTATCAAGTTTTGAAACGTTTTTGTTCTTCATGCCCATCATTAAAATATCTAGATGCTATTGTTGTTGTTATGTGCTGTTGAGTCATTTGCGACTCATAGTGACCCTATGTACAACAGCCCTAAACCTTGCTCTATCCTGTGCCAAGCACACTTCCTCTGATACACCCT
>NW_006399764.1:7444140-7450540 GCF_000299155.1 Elephantulus edwardii | reverse complement strand
TCCAAGGAGCAGCCTGGTTTCACCCTCTCCAAGATGAACCTGTTTGTTTTCCTGGTAGTCCATGATATAGTCATAATACTCTTGGAGATTAAGGTCTGCCTAATTCAAACCATAGTCTTTGCAATTTCTTGCTGTTTCAGAAAGTTGGACAATGACTAGGGATAATAGAAAGCGAAGTGATAGATGGCTTTGAGATGGTGCTGGAGAAGAATATAAAATTCTGCTGGGAGGTAATAGGAAATCAAGTCTTGTACATTATTTAATTCTGGTGAATTAAAGGAAAAATAGGTGGACAGGAACCCTGTATTACTAATGTGATTGAAGTTTACAGTGTTGTATTTTTATGTATCCCCAAATCAGAACAACTAGAGTTCATTTGAAAGTCTCAGGAAAAAAAAATGTTGCAAAATTCCTTTCTGCCTCAAATATGGCATAAGAAATATTGGCTGGAGCTATCCCCTGAAGTAGAATGGCATTTATTTTCAATAGTGGCTTTTGGCAAGTTAAAATTTTTTACATAATCAGTGAAGAATAAAACTATTTTGAGCAAAATGCAGAAAACTATCATGACAGTTTTCAGAAATGTAATTGCAAAACAGGATTTCTTGTGTGGTTTTATGATATTGATAAAACTGGCCTCTGTTTTCCAGTCCTTGCCAATTTGTTTATTGGCCCCTGCCAGTTGATCAAATATTAATGGTGAGAAACAGTAAAGGCATGTAATTTAATTTTGGCATATGCTAATGATTTCAATTGCAATTTAACAAAATAGTTTATGTTGGAAAGTAGCACCATAAGTATTTTCCTCCTGTCACCCTGAACATATAACACACACGCACCCTCACACACATACATACATACCCATATTTACTTGTTTTTTAAGAATATAATCTAATTAATACATGGATTTTTAAAAAAAATATTCTAACATTTTAAAACTCTAGATATAAAAATATTTCATAACTCAGAGTAAGAAAAAATATTCAGTTAATAGATGTGTATGAATACTCTGCTCAAAAGACAGAAATTGAATGGAAATTGTCTCTTACCTCATCACCAATGCATCTCAACAGAATAAAATCCAATATGCTAAGTGATATTGCAGGAATCGTTTCCTGAATAGACTATACAGAATTACAAATCCCATAATATTGAAGGAAGTAATTACTCAATGATTGTTTCTAAAACTTGACTCAAATTTATACGTTATTTAGAACTGTAGTCTAATGTGGCATTTATCATGACTGGAAAACGTTTTGTTTTGTTCTCTTCAGCTGGGAAGAAAAGTGTCTAGAGATTGAGGGCAATCAGGAGATTTATCAGAGGGATCAGGCAATGAGCCATAAAGGAGAAGTAAAGAAAAAATTTAACTTCATTCATTTTATCCAGTGATAAATGAATATAATGTTGACAATATCTTGGCACAGTAAAGGTCACTTTCAAAAACCCAGGAGTAAATGAAGATAATAATTAGCTTATTCTCTATTCTTGGATTAGCTCTTCAAGAGCGACAACATCATATTCTTCTCATAAAATAGTCCTTCAAGAGAGTCCATATTTTCACTTAGGACTTTGGATTCAGAATAAACTCTGATGAATATTATATTCTACATTTGCTAATCTACTCACATTTAGATTTCAATTAAATGATTAATACCATTCAATTATTGGCTATGATAATAAGACAATATTATTGCTCTATATCTTCCACCATCCAAAAAACTTTAGAGTCTTTAAATTAGGATTTTGTTATAGAAACAGTATTAATTGTATATTCTCCATTTAGAGTGAGTGAGTTTTGATTTCAGAAATATAATCTCTATGTTAATTTTAAGCTTTTTAATATTTTTTTAGTTTTTATAAAGATATTCTTGCTCTTTTTTAAATGAAATCCAAGTTCATTTGTATGTATATATGTATGCATGAACATAAGAATATGAATATATATATTCTCTACAGAGGTCCCAAAACTTTCTTTAGATGAAAAATGATATGCAGCCCTGAAATAAGTATCAATTACTATGAAATTTTAGCCGTTTAAAAATGTTCTCTTTTTTGTCATTCTAGAACCACAGTAAAATTATCAGTGGTGAAAGAATCAATCTGAAATATATTGTTCTCCCATGACTGCTGTCCAGTGCTGGCAAGCAAGTTCCCAATCACAATTGCCTAGAAACAATAGAACAAAACTCTACCTGATCATTTCCCGTCTTCCTCATTTTTGTTGGCTGTAAGCCCACTGGTGCAGCTACTACGTAAGTGTATCTCATTGAAGACATTCTCTTCACTATTGACCTTCCACTTTACCAAGCATGATGGATTACTCAAACAATTCCCGACCACATAGCAAAAGCACATGAGAATCAGAAGTCCTGATATCCTGACTTTTCAGAGACGTTCTAGCTGGAATACTTTCAAGATAGCATAGCTTAATTCTGGCAGTCCGACATTGTAATTACAGTCTCTCAGTTCGCCTTCAATCTTCTTTATTTGTTCTTCATCTTTTGCATGGATATGAAGTGACCGAAAAATACCATGGTGTGGGCCAGGTAAACAGTAGTAGTGACATATACGTTGATTTTCACGACATCTATGGTTGTCGTATTTAGAAGTCTCTTGCAGCCGCTTTGCCTAGTGCAGTGCTTCCTTTGATTCTTGACTCCTTCCCTGGATATTGATTGTGGAGCCAACTAATAAGAAATCATTGACAACTTCTACCTTTTATCAGGTGATCAGAATGATGCCTAATGGTCCATTTTTAGTTTTTGTCCTTTTCTTTTTGAAGTGTAATCCATGCTGAAGGCTTGAGTGTTTGAGTGTTTGAGCTTCATCGTTAAGTGTTTCAAGTCCTATTCCCATCCAGGAACCAAGATATTTCTTTCTTCTCATATAGCCCAGCTTTTCTAATTGTTTGCTTATCCTAAAGATTGAGTAAGTATGGTCAGAGGATACAGCCTTGACATGCACATTTATTGATTTTAAAATTCATGACAATAGCCTAAAAGTATTATATTTTAGGGCATTATTTTTATCGTAGGAGTATGCAATGAGGGTTGCAGAGTGGATTATATTTGGGGATAGGGGGTGGGGTTTGGGGAGGTGCGGGGGGGATTGTGTACCAATGAGGGAGTTTTTCTTTTGCTTTTCGGGGAGAGGAGCGGACGGGGGCAGGTTGCAACAATGAATGAATGGAATCCCAAAATCTCTGTAGATCTTCATTGAAACGAAAAAGAAACAACCTAAAATTAAAAAAAAAACCACACAAAAAACCAAAACTCATGACAATCCTTTAATCTATTTGAACCACTGTTTCTTGATCCATGTATAGATTCCACAGAAACAAAATTATGTGTTCTGGAATTTCTATTCTTGGCAATATTACTCATAATTTTTATGATCTATCAAGTAGAATACCAATAAAATACAGGCAAACATCTTTCTGATGGTATCTATTTTGGTCAAAATTCATCGGACATTAGCAATGAGATCCCTTATTGTACGTATTGTTCAGAACCTGATTTAGATTTCTGAAAGTTCCCTGCAAATGTATTGTTGAAATAACTTTAATTGTCATTAGCATAAGTTTTCTAGTGTATATTAGTGATATTGTTGAATAATTTATACGGTCTTTTGCATCACAAATTATGGAAATCTTCCAGTCTGTTAGCCACTTAGCTATCTTCCAAATTTCTTGGCAAAAATGATTGTGTATGTCTAGAGTTGCACGCATTTCCTCCATAACTGACAGTGAGATGTTTTTTCCCTTTAAGGTGGCACATTGGCTGTCTAGCCTTCTAAATAGAGAGCATGGCGGCTTAGTGGTAAGGATTTGCATTGGTGTGAGAAGGTATGTGGTTTGAATCCACCAGCTTCCTCACAGGGGAGAAGGATGGGCCATCTCCTCTTGTGCAATCCATTTCCTATGACAACCCATGGAAGGGTGAACTGTGGGTCGGTTCCCACTCAAAGGTAAACAACAACCACAGCAAATTGTAATGTAATTGTTTGCTGAAATCATCCACTCTTGCCATTGCTAGAGCAGCACTAGATAACTAATAAAGCAAACATCAGGTGAAACCATAACTACAAACGGGGTGAAAGTTCTGAAATTACTCCAGTCATTTGTAAGGTATATGCAATAAGAGTCTATTTTCTTCAAGAAAATTATAGTCATGTTTTTATATGAATAGGTTATATTTCAGAGATGCTGACCTTTGTCTTTACTTGGTACCCTAACCTTTACTCTAGTCATAGTAGCTTCATTATCTGCACTCTAAGTAGCATGTTGTTGTTCTGTATCAAGTGGAAACTGACTTGTAGTTGACCCTCCAGAGAGTTTTTAGAGGCAGTAAGTCATAAGGGACAAGATTACTCCTCTTTCTCCCACCAACCAACTGATGAATTCAAACCACAAGCCTTTGGGTTGATAGCACAACTTCTTACCTTTATCCATTCTCTCCAAGACTTTTTTGCCTAGACCCTCACCTTTCATATTCTTAATCAATTAATGTTTCAAATTATTTTCCTAATTTGTCAATATATTGTTATGCAACAATCTCAGATTCATGAGTTTTGAAGGAATTTTACTGAGCATATTATACCAATTGTTGTGTTCATAAAGACAAAATATCATTCCTGATATAGATGGAAAAGAAGATAGTGAAGATTGCAGAAGTCTGGCTCATGAGATTTTTTCTTAGCTATGTGTCCTTGAAGGTCTCGACTTTAGGAGCTTCAATTTCTGTATCAGGAAACAATAGTTTACAAGATTAAAGTGCAGATAAAATGTGGCAGTACAAATGAACATTGATCATAAACATAAATACTATAATAATATCATGGAATTAAAGTTTATCTTACTGGGAATCCTCAGCCTTGGAAGGGTTCCTTAGTTTCTGAGCTCTGTTTTGATGTATTTACCCTGGAGGTAACAGCTTGCCTAAGGCCTGCTGCATGGCAACCTTCCTTTGCTCATATTAGGCAGGTTGTACTGATTTATGGCTTATTTGACCTAGTATACCATTCTTTTGAATGCATGGTCTGTATTGAAGTCATTCAAAATGCAAACAAACACGTCATCTGCTCTTTAATTACTTACAACCCTATTTTTTGTCAATCAAAGCCAATATCAAGGGAAGAGTTATAGCTCATACCTTGAAATTAAGATCAGTAAACTTGACTTTGCAGAAGTAGAGAGCATAAATGTTTGTTTATATATAACATTTTAGTTCTAAAACTTGTGATAAGGAAAATTGTATTCAGGACAGGGCTGGCATGAACGACTCATTGTTGTTAAGTCAATTCCTATTCACAGTGCCCCTCCAGCAGGCTTCCAAGGCTGTAAATCTCCACAGGGTGCTACTATGCATCTTTGTACTGCAGAGTGTCTGACGGATTAGAATCACTGCCCATAAAACACCAAGCCACCAGTGAGATGAGGAGAAAAGGGTGTGTGTGGGGGGGAGATATAATAGGAGAACAAAGCTAAGAGTAAAGGCAGAAAAGTTGCTCAGGAAAACAAGGAAAGGAGAAAATGAAGGATATCATGGCTTTTAAAAGTTCCCATCCTGGCCCTTGGGTGGCCTAGGGCATAGGGTATTGAGTTGCTAAAACAAAGATGCATATTTTTAGCCCAATGGCTGCTCTTGTTTTGTACCACAGAGTCAGAACAAACCTGTACTTGACCCTCTGGCTGTTTTTCAGAGGCAGTTAATAGCACAAGGGGAGATTTCCCACCTTTCTCCTTGGGACCAACTGGTGGCCTCGAGCCTCATACTTCTGGGATTGCAACACAGCCTTCTGCCATTAGGCCACCAGAGCTCCCTCAGCTAGCTGCTCTGGGGTGTCGAAGGGGAAGGGAATAATCTCTTTCTGTGCCGTTTACAGCCTCTACAAACACTCTAGAAGGTTGGCTATGAGTTAGTTCTGACTTGACGTAAAGACATTTTTGTTTTATCCTGACTTCTGTGACAGTTTAATGCAACAGCCATGTGTGCATGGACAAATACACATACAGACCTTAAAGTCCCAACGTGTTTTATGGTGTCAGTAGAGATGATACTGTTACCCCTCTCTTTCATTTTAAAGATCTGTTACTAAAACTTTAGTGGAGTCATTAGACTCATAAGTTGCTGTCATAAATGGTTTTCATTGCATTATGCTAATTTCTATAAGCCTTTAAAATTCTTCTTTAAATATATATCTGTAAATTGATCCCTAACTGCTCTCCTTGAATTTAATTCCTCTAATTCCACTTTAGTATCTTTACCTCTTTTGTTTATTATGTCTTTTTAGTTTCTATAGTATACTACAATGAAATGTGTGAGGAGCTAGAGTCAGAAAATCAAAAGGGCCGAACTCGCTCAGCATTTCTTAAGCTCAAGGGACTGAAGAACAAATT
>NW_006399764.1:7428042-7442476 GCF_000299155.1 Elephantulus edwardii | reverse complement strand
ACAACAACAACATAGTTTTTTCCTTACACCAACTCTTTTTAAGATCAGGAATTCTGTGTACATGTGTTTATGACAGCACTGCTCTAGCGACAAAGCTCTATTATCTCACCAGCAGTCTCCTCCTGTGGGAAGTATCTAGATACTTAAGCTATAATGTTATTCCATGGAAAATACTAAAAGGAAGATACAGAAACTAATAAATTATGTTGAAGAAGGGGATGAATAGTTGAGGGTTCTGAAATGCCAGCAAATATGATGAGAAACTGCCATAAAATTCTGACTCTCTTGTAGTTTCAATAGATAAATATATTTGTATTTGCTATTTTGCATAATGCAGCAATAAGCATGGGTGTGCATACATTTCTTTGGATGGTGGTTCTGGTTTCTTTAGGGCATATTCCCAATAGTGCAGCTGCTGGAAGTTTCTATTTCCAACTTTTTAAGAAAGCATCAAACTGCCTTCCAAAGTGGTTTTACCATTTTACACTCCAACCTGCAGTGAATAAGGGTTCTATTCTCTCCACAACATGACCAGCATTTGTTGTTTGCTGCTCTGTTGTACTTTGCTATTGTTGGAGTAAGATGATATCCCATAGTTGTTTTTATTTTCATCTCTCTAATAGGTAGAGATTTGGACCATTTTGTCATGTGTTTGTTTGCCCTCTGAATATCTTTTTTGGTGAAGATATTCTTGTGTATTCTTCTCCAGAGCCTGTTTTGTGATTAGATTGTTTACATTTTTCTTATTGAAGTGCTGGAATATTCTATAAATTTTAGATATGAGTCCCTTATCTGATATGCATTACCAAATATTTTTTTCTAGTCTGGGGCTTTCTGTTTCACCTTGTTGGAGAAGTTTTATAATGTGCATAGGGATTTGATTCCTAGAGGGTCTCATTCATTCATTTTTTCCCTCTCCTGATTCATTATGCTTGGAAGACTATTATTACTGTAGATTAGGGCTTCTAGAGATCTTCCAACCTTTTCTATAATAAAGTTTAAAGCCTTTAGTTTTACTCCTAAGTCCTTGTTCCATCTCAAGTTGGTTTTTGTGTGAGATGTGAGTATCAAAGCAGCCTAAGTGTCCATCAACAAATGATTAGATAGTAAAATTATATATTTGTACAGTGGAATACTGTGCAACACTGAAAAACAGAAACTACTGAAACATTACACCACAGGAGTGACCCTAGAGGACATTAAGCCACATGAAATATCTCAGTCATAGAAGGACAAATACTGCCTAACACCAGTATTTTAAAGCAGGACTGAAATGAGGGGTTTGGAGGAGAATAGAAAAGAGTGGATAGATAATGAACACTATATTGGAACAGATGAAGGAAAAAACTCTTTAAAAGTAATATTTAGCCAAATATTATATGTAGGACAACAGTCCAGAAAAAGAGGTACAATTCAAAGAGGACTGGAGAAGGGGGAGGAAGAAGGAAGGGGGGGAAACATCACAACAGTGAATTAATATTTAAAAATAATGGAAAATGAACTAGGAGAATGGAAAAGGAAGGGAAAGGAAATAAAAAACAAGGAATAAATGAAAATCTAACTTTTTTGTAAACTTACATTAAAATCACAATTAAAACAAAGAATGTTAATATTGAATATATATTTGTATTTGCATCTATATCTTTATATATATTTAAATGATATATGATTAATTAAATTACATATAGTGCTCTTTAATACTTCATATAACATTACAAATACCCAATGGCTTATTGAGGAATGGCATGTTTGTGTGGTTGGTGAAAAGATAGATAAAACTTCTAAGTCTCTAGTTAAGTCTTACATTTGTGTAAAAATAGGTTCCCAATAGTATTGTAAATTTCTTGACTTATATTTCCTGATATGCAATGCTGGGCTAACACACCTGGTAATCAGCATTTGAAGAACCTTTCCAATTTTTCTGAGGTTCTGAAAAGTGTCCAAATAATTTCTCTCTCCCATTTAATCAATCAATCTGACTTGTTACATATTTAATTAGTTTTTCATTTTTCCACATTTAATGCATAGACTTGACTTTATATTCTTTTATAGTATATGACAGTGTTGGTGCTGAGTACTGTCCAGTTGACTTGGACTCATAGTGACCTTATGAACAATGGATCTGAGCCCCTTTCCTGTGACATCCCATTATCTCTGACACACTCAAGCCAACTATTACTGCCACTAAGTTAGTCCATCTTTGTTAAGATTCTTCCTCTCCTTTGTTCACACTCCACCTTTCCAAGCATGACGTACTTTTCCAAAGACAGGAACCTCCTAACAACATACCAAAAGTATGTAAGACAAACTTTCACTCTATTTGCCTCCAAGTGACTCTTTGGCTGTGTTTTATTCAAGACATACTTGTTTGTCCTTGTGGCACCTCCAGAGCTGAAATGAATGAGATAGGAAACAGAGAAACAGTTGAAACCATCAATAAGACCAGGAGCTGGGTTTTCAAAAGGGTCAATAAAATTTACAAACCACTGGCAAAATTAACAAAAGAAAAAGAAATAAAAAAGAAAAGACTCAGCTAACTCAACTAAGAAATGACAAAGGTGACATAGCAATAGAACCAGAGGAAATTAAATTGATATCAGAATGCAATGAAAAACTATACTCTGATAAATTTTAAAACCTAGAAGAAATGGACAAATTCCTTGAAACACGTCCCTGCCCAGATTGACAAGGACAGATATAGAACACTTGAACAGACCCATCATAAGAGAAGAAATTTAAAAGGTCATAAAAAAAGACTTCCCCATAAGAAAAGTCCTGGACCAGATGGCTTCACAGCTGAATTCTACCAAATATTTATGGAGGATTTAGCACCCATTCTACTTAAATTCTTTCACAAAATTGAAAAGGAAGGAATACTTCCAGAGTCATTGTATGAAGCAAGCATAACCCAAATACCAAAATCAGGCAAAATATTACCTAGAGTTTTTAAAGGCCTGTTATTTGCAAAAGTGGATGACAATTTTGTTTCCTAGTCTTTCTGAGAATTCAAGATACCCCAGTACAGTAAGCAAGCAGACAAGTGCTGTACTCATAACAGTAAAATATAAACAAGCAATTATATATCTGTATCTAACTGTAAATAAGCAAGATAGATATGATAGATGGAGAAAAGACAGAAGTTGTCAATGATTTAATTTTGCTTGTATCTACAATCAATTCCCTTGTCACCAGCAGTCAATCAATCCAAAGACATATTATATTGGGTAAATATGCTATTAAGAACCTCTCTAAGGTGTTCAAGAACAATTATTTCAGTTTAAAGACTAAGATGCATATGAATCAAAGCATAGTTTTTCAATTTTTATACATCTGAAAATTGGAAAATGGGTAAGGATGTCTTTGACTTGTAGTGTTGGAGAAGAGTACTGATTATCCCATGAAATGCTAAGAGAACTAGCAAATGTCTTGGAGAAAGTGCACCCAGAATGATTCTTGGAGGCAAAGATGGTGAAGCTCCATCTCACATATTTTGGACATATTAAAGGATTTAGTTCTTGAAAAAGTACATCATGCTTACAAAGGTGTGGGAGACAGTGAAGGAGAGGAAGACAGACCCTCAATGAAATGAATTGATACAGTAACTATAATAATGGGATCAATTATGTTAGAGATTATAAGGATGACACAGAACATTACATGGTTCATACGGTCACTGAGTCATAGTTGTCTCAACAGCACCTAATAATAAACACATCAAGCAAATCAGGTAGTAGTATGCAAAACCTATACTTAGACCAAGATGCAGTCATCAGAACAGAGCAGGGAGACACTGGATGGTTCAAAATCAAGAAAGGGGTCCGTCAGGGATATCTGTATGCAAAACACAACATCTGAGACGCTGGGCTGTACGAGGAGGAATGAGTATCAGGATTGGTGGAAGAATCACCAACAACCCACATTATGCAGATGACACCACCCTGCTCGCTGAAACTGAGGAGGACCTGAAGCACTTGCTGCAGAAGGTCAAGGACTGCAGTCTTCAATCTGGATTGAAGCTCAACATCAAGAAAACAAAGATTCTCACCACTGGGCCAATTGACAGAATCAGTATGGATGGTGAAGAGATTGAGATAGTTAACAGTTTTAGTTTGCTTGGCTCCACAATCAACACTCTTGGTAGCAGCAGCCAGGGAATCAAGAGAAGAATTTCATTGGGAAAGTCAGCTGTAAGGGACCTCTCAAGAGTACTGAAGAGCAACGACATCTGACTGGAGACTAAGTTGTGCCTGATCCGGGCTATAGTCTTTGCAATTACATGCTATGCATCGGAGAGTTGCACAGTGAATAAGGATGATATAAAGAGAATTGATGCCTTTGAGCTGTGGTGCTGGAGAAGAGTGTTGAATATACCATGGACTGCTAGGAGAACAAACAGGTTTGTCCTGGAGAGGATAAAGCCAGAATGCTCCTTGGAGTCAAGGATTCTGAAGCTTCTTCTGACATACTTTGGGCATGTTGCAAGAAGGGACTGATCCTTGGAGAGGGACATCATGTCTGGGAGAGTGGAGGGACGGCGCAGGAGAGGAAGACCCTCGATGAGATGGATCGATTCTGTGAGTGGAATGGTGGTAATGAGTGTGTTTGAGACAGCTAGGTTGGCACAGGATAGAATGGCTTTTAGGGCTCTTGTACATAGGGTCGCTATGAGTTGAAAGTGATTCGATGGCACATAACAACAACAATATGACCAAGAACCAATGATATTGAAGGAAGAAGTCAAAACTACATGGAGAGATTGGTGAAAATAAGGTTCCAGGAATTGACAGATGTGTTTCAACTAAAAGACAACAGTCCGGAAAATGCTCACTAGTCAATGTTAGAGAACTTGGAAAACTTCACCTTAACCAATGGGCTTGAAGAGAGCCATACTTGTTTCCACTCAAAAAAAAAAAAAGAAAAAAGGTATTTTTTTAAAAAGTGGTAATTATTAAACAATATTATAAGTAAGTAAAACCTGTCCAAAGTTAATTCAAAAGTTTCTGAAGTAATAAATTTTAAAAGAAACACAAGAAATTTAAACAGGAATTCAGAAGAGGATATGAAAGGAATGAGTTAACTGCTGACTTCAGATAGATCTTGACTGGAAACAGATAATATCAGAAAGATGTTAACCTGCTTTTGTGTTTTGTTTTTAATTACTATTCAAAGACATTCTACAAAATTATTTAAAAGAAATTGTGTCTAATGCTGTAAAAAAAAAAAAAGAGAGAATTCCTGAACATTTATGTTCACGTGAAACTCATACATGGAACAAACAGCAGTCATTCAAACAGAAAAGGGAGTTTTGCATGGTTTAAAATCAGAAAACACATGAAACAGGACTTTATCCTTTCCCTAAATCTATTTCAATCTGTATGCCTAACAAAACGTCTGAGAATCTGAACTCGAAAGAAATTGAGGTTGAGATTGGAGGAAGATTTATCAACAACCGATGTTTATGATGATGAAGAGATAATGGAAGATATCAATAACAAGCTCAGTTGTTTGCTAACAACAAAGAAATCTTAGAAATACCGTTGCTTGGAGCAGATGCAACTTACCCTTTAAAGTCAATTCTTTGCTATTTAACACTTTAGAGAGCTCTTTGACAGCTGATTTGCGTAGTGCTACATATCCTTTGACGGCTGCCTCCATGACTGTTGTGAATCCTAGTAGAAGGAAACTCTTGACAACTTCAATTATTTTTCTATTTATCATGATATTAATTATTGATTAAATTGTATGTAGTTTTGTTTTCTTTATGTTGAGATATTTTCCCTAAGGAATACATAGTCTTTGATTTTTATCAGAGTGTTTCAAGTCCTTTTCACTTTCTATAAACAAAGTTGTGTCAACAAATATCACATTGTCAGTGAGCGTTAATTTGTCTCCAATCTTTATATTATACTGTTCTTTTTAGAGTCAAGTTATCAGTACTTGTTCTACGTACAGATTTAATAAGTGGCTGAAGGATAAAAACTGGATTCATACATTTCTTGATTTTAAATACTTGTTCTTATAAACTACAGCTTATATTCTGTATATAAGCTACACATTAGCACAGTTCAGAGTTCTTGAATCCCCGCATTCCCAATGTTCTCCATAATTTCTTATGATCCAGACTACCAAATCTTTGTTTGCACTGCCAGATTCATGTTTACACGAAAAATCATCTTTCTGATATTCTTTTTGTCAACATCCATCAGACATGAGCAATGGTACATATTCATTTTTCTGAATCCTGCTTGAATTTGTGGTGGTTCATTGTCAGTATATTGCTATAAAGACTTTTTATTTGTGTTAATGATTTTGTTAGACCATTTCAGCATTCTGTTGGCTCAACTTTCTTTGGAATGGGCAGAGATCTGAACATACGGATCATATTCTCTCACCTCAAATGGCTGAGAATTGTCAAGTTCCTTTTGGTTCCAAGCTAGAATTCTTTCACTATGCTCATTAGCCTTTCGGAAAACAGAATCTACTGAAAATTGAGGATATCATTAAAGAGAAAAAGAGCCCATCAGTAAAACTTTTAATGACTGATTATTTTAAATGAGGAAACATATCCCAAAGTCCCAAATTTGCTTACTCAGCTCATTTAATGTGTTTGATGATGGACAGAGGACTACTGTGTGCTAATTTTTGTTTTTAAATCAGCAAATATCCTCAAAGCCAGAGAAAATATCAAGTGCACTGTAAAAAAGTAAAGTCAGAGTAACAAAGTTAAGTTTGAAAAGGGCAGACTTGATTTTCTATTTTTATAGCCCTTCCTGTTTAAGAAGACAAATTTTATTTCACTTTTTCTATTCTAGACCATACCTCTGATTTTGATTTTGAAAGCAGTCAGAGGAGACCAGTTCTTCAAGTGAAAATTGTCACTTTGAGAATATGGATGATTTATCAGGTACAGATTTTGTTGTTTCTTGCAGAATGTCTGATGAGGTGAGATTCTTTCTTAACCACATTTTACAGATTAGTATCAAAAGTCTGAACAATACCATTGAAATCAAGGACATTCTACAGAAAAGCAATCAATTGTTATGGAATAGATAATGTGTTTTCTTGCAAAGCAAGAGAATAACTATCCTGTAGATGTTATTAATCTTCCTTGAAGTCATTTTAACATTCCAACGTGCTGTGTGTTAAACTATTTCCTTTCTTTTTTCTTTTAAGAAAACACAAAAAGCCTACAGATTTATTGCCAAATTACAGACAACTGTATAGCTCAATCAAGGACATTAAATTAACTATTTTCCATAAGTCAGGTTTATAGTCATACCATCATATATAAATATATCTTAAATTTACCCTTTACTATGGTAAAAAAATTGGAATGACTCAATTAAGCAACTTTTGCAAGTTATGTCTAGATATGCTTAATATATTTATATACGTATTATTTTCTAAATATGCCTGGGGTAAATTTAAAAGAATGGAAAAATAAGTTCATGCTAAGAAAATAGAAAGGCATCTTTTCTTCAATACTATTTAATATTGTCATTTTCCCGATGATTTTATTAATTCGGTGGTGAATTCACTTCAGAGAATAAATTGTGAACATAGTATTACTACAGTAAATCATTTTGGTTGTAGTAATTCCAGCTTTCAAGTGCACTTTTAAATAATCTTTATTTAGACATACCATCTGTAAATTGATCTAAAAATATTTATACATCATATTTATAATGTAAAATTACATAAATGTAGTGGAACACATTAAAATATTTCCTTCAAAATTATTGTTATTATATGTTATTTTACTACTTAAACTATATAGTTAAAGAGATAAATAATTTCTGTATTGGTATATGTGAAGAGAATGTCATATGAAATGAATAGATGATCAGACTTTATGTATACTGCAAATAACAATTTGGAAGAGAACATTTGCTGCAGATTTTATGAAGCCAAGACAGGGAAGAAAAGGAAATAAATAATAAACAGAGTAGTTGGATGAAGAGAGTAGTATATAAAATAAGGGCTTACTTATAGATGAATGGATATTGTAATAGGTTAATTGTATCAATCAATAGCAAGTAATGGGTGTGAATTTTAATAGAAAAGCCACTGTGATTTGTAAACATTCTCTCAAATAAAACAGATGTTTAAAAAAGCATGTGCTCACTAAATAAAGCCCACAGATATCTTGGTCTACATTTGTTACTGTTCAAAAATGGCTTTTATTTTCCCCTCATTGCTTATTTTGTACAATGGACACATTCTATTTAAAGTTTCTTTCAATTTTGAATATTCAATTCTCTTTTATGTGCACATTTCAGATAGTAGTAGTTTAGGCA
Source organism: Elephantulus edwardii (assembly GCF_000299155.1). Classification (NCBI taxonomy): domain Eukaryota; kingdom Metazoa; phylum Chordata; class Mammalia; order Macroscelidea; family Macroscelididae; genus Elephantulus; species Elephantulus edwardii. The sequence continues at coordinate 7,434,179 of NW_006399764.1, read as the reverse complement.
TGCCTGTTCAGTCTTTAGGGAGCCCCTGTGGCTTAGTGGTAAGGAGTTAACCCTAAAGGGAGTGGTTCTAATCTCTCAGCTGCTCCAGGAAAGAAAGATCAGCAGTCTCCGCCCACAAGAGCTACTGCCTCTGAAAACCCATTGGAAGGTTAGCTCTGAATCTTTTCTGACTCAACGATACTTGGCAACAGCTAGCTGTACTTATTTTTTGTAGCTGATTCTCTAATTAGGACTGAACGTAATATTCATACAGTAATGAACTATTTGTAATTTGAAGAAAAATATTAACAAACATTTATAAAGCATTATATTGGACACTGAATATAGGGAAGTGAAGACATATTTCTTTAAAGAAAATAATAGTGCTGTGCTACATAATACTGAGGTATTGAGAGCAGGTGTCAGAGACAGTGAGATTGGCTCAGGATGGAGCAGGATTCACAGCTATTGTACACAGTGTCACTATGAGTCAAAGTCAACAGGAGGGCAAATAACAACAACAGAGCATGGCATCATTCATCTAATTACACCGACTTTATTTTTCATACAACAGCTAACAATAGTGCATGCAACGGGAGATATAAAAAACACTGCAATGGAATTTTACTAGGTAGACATCAAGAAATAAACCCTTGGAGAAGCTTTCTGAGAAGAGAGATCATAGTGTCAGCCCATGGAATTTCACTATCTAATGTGATAGTATTTCATTAAGCCTACTTAGAAAGTAGCATTTATAAATTAACTGTTAAAATGGTCACATACAAACAATATACGGCCTTGACTTGAATGCTAGGCTAGAATAGAAAATAAATAGAAGGATAAGCAAATTGGTGAGATGAAGAAAAAAAGAATGAGAATTAATACTAGTGAGATTGTAGAAATGGGATAAAAGAACACATAGTCACTCATTTGGATACTTTTACTCATTTAATACACATATTTAATTAGACAATTTTTGACATAACAGAATGATGTTTAAAAATAAAACACAATCAATAACAACAACAGAACCCCAAAATCCCATGTAATTGTGAGTTTTTAAGATTTAATATTGTAGATGGTCTTATTTTATTATTTGGTGTCATCAAATTCACTACAGCTCATAGTGACCCCTAGGAGTTCCACAGGATAATGATGGGCTATTACCTCCCATGCGATTTATGGCCTCAGAAAATCCACTGGAGAGTCAGTTTTGGGTCATTTTTGTCAGTCAGTTGTAATTTAATCTGTTGTTAGGTGCTGTCAGGTTTAATCCCTATGAACGACAGATCTGAACTCCATCCTGTCCTATGCCATCTTCTCACTGTCTGACATACTAGAGCCCATTGCAGCAATTACTGTGTGAGTTCACTTGGTTGAGGGTCTTCCTCTCCTTAGCTGACCCTCTGCCTTTCTAAGCATCATGTCCTTCTCCAAGGAACAGCTTCTATTAGGAACATGCCTGAAGTATGTGAGGTGAAGCTTTATCATCTTTGTCTCCAAAGAGCACTATAGTTGCACTTTCTCCAAGACATATTTGTTTGTTCTTTTGGCAGTCCATGAGATATTCAGCACTCTTCTCCAACACCACAGCTCAACAATATCAATTCTTCTGTCATCCTTATTCATTGTACAGCTTTCTGACGCATAGCAAGGATTGGAAAGTCTAGAGCATGAATCAGACTCACTTTAGTCTTCAAACTGTCATCGTTATTCTCAATAATTTGGAGAGGTTCCTAACTGCAGTCTTTGCCAGTGAAATATATCTCCTAATTTCCTGGCTATTTGTATAAAAGGTATTTATTTTGGATCCAAGTGAGACAAAGTTATTCACAGTTTTAATATTTTCTCTATCATGTTGCCTATCGGTGCAGTGGTAAGAATTTTTGTTTCCTTGGCTTTGAAATTCAATCCATATTAAACACTGTATTCTTTGATCTTCTACAACATGTCCTTCAAGTCTTCACTTTCTTCAAGAAAGATTGTATAACCTGTACTGAATCTGTATGCTGAACAAATTATTCAAGAAGCTGAACTTTATGAAGAGCAATGTGGCATTAAATTTGATGGAAGAATCATCAATAACATTTCTTATGCTGATTATACAACCTTGCTTGCTGAAAGTGAAGAAAGCTTGAAGCACTTGTTGAGCACTTCCACCTTCTATGTAGATTGCATCTCAGTGTCAAAAAAAACAAAAACCCCTGTCACTTACCAAGAAGCCACATCATGCTAGGTGGAGAAAAGATTGAGACTGTTAAGGACTTGGATCCACAATCAATACTCTTGATACCAACAATCAGGAAATTAGGAGACATATTACCCTGGGAAAGTCTAGTCATGGTTCTCTCCAACTTATTAAAGATCAATGACATCAGTTTGAGGACTTATGGACACTTAATTCAGACCATGATCTTTTCAGTCACTTGCAATGCATCTGAAAGCTGGACAATGAATAAGGATAGAATATTAAAGAGAGAAGAGCAATGATAGAAGAAGAATTTATATCTTTGAACTGTGGTGGTGGATAAGAGTACTAAATGTACTGTCAAATAAATAAACGGATATGTCTTGGAGAAGGTGCAGCCACAGTGCTCCTTGGAGGCAAAGATGATAAAGATTCACCTCACAATTTCTAGGCATGTTGCTGGGAGAGACTATTCCATGGAGAGAGATATGCTTGGAAGGGTGGAGAGATGGAAAAGGAGAAGAAGACCCTCAACCAGCTGGATTGACACAACGACTGCAGCAATGAGATAAGTGTGTCAGAGATAGTGAAGATGGCACAGGATAGGACAGGGTTTAGATCTGTTGTCCATAGGACTGCTATGAATTGTATTCAACTCTGGCATCTAAGAACATCAACATAATGACTCCATGCCCAACGAATCAGAACCATACACAGTCCTGTACCACTCTCATGATCTCTGTCATGGTCAAGCCCATTATTATAGGAATATACAGAGTAACTGTACAAAAATAATTGGTCAAATTTGAATCATTTGCGGAAGTAGCATATGGTAAAAACTCAATGACAATAATATCAAAAGTTCAAACGACACTGAAAACATTGAAAAGAAATATGTTGTTGTTAGGTGCTGAGAACAACTCATACTGACCCTATGAACAACAGATCTGAACCCTGTTCTAGCCTATACAATCCTCACAATCACTGATTCCCTCAAGCTCATTTATGTAGTCACTGTAACAAAAAAAAAATGACCCCAAAAAAGACATCAGGAAATGATGCAATACCAAGTGATGGGCTACAACATTGGTTTTACTCTGATGTGTTCAATAACCTATGCCAAGAAAGATGAAAAAGAGCTTTCCTTCCCAACTTACTGAAAGAGATCTCTATTTGTTGTCATTTTAAAAAAGTGATTCATCAGAATTCCAAAGTTATTAAACAATATCATTAATATCACATGAAAGCAAAGTCTTGCTGTTAATTATAAAGAAAACCCAAAAAAACAAAACCTTCCTGGAGCAATAAAATGACAGGAAATTGCTAGAAATTCAAAGTGATTTCAGAAGAGGAGGTAGAACAAGGGATATCATTGCTGATGCCAGTTGGCTTTTGACTGAAAGTAGAAAATACCAGAAAGATGTTTGTTGTTGTTAGGTACTGTCCAGTCAACTACAACTCATAGTGACTCTGAGAACAATGGATCTGGACCTTCTGCTTTACACTGCTATTCTCATCATTTCTGAAGTAATTGAGCCCAATGGATCTTCCCTTTCATTGACCCTCTAATTTTCCAACTATGATGTCTTTTTTCAAGGAAAACCTCCACCTAACAATGTGTTCAAGGAATGTGAGATCTAATTTTGCCATCCTTACCTCTGAGGATCACATTGTTGTTGTTGTTAAGTGCCGTCGAATAGTAGGCAACTCAAAGCGACCCTATGAACTAAAGTCCTCAACACTTGCATACGTGACTTTCATCCTTTCTCCAGGTTCATAGGATTTCCAGAGGCAAGCTATTTACAGAAGTGGATGCCATTCCTGCTTCCAAGTTTGTGGCAACCTGGGAGCGCCACCAAACACTGTCCACCATGGGTGACCGTTATCGCATTTGACACATCAGTGTCACAGTGCTCAGCTTCACAGTGACTACAAGTTACCTCTGTACGGCAAGTGGACATGCTAGGGCCATATGACCAAAAGACTGAACAACAACAATGAAAAACAGGCCTTAATTGCTCTTTCTCCAAAAATATTTGTTCTTTTGACAATCTGCATCTCAAAGGCATTGATCATTCTTCTGTTATCCTATTGATTGTCCAACTCTCAGATGTGTAGTAAATGATTGAAAAGGCTATGGCTCAAATCAGATGACCTTACTTAGAAAACCTCCTGTACAGCAGATTTTCAAAAGCAATATTTTATTACTTGACAGCTGAGACTAAAGGTGTTGAATATGAATACAAGTAAGATTGAATCACTGACAATTTAAATCTTGGCTTCATCTACCAGGATGTTTCCGATCAATCTAGTAGTGAGGATTTTGTTTTCATAATTTTGAGATACCATCTACATAGAAAACTATAGTTTTAAATCATGGTATAGATATAGCATGAGCACAATCAAGGGTTCTGAGATTCCTATTAATCTCAATGTTAGCCATCCTTTGTTATGATCCACACAGTCAAATGCCTTTACATAGTCACTAAAACACAGACGTTCTTCTGGTATTCTCTGCTTTCAGCCAGGATCCATCTAACATCTGCAAAGGAAATCCTTTGTGAGATAGCCTCTTCTAGACCCACCATGAACTTCTGGAAGATCATGTGCTTTTCCCATTTTGGATGAGATGCATATCAGTCATTTTAGATTATTTTCAACATTTTTCTTGCATTAGATCTTAATTGTTTGGTAATTTCTACATTGTGTTGGGTTGCTCTTCTTGGGAATGGGAATAAATAAGGATTTCTTCCAGTCAGTTGACCAGTAAGGTGTCCTCCAAATTTCCTGTCATAGAGTAGTAAACACGTTCAGGGTTGAGTCTGTTAGGTGAACATTTTATTTGTTATCCTATCTATTCCCAGGGCCTTATTTTTTCTAGTATCTTCAACAAAGCTTGAACTTATTCCTTTATTATCATTGAGTCTTGGTCTTATAACACTCTCTGAATTTTTCAGTATCAACCAATTCATTTTGGTACTGTGATTCTATGTTATTCAACAATCTTCTATTGTTGCTTCCTGGATCCTTGAATATTTTGCCCACGGCATCACTCAGTATTACAGTTTGAGGCTTGAATTTGTTCTTTAGCTCTTTCAACTTGAGAAATTCTGAGTAAAGTCTTCATTTTTAATTCTCTGACTCCAGCTCAAATAATTATTATATTATTATTGTTATCATATATTTTGTTATAATACTTTAGTCTGTCTTCTTGTACTGGCCTTGTTGTTGTTGCTGTTAAGTGCCGTCGAGTCGCAGGCGACTCATAGCAACCCTATGGACGAGAGTCCTCAACGTTTGGGTGCCTTTCATCCTCTCTCCAGGTTCATAGGGTTTCTGGAGGCAAGCTATTACAGAAGTGGATGCCACTCCTCCTTCCAAGTTTGTTGTAATCTTAATCAGGGAGCTCGACCCCACTCTCTGTCCACATTGGGTAGCCAACCATTAATGCATTTGACACATCAGTGTCACAGTGTGCTGGCCTTTGAAATCTTCTATTCAGTTTCTTTACTGTGACATCTCTTCCTTTGTTTTGGTTTCTCTATGCTCTAACGTAAAATCATAGTTTCTTCTGACATCCATTTTGGTTTTTTCTTTTCCTTCCCTACTGCCTTTGTAATGACCTTTTGCTCTTTTCATGGATGATACCTTTGATGTCAGCCCATAATTCATCTTGTCTTTGATAATAGATGATCATAAAGTTGTTCTTAAATTGATTTTTTAATTCAGTTAGGATAGACTCAAGATCGTATTTTGGCTCATTAGGGATTGCTTGTTTTGATCATCTTCAGTCTCAATTTAAACTTGTATGAGTTATTGGTGATCTGTTGCATAGTGTCTGGCCTTGTTGTGATTCCTGATACTGAGCTTCTCCAAGATTCTCGCCAGTTACCTGTTGCTGTTGTTATGTGCCGTCGAGTCGCCTGCGACTCATAGCGACCCTATGTACAACAGCCCTAAACTCCGCTCT
>NW_006399764.1:7422744-7425752 GCF_000299155.1 Elephantulus edwardii | reverse complement strand
TAAAAATCTTCTATCTCCTCTTCCTTGGCTCTGGTTGTTGGTGCATATATTTGAATGGTAGTGGTAATTCCTGTGCAGTCTGTCAGATGAGATCCGTGTTACCTGTTTTGTATTTTAACAAAAGTTATTTGCTATGAATAAATCATTGAATGTACAAAATTAAATTATTTCTTTCCAGTGTCATTTCTATCTCCAAGTACATATTTCCCAACTACCATTGACTCTTCATTATTTCCAACTTTTGTCTTCCAGTCACCAATACTTATTAATGCATCTTGATTTCATGTTTGATCACTACTGGACTGCATATGTTGGTGGAAATGTCAATTTTCTCTTCTTTGGCTGTATTTGTTGGTGCATATACTTGAATAATAGAATAGTCATGCTACCAGGTCTTCTTGGAAGTATGTATATAGGATTCCATCACTCCCCAATCATGCATTAGAATAGATCTTAATTATGAATGCAACACCAATATTCCTTGATTTTTCATTCGCAGCAAGCTTTAGAGCTTTTGTCGGTAGGTGCTCTGAAGTCAACTCAGATTTATAGCAATGCCGTATACAAGAGACCAAGTGCTTCCCATCATCACAATTGCTGCTGTGCCTGAGTTCACAGTTGCAGTCACTGGGTTAATCCAACTCATTGACAGGATGCCTCTTTACTAAGCCTGGCATCTTTCACCTTTTGACAAATGCCTAAAGTAGATAAGACAAAGTTGATTCTATTTTTAAGAAAGGATAATATTTATAGATAAAAGAGTCAAGACTTCAACATAAATTTGGCTGCTGTTGTTGTTGATTGCTTTCCAGTCGAGCATGACTAATAATGACCCCATGAACAAAAGGCCTGAAGCCCTACATAACCGTCAACATTGATTAACGTTCACAGAGTTTTTGGATGCATACTGTTTAGGAAGTCAATTTAATCTTTTATATTGGAAAATAATTATTCCAATTGTGACATCAGGTATTTTAAGGCTTTTATGAAATTACAAGTGTTTAGATATTCAATCTAGTCATGGGATAGAAATAACTAAACTTCCTAATTAAAAAGATATAATGTCTTGATTTATAGTCTTCAAAGCCCAGTGGAGGGTCAGCTATACATCTGTTCTGATGAGATGACAACATTAATTGAATTCCTTGAAAATACTATATAATAGACCAATTACAACAACATGCATTTAAATCTATTCCGTTGAATCTAAGAACAATAAAAAGGCAAAAAAAAAGATGTTGACAAGGATGATTTCAGAAATGTCTGGTCTCCGTACATGAGTGCTTAATCAATCACTGGTTTTTAAAATAACCTGTTAATCCAATGTCAATGAGTCACCTGTAAGTCACAGTAACTGTTGATAGGACAAAGTTACCATTATCCTATTGTGTTTCCAAGGCTGCAGTCTTGATGCAAACCCCATTCTCCACGGAGTGTTGATAACTTCTAAATATTTTGGTAGAATATTAACTTTTACCCCTTATACATTCAGATAACTTTATTAAGAATATTGGAAGTACTTAAGATTTTGTGGGAATATTTAATTTGAAGTATTTTTGAAAAATGATTGTAAACCATGCAGGGGAAAATAATAAATAGGTTAGGAAGAATTTTTCTGCAGAATTCAGAAAAAAAGGACAAGAATGAAAATAAGGACTGAATGTAATTTGCACATGATCACATATAAAGCACTTGTGTATATTTTTCATATATGTAAATACGTGTATTCATTAAGTTAAAATACATGACAAAGACAAATTTTGGAAAAAAAAATTAAGCAAAAAAAGGAGCAACTCAGATTCCGCAAAATGAACTCATCAAGCCTGTGACAAGAAATAATGATTTGTAATTGCCCAGCATAGCTCCTAGTGCGGTTGGCCATCAGATAAGAGTGACTAAAATATTTAAATTTAAATCTATTTATCACATTTAGCTAATATGATATACTGTATATCTTTTCACTACAAGAAACCATTGACTGTGTTTAATTAAACATAATTAAGTTCTACTGAAAGCCTGGCCATACATTTGCCTTCATATTTTGCACATTTCTGATTCTTACACATTTCTGAATATATTCTATAAGACAGAATTCTATCCTTTTCGTACACTTTTGAACTGATTGCCAATCACAAGTTAGAAGTTTTAATGAGAAACTCAGCATGAATTCAAAGCTGCACACACAGGGGCAAGACAGATTGTGGTTTTGAAGACATTTTAGAAGAGAACTGCACCCACAGAATTCCAGTATGTTGGATATGCCAAAAAAATAAATGGGGAGAACAGCCGTTCTGGGGTTATATTTTTATCTCACATGTGGACTAATGAGGATATAGTTTGATTTTTCTCAGATACGAATCTTCCTTATTTTGGGGGACCAGATTGTAGTTAAATTCAAGCAGAATTAAAGCAGGAGTAATTATCAGGAAATTATATTTTAAAATCTTCTCTCTTCAAAATCAATAAAAGAACAGCTTTGTCTCTTAGACTTTTGTTACATTTATACACTTAAAAGATATTAGGTTATTATTTTAACTATAAGAAGATTTTCTGTAAATAGCAACTTTATACAGGTGCTGTATACATTTATTGAACTTCATGAAAACAACAGCCTGTTGCAGGTGAAAGATCCAAGGAGGAACATATTAATACATTGATAATGTGAAGGCAAATGAGTTAAAACTTCTGGAAAGCTTTTTTTTTAAGAAAAAAAGGTGTAGATTTAAAAATATTAGAAAATGTGCACCGTTGTGCAAACGAAACAGAAACCTTATAAATCAATGTACATACATATATAGATCTATTTTCACACATATATGACCTAAAGGTTTTAGGTAGTTATAGTTAACCAGACTAGAGTGTGGCTGCTGCTCACAACAGAGTGTGAGCTGATTGGGTTTGGCTTCATGTGGGAATTGTATACTAATGAGGGAGTATTCTTTTTCTTTTCTTTTTCTCTTCGGAGGGGGAAGCGAGCTGGTGGGGAGGGATGGGCAGGGAGAAAAGTA
>NW_006399764.1:7408210-7422259 GCF_000299155.1 Elephantulus edwardii | reverse complement strand
GCCATCCACTTCTGTGATAGCTTGCCTCCAGAAACCCTCTGAACCTGGAGAGAAGATGAGAGACACCCAAACGTTGAGTACTCTCCTTCACAGAATCTCTATGAGTTGCCTGCTACTTGATGGCACTTAACAACAACAACAACAACAACAATAACATTATGGCCACGTTGTCAAAAGGTATCAGTCCTTGGAGAATGTCATCAAGCTTAGAAGAGTGGTGGTTCAGTGCAGGAGAGGAAGACTCTGGATGAGATGAATTTACACAATGACTGTGGTAATGGGTGCAAGCATAGGGGAAGATAGGATTTCTATGAGTCATATTGACTTGACCATAGATAACAACAACAGAGTACAGAACCAGTTAATACACTCTCAAGAAATGGCTGAATTCTGTTGAATCCTTATTTTTATTTTAATATTTTCTAGAAATACAATCATACTCATAATTTATGCTTGTTTATCAAGTTACTAAATTATAGATTGTAAGAGAACGTAAAATGTTTTTAAAAATCAAAAATTAAAATTTAAAAATTAACTAAAATTTAATAACAATACACTTAATAATTTTAAATCATGATTCTTAACACTTTACAAACAGAATCATCCATTAATTCATTCCAAATAATTAGACAATTGCTACATGTCTAAATTCTAGGATGAGGTACCAAATAAAAAATAATTTTTGTTCTCTTTTCCTTGGAATGTTCATGCATTTTAATATAAACTTTGGGCAAGTTATTAAGAGGGGCTATTTCTTGGGGGAAGGCATTATGCTTGGAAAAGTAGAGTGTCAGCCAATGAGAGAAAGACCTCAACAGGATGGGCAGACACAGTGACTGCAATAGTGAACTCAAGTGTGCTAAGACAATGAAGGTGACACAGGATAGGATAGAGTGTAGATACATTGTCTATAGGGTCATTATGAATCTTATTGGAACCCACAGCAACTCGCAACAATATAATATGGCGAATGAGAATTGACTCACAGCTGGTCCTTCAGCGGGTTTTTGGAGGCAGTATGATTCACAAGAGGAGACTGCCCGGCCTTCTCTTGTAGAGCTGCTGGCATTTTCGACCTGTGTGTCTTTGGGAATTCAGTGCAGCTTCTTATCAAACATTGTTGTTGTTGTTGTTCTTGTTCTGTGCCGTCGAGTCGCGTGTGACTCATAGCGACCCTATGTACAACAACCCTAAACTCCGCTCTGTCCTGTGCCAATCGCACTGTCTCTGACACTCCCACCCCAATTATCCTAGTCACTGAATCAATCCACCTCATAGAGGGCCTTCCTCTCCTGCGTCGTCCCTCCACCCTCCCAAGCATGATGTCCCTCTCTAAGGATCGGTCTCTCCTCACAACATGTCCAAAGTATGTTAAACGGAGCCTCAGAATTCTTGCCTCCAAGGAGCCACCCGGTTTAACCCTCTCCAGGACAAATCTGTTTGTTTTCCTAGCAGTCCATGGTATTCTCAGTACTCTTCTCCAGCACCACAGCTCAAAGGCATCAATTCTCCTTCTATCCTCCTTGATCATTGTCCAACTCTCTGATGCATAACAGGTGATTGCGAAGACCATGGCCTGTATCAGACTCACCTTAGTCTCCAAAGAGATACCATTGCTCTTCAGCACTTTGGAGAGGTCCCTAACAGCAGACTTTCCCATGGCAATTCGCCTTTTAATTTCCTGGATGCTGGTGCCAAGACTGTTGACTATGGAGCCAAGCAAATTAAAGCTGTGTACAACCTCAATCTCTTCACCATCCATCCTGATGCTGCCAATTGGTCCAGTGGTGAGAATCTTTGTCTTCTTGACATTGAGCCTCAATCCATATTGTAGGCTGCAGTCCTTGACACTCTGCAGCAGGTGCTTCAGGTCCTCTTCAGTTTCAGCAAGCAGGGTTGTGTCATCCGCATAATGCAGATTGTTGATAAATCACCCACCAATCTTGACCCCACATTTCTCCTCATAGAGCCCAGCCTCCCGGATAATCTGTTCTGCATATAGGTTGAAAAGGTATGGAGATAGGATGCATCCCTGGCGTATGCCCTTCCCAATTTTGAACCATGCAGTGTTCCCTTGCTCTGTTCTGATGACTGCCTCCTGGTCCAAGTATAATTTTCACATTAGAATGATCAAGTGTTCTGGGATTCCCATTCTTCTCAGAGTCAGCCACAGTTTGTTATGATCTACACAGTCAAGTGCCTTTGTATAGTCAATGAAGCACAGATAGACATTTCTCTTGTATTCCCTGCTTTCAGCCAAGATCCATCTAACATCAGCTACAATATCTCTAGTACCACGACCCCTTCTGAAACCAGCGTGGACTTCTGGTAGTTCTCTGTTGATGTGCTGTTCCAGTCGTTTTTGGATAATCTTTAGTAAAATCTTGCTTGCATGTGACATAACATGTGATGTACAACAGAACACATGTTATCAAACATAGCAGTAAGTTATTATTTAAAAATTTATTTTAATATTCCCCATGGTTAGCAAAGAAGAAATATATATGGTTCTATTGTTTAGTAACTTATTTCCATCACAAATGAGCACCTAAGCATTCACCTTTGGCCCTTCTTTCTATCAATCGCTTAACTCCTACTACCTTCAAGACATGTGGTGTAGCCTAGTGGCAGGAAGCTGTGGTGCAAACCCTGAGGCACTTTGTTCGAGGCTACCAGCTTCTCCGTGGGATAAGGATGGGCAATCTTCTTCCATGCTAGTAAATGCCTTTGAAAATTTGCTGCAGGGTCAATTATGTGTTGGTTCCAACTCTACATTACACCATCATAACAACATGGTCCTCCTGATGTGTCAGCAAGGGTGAGGATGACACAAGATACGACAGGGTTCAGATCTGTTGTTCATAGGGTAGTAAGGGGTTGTACTCCACTCAGTGACACCTAACAACATGGTCTTCCTTTCTCCTTATGTTCTGTATCTTTCCTATTTCTTTGTTTTGTTTTTTTCCCCGCCTTAAACTAAAACTCAAATATGACAACCCTGACTTCCTTCCTAAAGCAGCCTGCCTTTCTAAACCTTTTTTCTTTGTAATATTCCCTTTTACGTCACTTCGCATATTTAAAATAATGTAATGAGATTTATGTAATGTTTATTTTCTGTTTTATATCAGAGGTTTAAAACACCACGTAGGAAAAGAAAGAAACATTATTGTGTCTATTCCTCGTTGCGCATTCATATCCTCAATAAATGGGGAAAAAGACTTGTCGTGTACCGTCGAGTTGGAACACACCCCTAGCTGACCCTCCTGTAGGTTTTCAGAGGAAGCTGATCACATGGGAAGAGATTGTTCATCTTTGTCCCATGGAGCAGTGTGTGTCTTCGGGATTACAGTGAAGCTTCGTGTTGCATTAGGCCACCAGCGCTGCAGTCTCTCTACCTTTATATTTACTTTCCTTTCAGTGATGTATTATCAGTATATTAAGCTCTTATACTTACTTAGTATGATGCTTCTAATCCATCACATTATTCAGGTCTTTTGTTCACAGGGTCATTATGAGTTATACTCTACTCTAAGGAACCTACCAACTACAGCACCAATCCATCACATTTGCAAGCTATGTTTCTATAGTAAACCAACAAATCATATTCTAAAGAAATGTCTGGCTGAAACATAACTGAACGCGTAATTGTGAGCTTACTAATAGGGTAGCTTCCTTTCTGTTTATCTTGTAGTTTACTTAGCATCATGAATTAGATAATGAAGATAGTGAGAGTAATATGTTACCACGAGAAACTCAACAATAACACAACAATAACATATTCAATCAATTTAATAAGTAGTTTTCATGCATAGCTTAAAGTGTATTTCTTATCATGGCGATATTGGAATTTCCAAGTAATTGCAGCTGCAATACAAAATTGATGATTAATAAACCCTGTTCTGACATATAAGTAATGCACAACTGAATATATTTCACAAATTGGCTTTGGATTGAATAGTCTTGTTACTACTATTAACTTCTATTATTTTTAAAAGTATTTTTTTTTAAATAATTCCTTTTACCTGGCTTGTTTTTGTTATACGCCATTGAGCTGACTCCTAGAAGACTCTCCAGTGGGTTTTTAGAGAAAGTAAATAAGAGGGAAAGAGATTGCTCAACTTTCTACTGGAGAGAAGCTGATGGATTTGAACCATATGCCTTTAGGTTAACAGAACCGCTCCTTACCATTAGGCCACTAGAGCTTCTTAACCTGGTAGCTTTAATTAAAAATTTTGCATAGTATTTACTAATATATGCTCTACTGTAAAAAACAATTATAGTATTGTTTGGGCATAAAAGAACAACTAGAATATAAGCAGTGATACTTTATAGCAAACAACATTTATTAGAATGGACTTGATTCCCTTTCCCCCTCCTCATTTAGAGTATATCTAATTCACTTCTCCATCTTACTCTCCCAGTCATATTAAAACCCTAAAGAATTTGGAAGTTATTTAGTTCAAACTCCTCAAACATCAAACATTTTTTATTTACCACCTACAGGAAGCACAAATACTCATTTGCACAAAAGAGATGTTGCTTTGCAGGATCAACTTTACAGGAAATGCACGTCCGCTTTTAATGACAAGGTCCAGGCTCCTCTGATGAATGCCTGTCCCCTAGCCCTGATTGACACTAGCAGGTTGTGGGAGATGAAAAATTGTCAGACAACAGATCAATCTGTTTTCTCCATTAAGTAATGAGGAATGAAAGGGCATAGACATGGGGATGGGGGTGGTGCTTCCTGTGATTACCTGGAGGAGGACTAAAGATGTTTGTAAATCAAGCATGTTGGCATTTCTGTGTGCTTATTATACATGCAGTAGCATGCACATTTGAGTGATGAGAATTGAATACTCAAAGATACCGTCAACAATAAAATCACCAAAAAAAGATGAAAAAAGGTATTGAACAAGCTAAGAATATAAAACTTAGTATCCCTTGAAGATGAAAAAAAGTAAGTTCAGTAGGGAGAGGGAAGGAATTAATAGAACAGTCTGAATTGTAGATATTTGGAGATTAGAAAACTGCACAAAGTCTTGGTTATTATATTTTCAAGTGGTTTCTCGAATTGCAGTGGGGATTCTTGGGGATTGCTTGGGGACATATTTCACAGGGACTGTGGTCAGGGTATTAATGGGATTTATGTATTTTACCTAACTTTGTTAACTTGAAATCCCAAATAAGGCTAAAATTAAATAATTTCTATATGTTTTTCAAGGAATACACAGATCTATTCCTGTATACAAGCTAGATATATATGCTATCTCTGCTTGTATATAATGAGCTTGTTATCAAGTAATCATAATGAAACTTTAGAGATTATGCTCAAGCCTTGTCAATGTCAAACTCTGTAGGTGACATATGAACTTGCCTCCTAAAAAAAGAATATGCATGTTCTTTGGGATACTTTATTTGTTCCCTTGTTCTCAAAGTTGACTCAGGGGCATGAGTTTAAGCAAAAAAAGTAGAAAGTAGCAGGGATATCTTATAAAGATTTCTGAAGGAAAAGGATACAATTCAGACATAGAAACAGACTCTAGCCTAGGACCTGACACCTGTAACTCAGGAATCAAAACCTTTTTTACTCTTCCTATCTCTATCTTTAAATGCTTACATAAGTCTTTTCTAGTTTATGTATGCAGATCAGACATTTTTGTTTGAATCTACACAGTGTGAATTGGCGGCCTCCATCACCCCTCCTTTTTGTTTGTTGACTCTGTTTAAATGAGTTACCAGATAGAATTGTTACATCTGCATTTCAAATATCTAAACCACACTTTGGTTGGCACAACTTATGTGAGATGGAAATACTGTGAAAACAAATTTTTGCAAAATAAGTGGAGCCTGGAATTCTGAACGTCACTAGAAACATACACACAGAAAGACTGTTCCCTGAAAGTGGGAGATAGTTCCTCCCAAAGGTGACTATCTTAACAGCCAAAATACTAGTTTTCTACTTAATGACACAATGATTTCAACCAACGAGCTTGATACATGGTGGAGATCATGGGGATGGCACAAGAAAGAACAATATTTCCAATATTCTATTCATAGGGCCACTAAAAGTCATGGCCAACTCGAAGAGTACCTACCAACAGAACAGTTGACCTTTGAAGTTTTGAGTGAGATAGTTACATGTCTCCTTCTTAGCTGCCAGTAGCTACAGACCTTATTAGCTTGCAGTTGTCTCTACTTTCACTATTAGGTGGTGGTTGTTTCTTTTTCTATTTATTTTTTATCTTATATGAGAACACCAATTATATAGGATTAAGGACTATTTCATTTCTAAATAATCTCATATTAAATTAAGTAGTAACATCTTCAAATCCCTATTTCCTAACAGGGTCACCTTTATAGATTTTAACATCTCTCTCTCTCTCTCTCTCTCTGTCCCTTTCTTTATTTCCCATTGGGGAAGTTGTCAATACACTACCTAGAATTGTTGTTGTGTACTGTTGAGTCAGAACTGACCCTTGATGACCTTCCAGAAGGTTTTCAGAAGCAGTTTAATTGTTCAGGAAGAAATAGCCATCTTTCTCTTACAAAGGAGCTGGTGCATTTGATCTGCATGCCTTAATATGATTGTTGATATTAGGTGCTATTGAGTATGGGAGACAAAGCTTTTCCATCATAGCCTCCAAGGAATGTTCTGGCTTCAGTTTTACCAAACCATGCTTGTTTATTCCTTTGTCAGTCCATATGATTCTGAGAACTCTTCTCTAGCACCACAACACAAAGACATCAATTCTTCTTCATCTGTCATCCTTATTCATTGCCCAGTTCTCTGATGCGTAGCTGGTGATTGAGAAGACAGGGCCTGAAAAATGCACTTCTCGGACTTCAAATGTAGAGAGCAACTGTGTTCCACATCTAGAGAATTCTAATGCCCAGAACAGAGATCTGTAGGTGACAATGAAAGCATATGAGACCCTGCTGGGGATCCTGAGGTCTGCAGGCAACAAAGACATTAACTGTGATCCCATCAGAGGTCCCGATGCCCACAGCAGAGGTCCATAGGGAATGAGGAAGGCAAGTAAGGTCTCTTCCTGCAAGATCCATTCAGGTCCTCAAGCCTAGTGGCCCTCAGGCCTGCGCTAAATACCAGATGGACCAGATAATACCTAAGACCTTTAGAAACAGTGAACTACTGTCTGTGCTAATATCCCTGTCAAGAATCCCATCCTGCCATGCCCCCATGGGCTTCATCTGGAGTCTGAAAGGGTGTCTTGTGCCATGATATTTGCATGTTTTGCCATTTTTATAATTAAGCAAACCTGTCACTTTGTTATTGGAGAATGATTTGCTTGTTGCCAATGCTTTATATCCTAGACGTGCATGTTGTTGTTGTTCTGTGCTGTCGATTCGCTTGCAACTCATAGTGACCCTATGTACAAGAGCCCTAAATGCTGCTCTATCCTGTGCCAACCTCCTACACACTCACTCCTACCACCCCAATCACAGAATTGATCCATCTCATCAAGGGTCTTCCTCTCCTGCATTGTCCCTCCATTTACCCAAACATGATGTCCCTCTCCAAGGACCAATCTCTCTTTGCAACATGCCCGAAGTAGGTCAGATAAAGCTTCAGAATCCTTGACTCCAAGGAGAATTCCTGCTTCACCCTCTCCAGGACAAACCTGTTTGTTCTCCTACGAGCAAGAGCCTGTGGTGATGAAGGAGGAAGTACAAGTTGCTCTGAAGGAACTGGCAAAAAACAAGACTCCAGGAGTTGACGGCATACCAATTGACATATGTTAACAAACAGATGCTGCCCTACATGTGCTCACTAAGTTGTTCCAAGAAGAGATGTGCATAGGTTTGGAAATTTATTATTTGTGCCTATTAGTACAGCACTTGTCTGTCAGTTTGCTGTGCTGGTATAGCTTGTGGGATGCTGTAATGCTGGAAGCTATGCCACCATGTCTCATGTGCCAGAAGGGTCCCTTATAGTGGACAGGTTTTAATAGTGCTCCTAGATTAAGATGTTGTTGTTGTTGTTATGTGCTGTCAAGTTGCCTGCGACTCATAGCGACCCTATGTACAACAGCCCTAAACTACGCTCTGCCCTGTGCCAATCGCACTGTCTCTAACACTCCCATCCCAATTATCCCAGTCACTGAATCAATCCACCTCATAGAGGGCCTTCCTCTCCTGCGCCGTCCCTCCACCCTCCCAAGCATGATGTCCCTCTCTAAGGATCGGTCTCTCCTCACAACATGTCCAAAGTAAGTTAAATGGAGCCTCAGAATCCTTGCCTCCAAGGAGCCACCTGGTTTAACCCTTTCCAGGACAAATCTGTTTGTTTTCCTAGCAGTCCATGGTATTCTCAATACTCTTCTCCAGCACCACAGCTCAAAGGCATCAGTTCTCCTTCTATCCTCCTTGATCATTGTCCAACTCTCTGATGCATAACAAGTGATTGCAAAAACCATGGCCTGTATCAGGCGCACCTTGGTCTCCAGAGAGATACCATTGCTCTTCAGCACTTTGGAGAGGTCCCTAACAGCAGACTTTCCCATGGCAATGCACCTTTTAATTTCCTGGCTGCTGGTGCCAAGACTGTTGACTATGGAGCCAGGCAAACTAAAGCTGTGTACAATCTCAATCTCTTCACCATCCATCCTGATGGGCCAGTGGTGAGAATCTTTGTCTTCTTGACATTGAGCCTCAGTCCATATTGTAGGCTGCAGTCCTTGACACTCTGCAGCAGGCGCTTCAGGTCCTCCTCAGTTTCAGCAAGCAGGGTTGTGTCATCCGCGTAACGCAGATTGTTGGTAAATTGTCCACCAATCTTGACCCCACATTTCTCCTCATAGAGCCCAGCCTCCCGGATAATCTGTTCTGCATATAGGTTGAAAAGGTATGGAGATAGGATGCATCCCTGGCGTACGCCTTTCCCAATTTTGAACCATGCAGTGTTCCCTTGCTCTGTTCTGACGACTGCCTCCTGGTCCAAGTGTAAGTTTCGCATTAGAATGATCAAGTGTTCTGGGATTCCCATTATTCTCAGTCAGCCACAGTTTGTTATGATCTACACAGTCAAATGACTTTGTATAGTCAATGAAACACAGATAGACATTCCTCTTGTATTCCCTGCTTTCAGCCAAGATCCATCTAACATCAGCTACAATATCTCTAGTACCACGACCCCTTCTGAAACCAGCCTGGACTTCTGGTGGTTCTCTGTTTATGTGCTGTTCCAGTCGGTTTTGGATAATCTTCAGTAAAATCTTGCTTGCATGTGAAATCAGTGAGATTGTTCTGTAGTTTCCACATTCTGTTGGGTAGAATAGGAAAAAAGATTGGGCATCCACTTCTAAAACAGTAGGTCTTCGAAAATCCTGTGACAACAGAGGAACGTGGGCAAAAACAACAAGGCAGAGCCTAGAGAGGAAGTCACTACAAAATGAGAAGAAATAGTTGTAATCAGCCATTAGGAATTGGAACATGGAACACAGAAATTTCCACAGAGGGACACACAAAGACACATCTAGTCAGAAAAGGGTTGGATTTAATTTATCCAAGCCTGGAATGTAAGATATCAGCTGAAAACATTGTACGTTTACTAAAAATAACCTCTCTATTATCCTTAATAAATTATTTTTCATTTTTATCTAGAACATGAAAGTAAAAGTATCACGTGAGTAGGCTCAGCTTCTAGGGGGCCTTTGGGATGACTATAGGTCTATCTGGGTGTGGATGGTGAGCTGCTTTTTATTGAGGCTGACTCAATGAGAGCTGACAAAAGGAACAGTAGTAGGTTTTGACTGCTTCTGTATACTACAGAGTATAATTGTTGAAATAAACCATAAGGTAATGGCTGACAGTGTGTTTATAAAACTTTCTATTGCTTAAAAGTCATCAGAAATAATGCCAGAATTTTACCCAAGATAAAGGAAGAGTTGAATACATTTTACAGAGACAATTAGAAAGAACATAAATTTACTCTCTCATTAATCACTTGAATCATGATTTTTCCACATACTAGGTAATCAAATATCTCAATTGATGTTTTAATGCTAAAATATTTTCAAATCTGCATCCTTTCCTGTATTTAACAGATGTTGTTCTGTATATTTGGTGATTGTTGTGGTTCTAAGCCTCAAGGTTGCAAGGATTAACATGACAGATGCCATATATCACAGATTACTAATAGGTCTCATGGTAGAGAATACAAGTAGACCCTTATTAAACAGCATAATTGTGTGTTGTGTGTTGTATTTGAAGTGTGTTGTGGAAGAATAGCCTATGGATTGTAAAAGTAAAAAGTCAATCTTTCTTGGAACAAGTACAAGGAGAACGATGCTTAGAGGCAAGGGTGGAGAAATTTAATCTCCTATATTTTGTTCATGTTGTCAGGAGGGATCAGTTGAAAAAAGATATATTGGTAAAGATGGAAGAACATAGAAAGAGAACAAGATCCTTAACAAGATGGGTTGACACAGTTACTGTACCAACAGAATTGAGCATGTGTGGGGTTGTGAGAATGGAGCAGGATAGGATAAAATGCTGATCTGTTGTTCATAGATTAACTATGAGTAAGAATATCAGTTGGCCTTGTGGACAGAAAGTGATGCTACCAAGCCAAAGGTGAGTGATTTTAATCTGCAGCCCTCAGGCCTGGTTTTAATTGTTTTTGGTCAAACATTCTTCTAGGTGGTATAGCACTGGTCTATCTATTTGCTGCACGGAGGTTACTCAAGGTTGCTGGGATGCTAAACACTGTGGCACTGATGTGCCAAACGTAATAATGGTTACCCATAGTGGACAGTGTTTGGTGGAATTTCCTGATTATAAGAACCTTGGAAGCAGGTGTGGCATCCACTTCCATAATAGCTTGCCTTCAGAACACCTATGAACTTGGAGAAACGATGAAAGTTGTACAAGTGTTCAGGTCTTTTGTTCATAGGGTCGCTATGAGTCATCTACAACTCAATGACACTGAACAACAACAACAATAATAATATACTGGAATATCCTGAACAATAGCATGCTACAACATAAAGAAATGAAATTTCATATAGGCTCAGGGAAAGAAAAGAAAAATTAAGGAGTAGCATATGTTGTTGTTGTTATGTGCTATCAAGGTGCCTGCAACTCACAGTGACCCTATATACAACATCTCTGAAGCTTACCCTGCCCTGAGCCAGTCTCATTGACTCAAACACACCTACCTCCATCTCCCTAGTTACTGTATCAATCCATCTCCTCCAGGATCTTTCTCTCCTGTGCTATCCCTCCACCTTTCTGAGAATGATGTTCTTCTCCAAGGATCAGTCCCTCCTGGCCACATGCACAAATTACATGAGATGGAGCTGCAAAATCCTAGGCTTCAAGGAAAAACTTGGTTTCACCTATTTGGTCTTCTGTTGGTATTTTTTTGTATGTTTGTTTGTTTGTGTTTTTGTTTGTTTGTTTTGTTGGGTTGTTTTTTTTTTGTGGTCCATGGTATCTTATCTCTAGCACCACAACCAAAAGGTGTCAATTCTTCTTCTGTCATCCCTAGTCCCTGTCCAGCTCTCAGATGCACAGAAAGTAATTACAAAGACATGTTCTGGATTAAGTGCACTTTAGTCTCTATACTGACATTGTTGCTTCTCAGTACTCTGAAGAGGTGCTTGGCAGCAGATTTACCTGTCTTTTGATTTCCTATCTGCAGATGCCAAATGTCCATGTTAATAATCTCAATCTCTTCTCCATCTATCATGGTTCTGCCAATTAGTTGAGCTTCAATCCATAGTGAAGACTACAGTCCTTGACCCTTTGCAGGAAGCACATCAGGTCCTCCTCAGTTTCAGCAAGCAAGATTGTGCCATCTGCATAATGTAGGTTGTTGATGAGTCTTCCTCGAACGCTGATGCCACATTCCTCCTCATAGAGCCCTGCTTCCTGAATTATCTGTTCTTCATATAGATTGAAAAGGTACGGAGACAGACTGCCTCACTGATGCATTCCTTTCCTGATTTTGAACCATGAAGTACTTCTCTGCTCTCTTCTGTGGACAGCTTCCTGGTCCAAGTGTAGGTTTCACATTACCACAATCAAGCTTTCTGGGATTCCCATTTTCCTCAAGATTAACCACAACTTGATCCACACAGGCAAATGCCTTTGCATAGTAAATAAAACACAGATAGAAATCCCTCTGGTACTCTGCTTTCTGCCAAGATTCATCTGACATTGATGATAATGTCTCTAGTGTCATGACCTCTTCTATATCCAGCTTGTATTTCTGGTAGTTCTTTGTCAGTGTAGTGTTCCAGTCGTTTCTGAATAATCTTCAGTAGGATTTTGCTTGTTGTGACATGAGTGATATTGTATGTTAGTTTCCACACGCTATCAGTCACCTTATTTTGGAATGGGAATAAATATGGATCTCTACAAGTCAGTAGGTTGGGTAGTTGTCCTGCAGATTTCTTGGCATAATCTGGTGAGCATGTCCAGGGCAGCATCTGTTTGTTGAAATATGCCAATTTGTATACCCTCAATTCCCAAGGCTTTATTTTTTGCCAAGTCCTTCAGAACAGCCTGAACTTCCTCCTTCATTACCATTGTTTCTTGAAATTATTCTGTGTCAGCCAATTCTTTTTGGTACAGTGATTCCGTCTCCTTCCATGTTCTTTTAATGCTTCTGGCATCAATCAATCTTAGATATAATAAAAAATTGGCTCTAGGTTGATGAATAGAAAGCAAAAGTGTGATTTATATAGATATTTGCAAGTTTAACAGAAGAATGAATCAAGTATAAAGTAAAAAGAAATGAAAATGATACAAATACTAGGTATAGGAGCGAAATTTAAAACTAAATGTGGAAAAAGAAATATTCCTGTTGGCCAAAAATTCGTATAAATGATGTTAACAAATTTTAATTTGTTCTAGGGATAATCACAAATCATTGGAGACTTTTCAATAAATAGCACATTTATATATGATAAAAAATATTATTAAAAGTTGTAGTTGACTTTTTAAGTAATATCGCTTGGAAGTAAAATCTTGCTGCATATTGTTAAAAAATGACTGAAAGAAAGAAGGAGCAGTAGTCCAAACCTACAAGGTACCAATGAATGGCTTAAAATCAGAAAACGTGTGCAGTAAAGTATAATTTCTCCATACCTATTCCATTTTTATGTTAAGCAAATCATGCAAGAAACTTTTCTATATGAAGAAAAATATGGTACAGAATTGGAGGAAGAATCAACCTGTAATAAGATACAACTTTGCTTACAGGAGTAAAGGAGATGTGAAGTACTTTTTGAAGAAGATTAAACGCTCTAACCTTTAATATGGGTTACATCTCAGCATTAGGAAAACAAAAATCTTCACCACTGGACCAAAAGGACAACATCATGATAAAGAAGAGATCAAAGTTCTCAACAATTTTATTCAACTTGGATACACAATGAACACTCGTGGATGCAAACATCACACTGGGAGAGGTGAAGGGTCAGCACATGAGAGGATTTACAGAGTGTGACCACCTCAGTGGGTTTGAGCATGACAGAGACAATAAGGATGGTGCTGGACAGGATTCGTATCTGTTCACAGAGTTGCTGCGAGCTATCATCAAGTCTGTGGCACCTAGCAACAATAAGACGTGTTTAATATGTTATACTCCCCCACGGTGATCACATAGACACCTGTCTTGAAAACCTACTGTGAGGATAATTTACATATATGTTATTTCCTCCATTTTTCTAGCATATAAATTAACTTTCATTATCAACGTTGTATAGATAAGAACAGAGAATCTCAGTGTCTTACATAATCAACCTCTGGCTCTGCAGTTAGAAAGTGGGAAAGCAGGAGAGGAGTCTCAACTACTCAGCTCCACGTCTGGACTATTCCCTTACCTGCAGATACGCTTTCCAGTCAAAACTAAGAAGGTGAATCCTTTAAAAAAAAGAATAATCTAAGTGTAATGGAGTAAAAGTGTGAGAATGGCCTTAAGCCAAGATTGTTGTTGTTGTTATGTGCCGTCGAGTCGTTTGCGACTCATAGCGACCCTATGTACAACAGCCCTAAACCCTGCTCTATCCTGTGCCAATCTCA
>NW_006399764.1:7357242-7406270 GCF_000299155.1 Elephantulus edwardii | reverse complement strand
GACATCATGCTTGGGTGGGTGGAGGGACAGCGCAAGAGGGGAAGACCCTCTATGAGATGGATTGATTCGGTGACTGGGGTAATCGGGATGGGTGTGTTAGAGGCGGTGCGGTTGGCGCAGGATAGAGCTGGTGTGCACAGGGTCACTATGAGTCGGAAACGACTCGATGGCACATAACAACAACAACAGAAATAAAAAACAACCTACAGATTATAGCTCACAGAACCAATGGAGGGGGGAAACTTATAGTACAAACTTGGCTTAAAACTGAGCTGTGTTTCCATAAGTGGAACAAACAAACAAACAAAATATCTAGCAATTGTTGACAGAGGTGCCAATTAGTGTCCCAGTCCATCGAAGAGATCACAAACTTGGAGATATTTGGACACAAATAAGAGATGAAACAAGGTTACTTCAATTTTATAAGACGCTGCTCTAAGAAAACAGTGTGCCAGACCTTTATGAGTGGTTGGATATGCCATTTAAGTAGGTGAAAGTGTTGGGTAAGCAGTACCAACTTTTTGTTTTTTAAATTGGGAACAATGTCTCCAGATTATATTACTTACTGTTTCATCTTGACAAATTTTTAAAATAACAAATCATACTTCATCCAAATATTAATAGAATATAAGAAAATAGAGCAGCATCTAACTGATGACATAATATTTCCAAAATTAATTTCATTTCCTGACCAATCTTTAACTCATTATTTCAAAACAATATATGTGAAAATAGAATGTAATATAGAATAAATAATTTAGAACATCCAGGATTTTATATGTTAGGGATTTTTTTTTTCATCAACCCAAAGGTGTAAAATATAGGAAAAACTTGCCAGTAACATGAATGCTGCTTTGTTAAGAGGGTAACAGAATACTATTTACCTAGAACTATCAGAACTCTTAGTTGTAGTTCTATAAAACCTCTATGTAGATCAACAAGTAGTGTTGGAACAGAAAGATGGGATATTATGTTTTAAAAACAGGAAAGATGTGTGTCATGGTTGAATCTTTTCTCTGAAACTATTTCATCTGTACGCAGAGCAAATAATTTGAGAAGTTGAATTATATGAAGAAAAATGTGGCATCAGGTTTAGAGGAAGACTCATTAACAACCTGAGTTATTCGGATAACATACTCTGTCTTGCACTAAGTGAAGATGACTAGAAGCAATTACTGCAGAAGAGCATAGACTACGGTGTTCATCATGTTACATCTCAACAACAATAAAAATAAAATCTTCACAAATGGAATAATAGACAACATTGTGATAAATGGAGGAAAGATTAACATTTGTAATGTTTTCTCTTGACTTAAATCCACAATCAACTCCCATGGTAACAGCAGTCAAGATATCAAAAGACATGCTACTTTTGTAAAAGCTGCTGCCAAGAAGCTCTGCTAAGCATTAAAGAGCAATGTTGTAAATTTAAAAACTAAGGTGTATCTACTCTAAGGCACAGTATGTTCAATTACTTCCTATACAGCTGAAAATTGAACAATGAATAAAAATAGTAGCATAATTGAGACCTTTAAATTGTGGCAGTAGAGAAGACACTGCATACCTCATGGACTACCAAAGGAACTAACACATCTATCTGGCTTAGAGAAAGTACAATCAAGTTGTTCCTTAAAGGTAAACATTGAAAAATTCGCTTTATATTCTGTGGGCAAGTTATCAGGAGAAGCCAGTCAATGGAAAGTCTTGATGCTGGGAAAGGTGACAAGATAAAGAAAGAGAGGCAGATCTCAAGAAGACGGATTGACAGGGTTAGTGTAACAATGGCTTGAATGTATCAGAGATAGTGAGAATGGCACAGGTTAGAGAAAGCTTCAGATCATAAGGTTGCTAAAAGTTGTAGTCGATTTGACAGCACTTAACAATAACAAAATCATAAATTTACGTAGTTTAGTTTATTGTGCTAAATATAAGGTCCTTAGACATATTAATACATCCAGTTAAATATGTTAATGCTTCTATAGGCATTCTGTGAATCTTGTTATCTGTAGGAAAATCCTTTGTAGTCTATAATATTTTCATGACACCAAAATATTATTTACTGTAAAAAGAAAGCAAACACATTTGTTACTATACTTTTCAGTCCCAAAAGATTTATTAATTTTAGTAGTAATCTTGTTGTTGACATTTCTACTTGAGTGACAGTTCTACATGTATCTAATTTCTGTAGCAGTGATATCAGAGTCACAGGAAGTCAGATGACTTCCACCTGGGTAACACAGAAGCATCGGCCAGGCCATATGATCAAACAGAGGATAAAGAAAACAAGTGGAAAAGCTGGAGTCTGACTCTTGCCCTGTTGGGTAAACAGAATATCATTGCCCCACCAACTATCAGTGGAGTAAAAATAAAGTTATAGCAATCAAATTAGTTCTAAGTATAGTTACATATTTACATTTCATACCTGGGATATTGTTAGGATGATGACATAATTAGAAACTGTATTTCTTTAATGTAAATACTATTTTATTTTAACTTGACCTCTGAGAAGCTTCAGGTTTCTTCTACTCTAAGGATTAATTTTGCTAGAAAATCCATACCAGTTTATTGCCACTGGGGCCAGGTACTCACGATCTGATTTCTACATGCCTATCATTCAGTTCTGTTTGTTTCCACTCATTCATTTAATGACTAATGGCATATACCTTGCACTATTGGACTTGGTAAAAAAATTATGATCTTTTTAAAAATCCAGGATAAACCAACTGTAAAGTTACCATTTCAATTGTGTATTATTGATCTTAATATTTAGGCTCATCTACCTAACTTAACTGAAAACAAAAAAGAATTGCACTTGCTTTCATGAAATCATAGTATATAATAAGATCAACTGATAAACACACAAAATAATTAAAGCTGTATATTTTAATGTCAAAATGCCAATGGCAAAGACATATGAAATTCCTACACTAGCCAATATTTGACCAAAAATTGAGATTGTGTGTTTTCACAATTTAAGGAAATTAAATTATTAATGAGAGTCACACCATCACTTAGATGTGGTTGTGAGTGAGAAGTTATACGTTTTGAAGTTTTATACATTGACCCACTTATTGACTGTAGTAAGGGGCTCAATTATGTCAGAGATTGTGAAGATGGTACCACAGGATAAGACAAAGTTCAGGTCTTTTATTCATACAGTTACTACAAGTCATACTCAACTTGATGGCACCTAACAACAACAACTTAAACAAAAAAAAACTCTTAGGAGAATATATTTCCAAATATTTCAGCCTTTTCTAATCACTTTTCCAATCACTAATAACTTTGACAAGATTTTTGGTATGTGACATTTCCATATTGTTTTTTACTGTTGGTTAATAATTTCAAAAATAAAAATATTTTCAGGATTTTTTTAAAACAAGAGATTCATCATCCGCAACAAATCATCAAAGAATCAATGGTGGTTTTCTTGTGACAACACAAACTCATTGTCATATAACTGGATCTGACTCATCACTTACTGTCCATTTGGGTTCCAAGGCTACTTGTCACAAGGGAGGATATGACTCATTTTTCGTTCACCAAGTTGCTGTTGGATTTGAACTTTCCGGGAAGCACAGTCTTTAGATTAGCATTTATCTAAAAGTCATTTCTAATCATTTCAGTATTTATTAATATTTTTCTAAAAATATAACTTCTAGAAATGTTTTCTTTGTGCTCTGAAAGAAAAGAACCTACCTTACTAAATAATTAAATAAACCACTATTATTTTGATAAAGGACATTCTGGTTGCCTAATGGTTAAGAGTTATACTACCAACCCAAATGAAAGCAGTTGGAATTTACCAGCTACCCCATGGAAGGAAGATGAGCAGTCTTCTCACATGACATTTACAGCCTCTGAAAACCTGGTGGAGGGTCTATTAAAACCTGATGGAGGGTCTATTATCACTCAGTTCTGACTTGATGACACAACACAGCATTTTATAAAATAACCTTGCTTCTCATTTGGAGTAGGGGCAGTGGTTTGAGGGGAAGAGAAACATGTACAAGGTTTTGTGTTGTTTTTTTTTTTCTTTAAGAAAAAAAAAACAACTACACAATATGTTGATAAAATTTTTACAGTGTCTGCTGCAGTAGAGGTTTGACATTTGGCTGGAAGATCATATTGTTGCTTTTGTGTGCTGTAGAGTCACCTGTAACCCATAGTAACCCTGTGTACAGAAGCTCTGAACCCTGCCTTGCCCCGAGCTAGTCTCACTAATTCCAACACATCAACTCACATTGCACCAGTCACTGTATCTAATCCATCTCATCCAAGATCTCCCTCTTCTGTGCTGTCTCTCCACCCTTCCAAGCATGATGTCCTTCTCCAAGGATCAGTCTCTCCTGGCCACATGCTCAAAGTATGTCAGACAGATCAAAGAGGATAAAAATAAAGAAAGGAAAAATAATCATCATTTTTATAATAAGGAAAGGAAGAATTCTAGATGGTAATGCAATAGAGTCACTTTGAATATACTGAGAGTAGTTTTCCTTCTGTTAGAAAACACACCTAATAAATAAATAGATCTATATTCTCATAACTTTTTCTCAATGAATGAATAGCAATTTTAAGCCATATTTTCTTTGCTATCTTGTGTATCTGGACTAACTGTAACCTTTCATGGTGTAATGTATGAGAAAATGCCTGAGTGTGGCAGTCCCAGGGTAAACTTCTGCTGCCATTCATATTGTCACCAAATGTCCTTTGTAGAGCCTGGTTATTCTCAATCTTTGATCTTTTATCAGCTTTTAAGGGCACAAAGACAAGGTACTTTTTAAATAATGCAGCTAGTGCAATCTCCTAGACAAATGGCAAATTAATCAGTCTCTAAATCCTTGTTTTTTTGAAGACTTGTGCATTTTTAAGGAAGATGGAGTAATTGTTTAGTGACTTGGTGCCATTGATTTTCATTATGGATGGTGTTGGCTGGGTCTGTGTCAGGTCATCGGGGAGAGATAGCCTCTGCATAGCTAAATAAAATGAGGGGAAGCACTACTTATTTCATATTCACGAGAAGAACTTTAATCCTTGAAGAAGTTTTGTATGACCTTCCCTTAAGAACAACTTTTGCCCAATGCATGATTTTCAGGAAATGATGACAAAAATCTCTCAGTACAGATAGCAACAGGATATCTTGGCTTCAGTGGTGCAAAAAATTCCCCACCTGGGACAATTTTAAAAGAAGGACGAGTCTGAAACAATAAGAACAAAATGATTTAAAATATTCAATTGAAATCCATAGTGAATTTCATGGCTATGGTTGAACACGTTCAGAATAGAACAATCAAATAAAAATGAACAGTGCTTTTTTTTTTTTTTTTTTTTTTTAGCAGGCAGAGCAGAAGTTTTGTGCTTTCAGAAGTTCCATTAAGTTAGGTAGGCTGCTGTTTTATGAAGATTTAACTGAAAATTTCATCTGCTGATGCTGAATGGGTTATAGTTAAAATGCCTCTTGTTAGTCCCCAAATAGCTATATTTTCTAAATGGAATTATCACACATTTGACTTGGATATAAAATTGTCTTACATTTACATTAAAATTTCTCTCATATTTCCCTCTCATTTTACTGAGGGCTTAGTTAAACATTGTTAACTGTTGATTTAAGGTTTCTTTTAAACATAACCAACCTTATTTATTTACCACACAATCTCATGTTTATTAAGTTTGCATAGATATTTGGCATCAAAGTGTCTTTAAATGAAGTGTTTACAGATGTTTCAATCTTTTTGGAATGAAGTCTATAATTTTTGTGCTTTGCAATGGCTGATTCTTTCTTCCCCACAAGAAATCACACCATTGTCATATTATAACAAATCATTGAATTACTCTAGAGAAAAGTATGACTCTGAAAGGATCATTACTTGATTTTTTTAGATATTTTCCACTGCAATTCCCTTTCTTAATGATAACTAAATGATTTGAGTCAGTGAGCTGTTACACAGCTTAGTCTAAAGAGAAGAACTGTGTCTTCTTATAATGAAGCATTTGTGAGAGTTGACCCTGCTAGTCTATGTAATAATCTCTTCTAAGTATTGTCATCAAAAGCTGTTAAATAAGTACATCAATTAGAGACTTACAGAAAAAATACTTTTGGATATTTTATATTATGGTAGTATACTTTAGAAGTATTTTTAGGAACTGAGGAATTTTTAATTTATTGGCCAAATATGTCTTGCATTGAGCTTTATTAAGGCCTGTTCAGGAGACCATTAGCTAACTACATTCCTTTTTTTCCATGTTTGTCTTATCCTACTAATGTCACCTCTGGTATATCAAATAGTAATGTGTCATTTCCACCAGACTAATGAAGATGAGAATTAATCTTATCTTGACTATTCATTTGATTGCTATTCTCAGAGGGAAAGGTAAACATTCCATTTCTAATTTCACTGATACATTTTTGAGACAGAAGTGTATTTGCTAATCTCTATTATTAGACTATAAGCTTTTTGAGGTTAATGAACATCAATCACCTTTCATGATTCATCTTTTCCAAACGAATTATAATGTTTTAAAAACAAGACTAAAAAACAGGAGACAGAAAAAAATAGCTTTCAAATTCTGCAAATTTTAGTTATTAGTGGTATGACTGTAAGTAATTAGTTGATCTCTCTGGACACCATATTCCTCATAACATATTCCTCATCAACAAATTCTACCACACAAAATTGTTGTGTTATAGAGACTCTAAGTTACTAGCTTGTTTAGGGTTCATAGTAAGTGTTTATTATATGTTGTATAATTTGTCGTCTATAGTGCCTGGTGACTAACAGACAAAACAGAACAGGAGACTAGTACTTAGTTGCAGCTCTTCCCCTTTCCATTTGTTGAAAGGTGCCCCTACAATTTAACTCTTCTGTATGTATAGAAGATACAGATTCTTGTGATTTAGGGGGAAAATTACTGAGCCCAAAGGCACAGAACAGCCTCAGGGAGAAACTGATAGCGTAAACACGGAACTGTCCGCTGCTGTTGTGCTGAAGTAACAGACAGGCCAGCAGATATATGGCAGGACATAGAAAGCATCTAGTATAACACATAAATCATCAAATTAATTTATAGAATTTGAAAAATACAAAACAGTTATTTGAAAAGCAAAAGGTTATCTGGTTTTTTATTTCTATTTCTAAAGTGTAATAAATTTTCTGGTTGTTGTTAGGCATTTTTGAGCCGACTACTAACCATAGTGACCCTTTGAACAGCAGACCTGTACCTCACCTTGTCCTGTGCGATTCTCATGAACTCTGATATACCTGAGACCATTGTTAGAGTCATTGTGTCAGTTCATCTCATCAAGGGTCTTCCTCTGTTTTGCTGATTCTCTGCTTTCTCAAGTGTGATGTGTTTCTCCAAGGGCTGGCCCTATCTGAACTACATGCCCAAAGAATGTTGTACCAACCTTGTATTTAAGAAGCACTCTAGTTGTACTCTGTAAGACATATTTGTTTTTTCTTTGACAGTCCAAGATATATTCAGTACTCTTCTTGGATACCACAAGTAAAAGGCACATTTTAGCGATATAAAATTCTTTTGTTGAATTAAAGAAAATAATCTGCCTATGCTGCATAGAATTACTATGGGGAAAGCACCTTGAAATTTTAATGTAAAAGAGATTATATTATTCATCTTCATTAGCTTAGTATTTCAATATTATAGCTTAGTCAGTATTATAAATATTGTTTTTTCATTATAATCTTAATATTTTTTTCTATATTGCTTAATGTAATATACTTTGTAGGTAATCAATGATAAAAACTCAGAGTATTGTAAACTATGAATGATCTTTATAATTATATAAATACCAATTTATGACAGAGTCCTAATGTGTTTTTATAAGGATCTGAAAATACAAAATATGATTATAAAACCAGAAATGAAAATAATTACTAAAATTAAGCTGGAGAACAAGAATTTATTTTGCCACCTGCTGGGTAATATCCTCTCTCTTTAGGTATGTAAAATTTAAAATGTTTCCACAAAGAATTATTTTTAAGTATTACTAAGTTTTTCAACTTCTGACTTTTTATTTCTACATAATGTGTGAAGGCAAAGATAATAAACAATTAGAAATCACTATTACAAATTAGTATAATCTTCTAAATTGTGTTCTGAATTTCAATGAGATTTTATTAAAAATTTTCTAAGTCTAGCAGTTCTTTTTGGTAACATTATTCTCTCTCTCTCTCTTCCCCCCTCACTCGCTTGTTCTCTGGTGCACACACACACATTTAAAAAGGAAGGATGATCATTCCTGCATTAGTACATCTTCCTGTTTTGAGAATAAAAAGGTAAGTTGTCTGTCATTCATATAGGAGCGGGACTTGCTAGAAGCCAAACACCAATAAAATAAACTTATTCTTAAATAGTGGTGTTGAAACATGAGATTTTCATTAGACATCAGTATGTTGCTCGTTGCTACTTTAATGGCCATGGAATTGACTACAGGTCATTCCACGATATAGGACAATAAAATTTTGAGAAAAAAATTTGCAATTTCTACTGCAAGAGCTTTGGTAGACTATATCCTTTTGTTCAAGCCACAGAAATATCTAAGTTTTTTATTACTATTTTATTGTTGGTTTTTTAGCTTTGTTGACGAATAAAACCAGTTACACTACTATGCTAAAAGATACACCACTATAGCAAAAGAGAACTAGATATTCAGTCACTGACATTCCTATGCCTTCTAAAAGACCTCTCCACAACCTCTAATCATAATTTGTCTCGCTAATTCAATGACTTTGAACATTTTTTAAAACTTTAGAAATTAATTGTATTTTGAATAACGAGTATAGATGATACCAAGCGCCCTCATTTTCCCATTATATAGATATAGAAGTCAATAAAAAACTGCGTTCTTCCCCCCCTCAAATTACTCATAATAAAAAAGCCAAAATACAGATACTGACATAATTGAACACTTCTACGTCAACTGATTATAATAAGCATTTGAGTGTGATTAATTCAATAGTCTAGTGAACTTATACAAGATATATTTCTAACCTTGAATTATTATGGATCTACATAATGTACCTTTCAAACAACCTCTTTGTTTATTTATTGATCAGTCAGAATATATGCAGCTCAAATACACTTTTGTGGTTCAACTGGGTCCGGCTAAGCCCATTAAAAGGAAAGTCCTTTCAGCTAAGAGGTGGGGAGAGGGGATATAATTTCTAGCCACAAAACGCCAGTTTCCGAGGAAAAGTTCTATGTTAAAGTCTGTGGAGGTTTGGGGGGGGGGGGATGCAAAGGAAGGAAAGCTTTAGAGAGTGCCCAGCTGTGTTCCCATTAAAAGGGAAATAGGACAGGAAAATAGGTTATGTCTAATTCAGGAAGTAGAAACATTCTTTTTTTATGCTATCTATTTTGTTCTTACCTAGCAACTCTGTAGGTTCTTTCAATTGGTAAATATATATATTATGTTTTAGTCCAAAGGCCTTCCTTTCTTTCGCCCCTCTATTTCCCACCAGATGATTGAAAGCGTAGAGGTGAGGGAGTATAGACAACACTGCAGAGTGTGTGTTACTATCTTAGCAGGACAGTCATTCTGCAAGGCTGCAATAAAAAGAAATATAATTTGAGTCTCTCTCAGACTCCCTTTGGTCATCTTCCCTCCTTGTCATAACTACTATATGTAGCCCTTCTCCAAAGGACTTTTCCCTGGATATCCAGAAAACTTCATTTTGCCTGATGGTCAATCATTATTTCATTGCACTATTTTTCTCCCTCTGTGCACTCTTTAGATATTTTTTATTATTCATTCATTGTTGCACATTTGTCTCCCTTTCCCTCCTTTTCTCCTTCTCCAGTCCAGTTTGCAATATACCTCTAGATGAGTCCCTTGATAAGTATTTTGCTGAGAGAAGATTCCGAAGTGGATGTGAAATTTTAGGGAGAGAGACAGAAGATACACAGTGGTTGCAGCAAGGTGTTAAGGATAGTAACAATTGGGAGAACTTTCTTATGGACTTTCCAGTTCATACTTCTCAGTAGTTTTTTAATTCTCGCTCTATGACCTCACATCCATCCCACCCCGAGTACACTTCTCTATGCAACCTTAATTCTGGATTCCTGTGCTAACCATAATACTCAACCATATATCACTTCTAATTTGTTCTTTCCCTCATCTGTTTCAATACAATAAATATAATTTATCCAGTTTTTTCTGTCATACCCCCACCCTGATGTCAGACCCATTCTACAACAGTGGCACCATGCAGTATTTGTCCCTTTGTGACTGAGATATTTCACTCAGCATAATGTCCTCCAGCATCACCCACTTTGAATAATATTGCATGAGTTCCTTGTTTTTCAATGCTGCGTTGTATTCCATTGTGTGGATATACCACAGGGTCTTCCTCTCCTGCACCGTCGCTACACCCTTCCGAGCAGGCTGTTTTTCTCCAAGACTATTCTGAAACACAGATAACATATCACTGTGATACTCTGCTTTTTGCCAAGATCCATCTGACACTGGCGATCATGTCTCTAATGCCACGACCTCTTCTAAATCCAGCTTGAACTTCTGGTAGTTGTCTGTCAAAGTCCCTGCTTTTAAAGCTGTTAAAATCTAGTTTGAGATTGTGGGATTGCCAAATATTCATAAATAAACAATAAGTGGAACCAATATACACTAAACATTATGGTTCTTATAGCATTTTGGTTTCTTGTGGCAACCATCCTTTGCAAAAGTTCAATTTGCACCACATCTTTTTGAGTACCTCATTAGCACTTAATTTTGTTAATTGAAAACTGTTTTAAAAGGATTTTTTTCCCTTTTAAAAGTGTGTAAAGCAAACAATTACATGGTAAAGAGTGGCTGTGGTAATTTCCTTTACTGGATATTTGATTGTATATGCTCTGTACACCCATCAGCTGGAACCATCTCATAGCTGACCCTCTAGTGGGTTTCTGAGGCTTTAACTAGCACAAGACGATATTGTCCAGCCTCCAGGGGAGATACTGGTAGATTCAAATGACTAGACATATGTTTGATTAGCAGGGCAACTCCCTATGAACCACACAACCAGGACTCCCTCTATTTTTTTATAGACCATGCATTGATTTTATCATTCTGGATTTTACTGTAGGTTAGAGATGTGTTGGGATGCTCTAGTGGTTTAATAATGAAGAGTTGTGGAGGCAACACCAAGGAACAAAGTTTGAACCCACTAGATGCTCCCTAGGGGAAACATATGAGCAATCTCCTCCCATATGATTTCCTACTTTTGAAAACTGCTGGAAGTTCCACTGTGGCTAATTTCATGAGTCCTATGAGTACACTGATGGTGCATAACAACGGGACTACCTTGGGTCTTGATTATTTATTATTATGGTTTGCTAAATTTTTGGGGAGAAGTATCTGAAAATGCTCAAAAGAGTCTATAATTTAAATTTATAGTAACTGCTTCTTCCATTTAAGGTCTTTTAAGCTAAAGAAGGTTTTTAATGGGAATGTTCCACCTTTAGATATTGGGAAATATTTGTAGCTGTGTAGACTCATGTTGATCAAGCGGGTTGGCTAGAACTAGCCCATCGAGGCCAAGGCTGCATATGTTTACAGAAGCGTCTGTCTCATTTTTCTTGTGGAACAGCTGGTGAGTTAGAATTCTGAATTTTGGGTTGGCAGGTGAATGTTTTAATCACAGCATCACATTTTTTTGTATTGTTAGACTAAATAAGAATTGTGGGCACCTATTTAGACTTACTTATACTTTTCAATAACTTCTAGTGTATTTTTCATCTTTAACATTGTGATTTTTACCTTAAGATATTTACATTTACTGTTTACTATTTAGAACCCTGGTGACTCAAATTATAATCGCCTAACTGCTAGCTGAAATGTTAGTGATTTGAACTTAGTAACTTGTCTTTAAGAAAAATATTTAGCAAGGTGCTTCCATAAGGATTCCATTCTTGGGTACCTTATATGGTAATTCTACTCTTCCTAAAGGATTCTAGAAGTTGAAAATCAACTATAAAAAATCAATGAGTCAAGTTTTGGGTATAAATTTAGTCATGATATATCTCTTAACATAAACCTCTATCAAGAAGGGTGTGAAACCGAGCTATAGTCTTTCTTAAACCTATTTAATCTGTATGCTAAGCAAGTCATTTGAGAACTGAGTATTATGAAGAATAACTTGGCATCAGGATCAGAAGACTCATGAAAAACTTACATTATGCAGATGACGCAACCTTGCTTGCTGAATGTGAGGACTTGAAGGGCTGCTCCAGCAGATCAAAATTACAGTCTTCAATACAGATTGCATTTCAACATCATTAAGAAAAAAATTCTAATGATGTGTTGCACTGGGAAAATCTGCTGTCAAGGACCCCTCCAAAGTCCTAGATAGTAATAGCATCAGTTAAAATACAAAGGCACACTTGTTACAAGCCATAGTTTGATGATGATGATGATGGGGGTGATGATGACAATGATGATTTGTTAAGCATATGAAAGTTGAGCAATGACTAAGACGGCAGAAACAACAACGTTGTCTTTGAATTATGGTGCTAGAAAAGAGTACAGGATATTCTTTGGTCTGCCTAAAGAACAAACACGTATGTCTTGGGTAAAATGCAAATACGGTGCTCCTTGGAGGCAAGGATAGAAAGGCTTCTTCTAAAATACTTTGAGCATATTGTTAGGAAGGCCAGTTCTTAGAAAAAGACATCATGTTTGGAAAACTAGATTGTCAGTGCAAGAGAGGAAGACCTTCAAAATAAGTTATTCTATTTCATGCTCACTGGCATTTAGTGAGTGTTCAAATGGCTGAAAAAAAAAGAAAAAAGAAAATGTCTGAATGATGGAAGAATGGGCAAATTGTCACTATTTTAGATCTCTTTTGTTTGTATCTCAATCTGCTAGGTTTAAAAAATTGAATATTTTCCTCAGTAAGTATAGCAAAGAAAATTAAGGTCCTCAAAGGAAAGCAGCAAAGTAAAGTTGTTGAGAAATTTAAGAACATTACCATAAAATAAACTGAAGGGCATAAAATAATGCATAGTTAAAGTGTAGAAGATAAAAAATACAGAAATACTTTATAATACCTTGAGCAATATGACATTTACACAGTGGCTATGTAAATTTATCTGATAAGTCATGAGATGTGAATAAGTGGGAGCATTTACTTGCAAAATGTTTTCCTTCAAAAATACTGTATCTGTATTATGCTAATTATAGAAACTGAAAGGGGATATTAGCAAATCTATTTCAATCTGAATTAATTTTAAATGTTTCAAAATAAAGTTCCAGATTAAATCCGAACATGTTCATACTATCCCAAGAGGACAACATGAACTCATGGCACTGTAAAACTTTAGATATATTATCATTTATAGTCACAAAAAAGTTAATTAGATTATCTATCCTCAGCACTGAATATGGCAAATAAATCATCTGAGATCGCCAAGGAAAATACCTTTCGGTTTACGTTTACCTGTATGCCAACTAAAAATAGTGAGGTTATGCATTGCATAATTAATTTCTCAGTCTTTTGATTAGTGACAGCGGTCTTAGGAAAACTTTGAGGAGATGCTTCTTGTTGCTCCAATGCTCTCCCTCTTGTCTGTTATGCCTTACACTTTCCATTGTCAGACTGTAACTCAACTTCACATATTTGTAAATTTTGCCTTAACCAGAAAAAACAATAAAAAAAATAAGAACCCAAATTTTTAAAAGTATATTGTAGGGCATTATGATTATCATAAGAGTCCAGAATGAGGGTTGCAGAGTGGAGTATACTCGGAGTGGGGTGGAGGGGTGGTGTGCGGAGGGGATTGTATACCCATGAAGGAGTTTTTCTTTTGCTTTTCAAGGAGAGGAACAAACTGGGGGTGGGTGGGGGCTGGGCAGGGAGAAAAGTGCAACAATGAATGAATGGAATCCCCAAATCTCTGTAGATGTTCATTGAAATTAATTAAAAAAAAGTATGCAAATAAACCACTTCTGTGGGTGGAGTCTGAGTCAAGATAACCTTCTCACCCTTCAGAGGCTGTAGGATTTAATGTAAGAAGACTGTCTCATTGTTCTGCCAGAAGCTGGGGAGGTGAAATTGAGCTGCTACCAGCCACAACTTCTCTCCTTACTCAATAATCTAAACCTAACCTCTGGTAAGGGTCTTCACAATTACATGCTATGCATCAGTAAGCTGGACAATGACTACGGAAGATAGAAGGAGAATTGGTGCCTTTGTGCTGTGGTGTTGGAGAAGAGTGTTGAATATACCATGGGCTGCTGAGAAAACTGCTAAGAGAAACAGGTTCATGCTGAAGTGAGTGAAACCAGACTGTTCCTTGGAGGCAAGGATTCTGAGACTCCATCTGACATACTTTGAACATGTTGCAAGGGGGATCCAGTGTTTGGACAGGGACATTAAGCTTAGGAGGGTGGAGAAACTGCACAGGAGGAGAAAACCCTCAATGAGATAGACTGATTCAGTGACTGGGGTAATGGAGGTAGGTGTGTGAGAGACAAGAAAGTTGGCTCAAGATAAAGCAGGGTTCAGAGCTGCTATACATAGGGTTGCTGTGAGTCACAGGTGACTCGGTGGCACATAGTAACAACAGCAACAACAACAATGTCTTGTCATCAAAGTAATTCTAACTCCACCTTTTGGTTTCCTAGGATTTATATCTTAAGGAAAGAAGACTGCATCATCTTTACATCACAGGGCATCTGGTAGATTCAAACCAGTAACCTTTTGATTAGCAGCCCAATACAGAAACCACTATTCCACTAAAGGTGCTCTCCTTACCCAAGAGACCTAACAAATAATTATCATTTTGTTGACCCACGAACAAATGCATCTCCTAGCTTCCTGAAATGTTGAATACTAAAATTTGAATCTTCAAGGATAGCTACCTCATCCCTTCTCAAGATATCAGCTGCCAAGTGACTGACTGTCCAGTGCTGGCGTGCAAAGAATGGATATTTTGTATTGGAATGAAATACAAACCAGAAAACCTTGAAGATGTGACCTAGGCCCAGAAATTACTATAGGATCAGTTCAATTTCTATGGCAACAGTATTTTGTCTGGCTAGCCTTGATTCCCTCATTCCCTTATAGGGATTTATTTGCTTCAGTACATTTCTATGTGAAAAATCTCAGAATCTGTTTTCTAGGGAACTCAACTCAAGTCTGACTCTTTCTGAAATATACACATTTGGTGAACTCATAAAGCAAATGTGAAATAGTTTAGCTAAGAAACCCTGGTAAAACTTAGTAGTCTCTAAGTCTGTGTCCTCATTCGCTGGACAAATAACTGCTTTGGAAACCATCCAGGTAGGCAGTTTGCAGGTCTCCTGTTCCATCCAGGTCCTAGGGAGAAGATTTTCTTCCTGTTAAGAGCTAGCTTTTAGTAACCTGTAGCAACAGCTGATTTGCATCTATCTATGGTCTAGAAGTGAGCATTCCCTGCTTCTCATCATTCCCCACTTGTGAAGGAGATGTTTGGCTTTGTGCTGTTGAGAAATGAGGGTGTTGAATATCCTTGACTCCTTCCATTCCCCACTTTTAAATTTTTTAATTTGTTCTTTTAGTTTTACTGAATCTCTTGTCGACATTTAAATCTCATTGCATTTTCCAGTGAAGGAATGGGTCTGTATCTGGAAACTTACTAGAATCACTTATTAGATTGCTGCCCTGCCTCCGTTGTACTGATTAGAATCTTCATCACACCTCAGGCTTCAGGTCAGTTGTATGCACATTAACGTTTGAGAGCTAAGTTGCTGAGGTCTGTTTTAAATTTGCTCTACTCTTTAATTGACGCTACTCTTTGTTTTTCTCACCTGTACCAAATGCCTCTAGCTTTCTCAGCCACCTTACGTGCCTGACATACATAGCCCTTGAATTTGAAGCTACTGTTGAAGTTCATTTAACCAAAGATTCTCTCTACCTGTTGATGCACCTGTTAATGAAGATTAGTCTTTAAAGTATTGATTCTTAGTTCTAGGTAGGGTTTATTTGGAAATCAGAGAGGACTGTGATTATTAAACTAATGGGTGACAGATGACAGTTGCTAGGTTATATGACTCAGAATGTGACCATTTTTACATCTATTTCTCTTTTTTATGGCTAGATTGAGTATTATTACATTTCCCTTATTAAGTGCCCCACCGTTCTGACTAAATCAATAGTATAGTAGCTATTATTTAACATAACAGTGTACATATTCAAGCACTAGTTATTCTTCCTAAAAAGAAATAACAACAAAACAAGATTTATTTTTGATAATAAAAATATACCTTATGATATCCTTAATGCTATGTTGAAGGAGAGGTGGAAGCCCTGATGTATGCCTTTTTTTTCTTCTTTTTTTTTTTTTTATGTATGCCTTTTAAACTCTGCCGTGTTACCTTGCTCTGGACAATGACCTCCTGTTTTAGGTATAGATTCAACATGAACATACTTAAGTGTTATGAAACACTAATTCTTCTCAATGTTATCCACAATTTATTATATTCGACACAATCAAATATCTTTGTATAGTCAGTAAAGAGCAAATATATACCCTTATGTATTCACTACTCTCAGCCATGTTCCATCTTAATCAGCAATGATATCCCTAAAAAATAATGTGATGTCAAAATTCGAGGAAGACTCATCAACAACCTTTGGTGTACAGATGACACACTTTGCTTATATGAGACACTTATTGCAGAAGGTTGATGACCACAGCATTAAATATGTATAATAGCTCAACATCAATTATTTTATCACCACTGGGCTAACAGACAACATCATGATATATGGACAGAAGATGGAAGTAGTTAATTATTTCATCTTGCAAGGATCCACAATAAGTAACCTTGGCAACAGGACTTAAGAAAAAAAAAGTTTATTGTTGTTGTTAACTGCCTTTGAGTATATTACAACTCAGAATGACACTATGAACTTGCACTTTGTCCTTTCCTGTGCCATCTTCACCATCTCTGACATACTCGAATCCATTGCTGCAGTCACAGTGTGAATCTATCTTGTTAGTTACCCTCCATTTTTCTAAGCATGGTATCTCTTTTCAAGGACTAGCCTCTCAGCATTGGAGAAGTCTGCAGTAAGGGGGTCCTGAAGATGACGCGTGATCAGGCAAGGTCCACATCTGTTGATCACAGGCTTGCTGTGAGTCATAGTTGACTTGTCAGCACCTAACTAAAAAATAGCAATGCTTTGTTTAATGGAAAAATGTAATGGAACAAATGCTAAAATCCTGTTCTAATGACAAAAGACAGAATAGACTATAAAATAACTGAATGTTTAAATGATTCTTGCTTTTCATTGAAGGTAATTAAAATACAACTCAGAAATCTTAGCCCATGGGTCATCTCCCTGCTGTCGTTGTTGGTTCCTAATCATTATTACCCTCCATTCCTCCATTAAGACCCCAGTGCTGTTGATCTTTTTGAGGAGATTGATCGTTTGTACATGGAACAACTGGTGAATTTGAACTACTGGACTGTTTTGTTAGCAGCACAATAGAAACCATAAGTGCCTAAAATGGTAAATGGCAGAGTTGTGATTTGAACAATTTTTTTTTCTATAATTATATTTTATTAATTTTCATAAACATTTACAGAGATTTTGGGCTTCCACTCATTCATTGTTGCACTATTCTCTCTACCCTCCTCCCAGTTTGTTCTTGTCCAAATGCCACAGTGCTTGTCAAAGCCAGTTCTGATCAATCTTCTTTGTCAGTGTATCCTTTGCCATTCCCTATCACTCCTCCCTGAGAGAGACTTCACCCTGAGTCATAAGGAAAAGGGCACGGCGTATTCTCTTAGCTACTTCCTGCTGAAAAGGGACGCTGTGGGTTTCAGGGTGAAGATCTTCTCTCACTACTCTAAAGGGCCCCTTTGGCAGTAGGAAACACATAGACTATTATGGAGATTGATTTTGGAATTCAGATGCACTCTTATTGATTGTGCTTGGCTGTACATGTACATATCCTTCAAGATGTATCATGGGGGTGTTGCAACCTAGAAGACACAAATTTGACTAACAAGTTATAAGTACATGAGTCCAAAAATTATGGAAAAGTAAAAGAAAAGATTCTTTCATTGTTTTACAAACCCTCCCCCAGATCCCCTCCACCATGCAGCCCTCGCTCTAGTCTCCTGTGATGACAGAAATACCCAGTTACATCTCTCTTTTAGACGGTTCTCTCCCTCCTCTGCTTCAGTGCAGTATACACTATTGAACCCATCCCACTCAGTGTCTCCCCAACCCCAAGGACAGTCCCATTCCACAACAGTGGCATCATGCAATACCCGTCCCTTTGTGACTGGGATATTTCACTCAGCATAATGTTCTCCAGAGTCAACCATCCTGAATAATATTGCATGAGTTCCCCGCCTCTCAATGCAGCATAGTATTCCATTGTGCGAATATACCACAGCTTCTCTAGCCATTCGTTTGTTGATGGGCACTTAGGTTGTTTCCAACTCCTTGCTATTGTGAACAAAGCTGCAATGAACATGGGTGTGCATATATCTGCTTGGATGTCAGCCATGGTCTCTTCAGGGTATATTCCTAGTAGTGGAACTGCTGGGTCAAACAGCATCTCCATTTGCAACCTTTTGAGAAAGCGCCATACTGCTTTCCACAGGGGTTGCACCATTTTACACTCCCACCAACAGTGAATCAGGGTTCCAGTTTCTCCACAACCTCGCCAGCATTTGTTGCTTGCTGTTCTGTTAAATTTTGCTATTTTGACTGGGGTGAAATGATATCTCATAGTTGTTTTAATTTGCATCTCTCTTAGGGCTAGGGATTTTGAGCATTGAACAATTATTTAATGATTCCAAAGTCCATGTGATTAGCCACTCTAGATAATTGCTTTTTTAGACATCTGTGACAAGAAAAACCAGACACTAGTGAGATAAAAATGGAGAATTACGTAAGTAGCATTTTATTCAATCTTATGAGTAGAACATGCTAGAAATTGTTTTTTTCTTCCTTTGGCTTGTAAACTGCTGGAAAAATACACAAGCCTGTGCCATTAAGTCAACTGTAGCAAGTAGTAAAGTTCACATGTGAGAATAAACAAATAAAAACATATTTATCTATAATAAAATACAGAAAAATGCAGTCAAACAAATTAGAAGGAC
The DNA here is from genome assembly GCF_000299155.1 of Elephantulus edwardii. Taxonomy (NCBI): domain Eukaryota; kingdom Metazoa; phylum Chordata; class Mammalia; order Macroscelidea; family Macroscelididae; genus Elephantulus; species Elephantulus edwardii. Next base: position 7,387,153 of record NW_006399764.1, on the reverse strand, counting down.
TATTACAGCACAACGAGTCTAAAAGTATACAGAAGAGTCTAAGAAACTTAGTGTTCTAGAAAAAACCCCTACCTTCTACCTCCACCTCAGAATACACTGCTCATAAGTATCAGTGTTAAAAGACACATCTGAATAAATGTCACAAATGAAAATAAACAAACAAAAAGCCACAGTGAGCTTCAGCAGAATACAGGTAGACACATTCCCTTTATTCAAACTTGTGGTTTGGGTGTTGCACAACGTCATGTATAATAACATCAACTCCAAGTATCTTCTTCACATTAATGCTCACCAAACCACCTGGGACTCTGGGTAAGAATTCAAATGGAGGCATATTTATTTTCGTGCTGTGATCACTACCTTTGAATCCTCAGTTTAAAGCCTGTTCTCTATAGAACTTCTATGTTGTCCCTTGCCTTCACCCCAGCATTCATTCTCTAATGTTGAGGGAGTTTTAGCTATAGTGGCATTGAGGGCTGTCATCATGCCCAGCGGGTTTTATGAGTTTATGAATAGTAAATAAACAGAACTTAAAGTCTGCAGACAGAAGAGAAAAAGAAATTAACAAATTCCCACATCAAGGTTTATTTATGCTGTTATTAAAGATGAATTAACACTCTAATTAAAATAAAGCATATATTGAGGTATTTACTGAGTATGGGGCTTTTTTGTGGAATGGAAGGCTGTAGAAAACTCAAACTAATTTTAATTTATTATTAATAAAATAATAATGAACATTCATGAATTTTAAAATGAAGGAAACTATGTTAAGAACTAAGTCTGAACAGATGAAAGTAAGAAAATGTAAATTAAAACACTTGTAAATTGTTCTTATATGTTATCTAGTTTGATCTTCTTTGAGGAAAATATATTTGAAATGGATTACATTTGCATTTGGAAAAAATAGCACGTATACCAATTTGTCTGTTAAAAGACTCATCACCAATTGTCAGACAAAATAGTCACAATAATAATAGTTTGCCTTTCAGTTTTAATTAATTGTCCCTTGTTGCCTTTATCACGTGATTCCTTTTCCCATGGAATAGTCATCTCCCATAACCAGTACAAGACAATTCACCCCTATGAAATTCTCATTGAATTATGTCTGTTGAGTGAAGGGTTTCTAAGTCATATGCATACATCTCATATCCATTCAAATATCTTCAGTATTTATTATAATTTTTCTCTTGTTATTTTAATTTATGTCTTCATTTTCATCCTATATCCTAAAGATACCTGGAATCTCATTGTATAATATGTTGAGTTTTGTAGATTTTTTTCCTAAAAAGAAAGGAAAAAGTTTACTTGTAATATTCTTATTTGTCCCTTAACTCCTAGGTAACCATTCATCCATTTATAGTAGCATTCTTTAGACTTCAATATTTAGTCTAATCTAGTTGTTATTGTTGTTGTTGTTGTTGTTATGTGCCATTAAGTCTCTTGTGACTCATAGTGACCCTATGTACAAGAGCCCTAAACCCTGCTCTATCCTGTGTCAATTTCATTGCCTCCAACTAATCTATTTCCATCATCCCAATCATTGAATTGATCTATCTCATCAACGGTCTTCCTCTCTTGTACCAAACCTGAAGTCCCTCTCCCAGGACTTGTCGCTCCTTGCAACATGCCCAAATTATTTCAGATGAAGCTTCAGAATCTTTGACTCCAAGGAGCAGCCCAGCTTCACCCTCTCTAGGACAAACCAGTTTGTTCTCCTAGCAGTCCACGGTATAGTCAACACTCTTTCCAGCACCACAGCTCAAAGTCATCACTTCCCTTTCTATCATCCCTATTCGCTGTCTAGTTATCTGATGCATAGCAGGCAACTGCAAAGACTATAGCTCAGATCAGGCACACCTTAGTCTCCATTCTGAAGTTTTTGCTCTTTAGTACTCTGGAGAGGTCCCTGATGATATCCATATTGATGTTTCCAATTAGCCCAGTGGTGAGAATATTTGTTTTCTTGATGTTGAGCTTCAGTCTGTATTGAAGGCTGCAGTCCTTGACCTTCTGCAGGTCCTCCTGTGTTTCAGAAAAACAGGGTTGTGTCATCTGCATAATGCAGGTTGTTGATGACTCTTGCACCAATCCTGATGCCACATTCCTCCTCATACAGCCCAGCATCCCAGATGATCTGTTCTGCATACAGATTGAAAGGTATGGAGACAAAAATACATCCCTGACAGACCCCCTTCTTGATTTTGAATCACGCAGTGTCTCCTTGGTCTGTTCTGAAGACTGCCTCCTGGTCCAAGTATAAGTTTCTCATAAGCCCAAACAAATGTTCTGGGATTCCCATTCTTCTCAGAGTCAGCCATAGCTTGTTGTGATCCAGACAGTCAAAAGCCTTTGCCTAGTCAATAAAGCACAGATAGATATTCCTCTGGTACTCTTTGCTTTCTTCCAAGATCCATCTAACATTAGCTATAATCACCTTAGTACCACGACCTCTTCTAAACCCAGCCTGCACATCTGGCAGTTCTCTGTTGATGTGTTGCTCCAGTCATTTTTTAATAATTTTCAGCAGAATCTTGCTTGCTTATGATTTTGTTTGATAATTTCCACCCTCTGTCGGGTCACCTTTCTTTGGGAGGAGAAATAATATTGATCTCTTCCAGTCAGTTGGCCACCTGGCTGTCCTCCAGATTTCTTGGCACAACTTAGTGAGGACATACAGGGCAGGGTCTGTTTGTTAAAATATGTCAATTGTTATGCCAATTGACTCCTGGGGCCTTGTTTCTTGTCAGTACTTTCTGAGCAACTTGAGCTTCCTCCATCATCACAGGCTCTTGCTCATACATTATTTCATGAAATTCTTCCATGTCAGCCAATTCCTTCTGGTACACTGACTCTATACTCCTTTCATCTTTTTTTAATGCTTCTTGGATTGTTTAACACTCTACACCCAAAGCATCCTTAAGAATTGCCACTCATGGCTTGAATTTGTTTTTCAATTTCTTCAGCTTAAAAATGCTGAACAAGTTTGGCCCTTCTGATTCTCTGGCTCCAGCTCTTTGCACATTTCATTGTAGTATCTTGCTTTGTCATCCTGAGCTGACTTTTGACATTTTCTTTTCAACTCTATAATTTCTTGCTTTCTTCCTTTATCTTTGGCTTTTCAGCACTGTAATGCAGTTTTCAAAGTCTCATCTGACATTCATCTTGGTCTTTTCGTCCTCTTCTACCTTTGTAATGATCTTTTGTATTCTTCATGGATGATATTCTTTATATCCTCCCACAGCTCATTTGGTATAGGCTCCTTGGTGCTCAAGCTCTCAGACCGGTTTCTGAGATGGTTTTGAAATTCGAGTGGGGTATACTTAAGGTCAAATTTTTGTTCCTGTGGATTTTATTTAAGTTTCTTCAACTTCAGCTTGAACTTACACATGTGGTTTGTCCCACAATCAGCATCCGGCTAGTTTTCACAGCTGATATTGAGCTTCTTCAGCGAATCTTTCCACATATGTAATCGATTTGATTCCTATGCATACCATCAAGTGAAATCCATGTGTACAGCCTGTGTTTGTGCTTCTTATTAAAAGTATTTGCAATTAATAAATCACTGAATATGCAGAATTCTATCATTCTATCTCTAGCCTCATTTCTGTCACCAAGTCCATATTTTCCAACTACTGATGCTTCTTTCCTGTTCCCAACTTTTGTGTTCCAGTCACCCACTATCGTCAATGCATCTTGATTGCATGTTTGATCTGTTACTGACTGCAAAAGTTGGTAGACATTTTCCATTTCCTCCTCTTTGGCTCTAATTGTGGGTGCATATATTTGAATAATAGTAATAGTCACTGGACTTTCTTGTATGTGTATGGATATTATCCTGCCACACGCTACATTGTATTTCACGATGGATCTAGAAATGACTTTTTAAATTATTAAACCAGATCTAGAAATTACTTTTTGAATTATGAGACCAACCCCATTTTTTTTCTCACATTTTCATCCCTGGCACAGTTAACCATATGGTCATCTGATTCAAAATGTCCCATGTCAAGCCATCTCACTTCTCCAATACCTACTATGGCAATATTTATATAAAATTAGTTATGAAAAGGCATTAGGTCCTTTGTTTATGGAATTATTATGAGTTGCACACAAGTCAACGACAACAACAACTAGTTATGATAAAAATATATTCTCAAAAAAAATATTCTCTTAATATCATGACACCAGGTTGCTTCTTGGAGGTAAGGATTCTGAAGCTCCATCAGACATACTTTGGACATATTGCAAGGTGGAATCAATCCTTGGAGAGGGATGTCATGCTTGGGAGGGTAGAGAGATAAAACAAGAGAGGAAGACCCTTGATGAGATGGATCGATTCTGTCACTAGGATAATGGGGATAGATAGGTGTGTCGGAGACAATAAGATTGGCAAAGAGCAGAGTTTAGGGCTCTTGTACATAGGGTAGCACATAGCAACAATAACAGCAATAGTATCATAACAATTTTATATAGAATTGATTGTATGCTTACAGGTTTGTTACTGAATTCTTAAAAGAAAGAATCCTGTCTAATACATTCTAAAATTATTTAGCAAAAATTAGCTGATAACTACTTGATGTGTGCAGGTTGTGTGTTTGAAGGAAATGGAAAAGATCTGGTGTGAAAAGCAATGTATACAAACTTTGTAAATAAACCAGTATAATATAAAAAGTTACAAAAAATTAACTGACAGCATTTTGTCACATTGAGTTTTATCCTTTTGCCTAACATACAACTGAGGTTTTAGAAAATAATAAATAGTTGTTACTGTGTCGCCTGTGACTCATAGTGACCCTATGTAGAGCCCGAGCCCTACCCTATCCTGAGCCAGTCTCACTGACTCCAACACATCCACTCCCATTGCCCTAGATTTTGTATCAATCCATTTCATCCACAACCTTCCTCTCCTGTAATATCCTCCATCCTTCAAAACATTATGTCCTTCTCCAAGGACCAATTGCTCCTGGCCACATGCCCAAAATAGATAGTAGTAGATGGCCTTTTATTGAAAAAAGAAGAGAGCAAGAATCTTCGGACTACCCATACTTACTTATATGGACAACGTTTAAGAGTATTTTGTGATTTTAAAATTAATTCTGAATAATTTTAATGTGATACCAAAATGAATTGCAAATATATGCAATACCTATCAGGCCAGTTTCATAAAGAGAGTAGAGTGAATTTGTGAAAAGTAAACTTGATTGACTAAGCTATTAAAATACCTGGGTTATGGTTGAGTGCTTGAATCATTTGTAATATTTAGTTTTCATTTTCTCATCATGAAGCTCTAGGTTAGTTGAAAGCAATTTCCTTCTGTGAGACAAGAGTTTTCTGACTTTATAATAGAGTATATTTGTGCATAAATGGGTCAGAAAAGTCAAAGCCATGCATTGTATTTATGCGTGCATTAAAAAGATTTGTTTGTTTTCAATTAGAGTTCAATTCTATCCATATTCCCAGAAGAGAAATTCAGAGGAAGTGGTATTGCATCATGGTTGAAAGCAGGGATATTCAACTCAAATAGATAGGGCTCATTTCTTCGTTTTTTCCATTTGTTATCTCTGTGAAGTCCTAGGCAGAAAACAAAATATTTCTGTGTGTTGGCTTACTCATCTCTGTAGGGAGGAGAATAAAAAACCCTTCCTCACAGTGCTGTGCCTCTAAATAGAGTGAAGAATTTGGCTTAGTGACTAGCAAGATTATAACTTGAAATTTATCTGTTATTACTGTTATCATCATCATTGTTATTATTACATAGAAATATTCTTGATTAAGAAAACATTACCCTGAAGAATTCTGATTTTCCAGTTGGGCTGTCTTGTTATTCTTTTCCCTATGGTCCACCTCCAATATTATTCAAAATTTTAAAATGTCATTTGTATAGCCTAAATTTTACATGTTTCTCATGTAAGTAGTTCATTTGATGTTTAGTTATTTAGGACTTTGTTATTTTTGTTGCATGTAGTAGAGTTGAATCTCATGCTACATAGCTTACTCAAACTGCCCTGCAGGGCTTTCTAGGCTGTAATCATTGCTAAAATCAATGTTTAGGTCTTATCTACCATAGAGTAATGTGCTCCAATGATCAAACTTTCAGTTAGAAGTCAACTGCTTAAGTATTATACCATGATGGAGTGTCTTTATCGTTGTACTCCTTGAGTAACAGATAGTTGGTTACAACTCAGAGTTGCCCATGCACAGCATAAGCAAAAATGGTTTGATCCTGTGAGACACTCACCATTTCTGCTGTGCTTAAAAGCCAATTTCTGTAGCTACTGCAAATCCATGTCATTGAGGGTCTTCCTCTTTTTCACTGTTGTAATAAACACAGTGTCTTTCTGAGACAATTTACCCATCCTGAAAACATACCCAACGTATGTGACAAAAAAGTTACATAAACCTTGAATGAATGGACATTCTGACTGTATATTATCCAAGACAAATTTCCCTTTGACAGTAGAATCTAATCAGCTTAGCCAGTGTGATGAAGTATGAGGTACGAGGAGAAGGAAGTAGATTCTCATCAACAAATTAGTTCCCCAGATATTCACATATTGGTTCGTCAGTGAGAATTCATGCAATTTGTCCTTATGAAAGTTTTCAGGTACAGAAGGAACCCTGGAAGCAAATGTCTCTATAATGGCTTTATATGAGATAAATAAATATATTTCTTGTGTAAGAGTTCTACCTATAAATCCAAGTAGGCTCTGACCTGAATAGAAGATTAAAAAAAGTTAGATGATTCAGACTTATCAGCCCCCATGCTTTATAAAAGCATGGAATATGTCTCAATAACATTAACCCAATGTGACAGAATCCAAAAGCCAATAACCAACTGACTGGAAAAAGTAATTTCTCTTTTTGAGAAAGTATTCTGTTGCTGGGAATTCTCATAATCATTTAGGAGAATTAAAAAAAAATCACAGGAGGGTTCCTATTTCTGACAATGCCTCCCAATGATTGTAGTCACCTATTTGGCCAGCCTGAGTGCTTATTTCTTTTCCATATTTATTTTTTAGGTATTTGATGTGACAAAAATTTGTTATTAGTACCAGAATACTGAGATGGGATAATAGTTTGCCACTTTGAAAGGAAATGTCTCTAGAGCTTTGCCTGTGGGAGATCAGAGTCCTGTCAAAACATTCTATTCTGTAGGATTAATCTCTTAAATATGTTAGAATACTTCCATTTATAGAACTCTCCTGTGACTTAGAAGCACTGATATTCATGTACTGACAAATGGATTGATAAAATCATCCTGTGCCTTAATGACAGACATAGAATAAGTCAAGTTAGATTGTTTTTCTAAGTATTTTCCCCCACCCTGAGTTTTGTCAACATAAATTGAGTTGAAAGGAAGCAACCATTCCTTGTTTAAATTTTCCTTGCATCCTATAAATATGAATTATTTAAAATTAGACATTCAATTATTTATTTTGAAATATGAATAATGATTTTACAGAGTTAGGTGGAATGGTGTTTTTCTTTTTCCTGGGATGTTGGCAACTGGGGATATGTATTGAAAAACACTGCAAGAGATGCTATAGAAGATAAAAGACTTCTTAATTCCATGAAGCATTCAGAAATAACTCAAACCCATCTTCATAAATAAATAGTTGAATTTGATGAATTACTTTTAGAAATGAAATGTGAACGAAAGGAAATGTCTAAATGAAGAAGACTCTGGTGGCCTTGTGGCAAGAAGTTGTGTAGCAATCCTGAAGGCATGTGGTTTAAGGCAGCTAGCTGCTCTGTGGAAAAAGGGCAGGCAATCTTCTGTCTCTTCTTGTGCAGTTAACTGCTTCTGCAAAACTGCCAGCAGGCCAATAGGTTGATTATGACTCTGTGGAACACAACAAAAACAACTCATTAGATAAAAACAGAAATAAAAGAAAATTTAGCAAAAATCTTAGAAAAATTGAGATTAGCCAAGTGTAACAATATTTTTACAGTATTTTAATATTCATTTTGGTTAAATAAACTGTGTTTATTGCCTTTGAGTCAATTTCTACTCTTTCATGGTTTGTGAATAGACAGAGATAAGACATAGCATATAAACTATTGCCTGAGTGAGGGCAAGATATTTGGAGTCAAAGATGGTGTAATTTCATCTCACATATAATGGCATGCTGTTAGGAGGGGGATTGTCGAGTCATTGGAAAAAAAGACACTTTGCTTGGAAATACAGAAGGTTAATTGATAGAAAAAGACCCTGAACAAGAGGGTTGGACACACTGACTGTAGCAATGTGCTTAAAAATACCAGTCATGATTGAAGATCATATTAGTAGGTTAGGGCAAGATTCAGATCCATTTTCACAGAATCACTATGAGTCTTATTCAACTTGATGGGATCTAGCAACAACAACATTTAGACTATCTCTCGATATTGTGACTATTTTTGTCAATAATTTACATATTTGTTACATGTTTATATCTGCTTCATCAAAATGATGGTTACTATCAAAAGAATACAATTTCTGTGTGTTGAATACTTCTTTTAAGGAAAGGACAAAACTGGTGGCTTCATGTGCTGCCAACCCAGAATCACTTGGTTGGATTACACTGCTCCAGAGAAGAAAGATAGGCAGTCTCTTTCTATGCAATTTAGAGTCTCTGAAAACCTGATGGAGGGGAGGGTCACCTGCGAGTTGGTTTCGACTTGGCAACATATAATAATATACAGTAGGGGAGAAAATATGCTACAGACTGGGAGAAAATATTTTCCAAATGCATAGACAATGAAGATTTTATATATACAGAATATAGAAAGAACTCCTAGAAAACAATAATAGTAAGAAGGCAAAGAATTCCAAGAAGTATATGTTGTTGTTGTTGTTGTTATGTGCCATTGAGTTGTTTGCCACTCAAAGCAATTCTATGTACAACAGCCCTAAATCCTGTTCTATCCTGTGCCAAGCACACTGCCTCTGACACACTCATCCTGATTACCCCCATCACTGAATCAATCCACCTCATAGAGGGCCTTTTCCTCCTGCGCTGTCCCTCCACCCTCCCAAGCATGATGTCCCGCTCCAAGGACCGGTCTCTTCTCACTCACTGCATGTCCGAAGTAAGTTAGACGGAGCCTCAGAATCCTTGCCTCCAAGGAGCCACCCGGTTTAACCCTCTCCAGGACAAATCTGTTTGTTTTCCTAGCAGTCCATGGTATTCTCAATACTCTTCTCCAGCACCACAGCTCAAAGGCATCAATTCTCCTTCTATCCTCCTTGGTCATTGTCCAACTCTCTGATGCATAACAAGTGATAGTGAAGACCATGGCCTATATCAGACGCACCTTAGTCTCCAGAGAGACACCATTGCTCTTCAGTACTTTGGAGAGGTCCCTAATTGCTGACTTTCCCATGGCAATACACCTTTTAATTTACTGGCTACTGGTGCCATGAATGTTGACTGTGGAGCCAAGCAAACTAAAGCTGTGGACAATCTCAGTCTCTTCACCATCCATCCTGGTGCTGCCAGCTGGTCCAGTGGTGAGAATCTTTGTCTTCTTGACATTGAGCCTCAATCCATATTGGAGGCTGTAGTCCTTGACATTCTGCAGCAGGTGCTTCAGGTCCTCCTCAGTTTCAGCAAGCAGGGTTGTGTCATCCGCATAATGCAGATTGTTAATAGATCTTCCATCAGTCTTGACCCCACATTTCTGCTCATAGAGCCCAGCCTCCTGGATGATCTGTTCTGCATATAGGTTGAAAAGGTATGGAGACAGGACACATCCCTGGTGTACGCCCTTCCTAATTTTGAACCATGCAGTGTTTCCTTGCTCTGTTCTGGCGACTACCTCTTTGTCCAAGTATAGGTTTTCCATTAGCACAATTAAATGTTCTGGAATTCCCATTCTTCTCCGAGTCAGTCACAGTTTGTTATGATCCACACAGTCAAATGCCTTTGCATAGTCAATGAAACACAGATATACATTCCTCTGGTATTCCCTGCTTTCAGCTAAGATCCATCATCTAACATTAGCTACAATATCCCTAGTACTACAACCCTTTCTAAACCCAGCCTGGACTTCCAACAGTTCTCTGCTGATGTGCTGTTCCAGTCGTTTTTGGATAATCTTCAATATAATCTTACTTGTATATGAAATCAATGAGATTGTTCTATAGTTTGCATACATGAAAAGATCTTTGTCACTCTCTGTTCACCAGCAATGAGCACGGACAACCTGAAGGGGGTAAGCGTGATGGACACACACCACTCCGGGAGCTGCTCAGAGTCAGTCCAGCTCAATTTTTTAGGAGGCTGTAGACACTTATATACAAACAAGTAAACAGGAAGACAGGATAGGGTGGGCTTTCAGATGTGACATATGTGGATTGGACTACTCCCAGCTCAACAGATGTGGTCATCGTCCCAGGTGGTGAGCTGCTCAAGCTGGTATGACCAAACACAGAAGAGCTTTCTCTACTCTGTATTAAAGGCCGTTGGGAGGCTTGCACTTATCCGGAGCTAGGCAATCTGTCCTGGACAGAGGCCTTCCCTTCCTCCCCAACATTACCCAACAGATGCTCAATATCTTTAACCCTTTCTTGTTTATTTATAAATCACCCTCAAGTGAAAAATGACTCATAACTGATGCTCCAGTTCGCTTTCTAGAATCTATAAGTCACACAGGAGAAGATTGTCCATCTCTCGGATGTTGAGCCACTGAGCCAAAGAGGCACCATTTTGAATTAGCAGCCCAACTTCCTATGGACTATGTATTAGCAATCCAACTTTCTATGGACTATACATTAGCAGTACAACTTTCTATGGACTATGCCAAACTGGCTCCCTTATCAGTCTTTTGGAGGAAGCAAATTGAACCACAATGAAATATGCTAAAAATTTTAGAATAATAAAAAATTAAAATAAAGAGGAAATGACAAATATCAGGGAAGGTATGGAGCCATTGGAATTGCAATGGGACCCTCAATTTTGAATTAGTTTGGAAATTTCTCTGAAGATAAACACCAAGCTTACCATGTGATCATTTGCCATCTTATACACTATCTTGTCTCCTACCACATGGAGGCTTTCAATCTTAACACCTTGAATCACTTTACAAGAACTTACAAACTAGTTAATGTGGTTAGTTAAAACTATGTAATCAGTACCATTCCTTTCCATTAATTTGATTGAAATCTTGCACTTGATACTTACAGACTCCACATTAATTTTAAGGTTAAGCCAAGAGCTTGACTTAGTTGTTTTTCATGGTCATTTTATTTCCATGATAAGAATCTTGGTAAAACTAAAATTTGATTGAATATTGCTTTTACATTTTCAAAGTCATCATCATCTGCTTTGACTATTAAAATATATTTCAGAAAATATTCTCTCCTTCATAAGAAATTTCATTAAGCAACTGATTTTGGCAATGACCATGGATTCAGACTTTGTACTGGAAAATGAGTAAAAGTATAACTTGAAGAACAAGTAATTCATAATTTGGAATGTTAGAGGCAAATAATTGTTGGCTTACAGCAATACAAATGTCCAGATTGCAGTTCAATACATGACCTTTATTATGCAGAAGTACTTTTTCATTGCAAGAAATAACTTTCCTAAATAAAATTTTTATGGTGTTTCCAGGCTTGATTTAACTACATTCAATCTTTTACTAAATATGCCTTAATATCAGCGTGGAGAGTACAAATGAATTAAGTCAGAATGCAGTATGACTTAGCAAATCGATGAAAGGCATTGTGTGGTTATGAGGGATTCCTGGGCTCTAGCCTGAGGAAGTCACTGTTATTTGTTTCATCTGAATTCTTTAATACAATTCACATTCTCAAATATGATCTGATTTGAAAATATTCCCATTTTAATCTTTCGAAGTGTAGCATATGGAAAATACTTGCGTGTCAAATAGTTATTAAAAAGCTGTCTCTAATTGTCTGACCTTGAACAAGTAATTTAATCTGTTTGAGGCTTAGATATTGTATCTGTAGAAGGCATACAGGATACCAGAAGGAATATAGGGTATTGGCTCCACAGCTTTATTGTAAGAGTATGATGATGTATTTACAATGCAAAGCCCAATGTCATATACATATTGCCAAATGTTATCTAGGAGATACTGCATCATAGCAACACTGTTCTGGTCAAGAGTCACATTGTACTCCATAGGCTGACTTTTCAGAAGTGAATTTCCAGGCCTTTCAACTGAGGTCCCTCTAAAAGCAAACAAACAAAAAAACAAAATAAAGCGAAACAAAAAGTTCACTGTTGTAAAATCAGTCCTGCATCATAGTGATCCTCAATTAAGTTTAATTAATTGAGGCTGCAGTCTTAATGGGAGGGGACTGTCCATTTATCTCCCTTGGAACTGCTGGTGGATTTAAAGGGCCAAAGGCCAGCAACCCTTCTGCCAGCAGATGACCGCATCCACTGTCTGCACCTAGAGATAGAAAACAATGAGTACATGTCACTCTCTCTCTTAATACGGTCTTTGTTGTCTATTTAGTACTTTTCTCCTGTCTATATCATCCTATAAATGTACTTTTATATTAATTTCGTATTGGTTTACATACAATTTTTACATATGCATTGTATTTCATTCATCTACATTGTGTTTTATAGGATTTTTGACATATATTTTATATAATTACTATTGATCTAGGCCTATTATTACCCTGTCTTCAAGCACCCACTAAATCTTATTCCTTCACACCATTTCTCTACCCACTAGCCTCTGCTGTCTCAATGATTCTCTACCTTTCCTCATTTTCTGTCTTCCCTTCTCCTCCCTCCCTTTTGAACATTTATACATGTCTTGCTCACCTGCCATCCATAATTGTGCTCTTATGAAGTATTTATCTTTATGTGACTGGGTTATTTCACTCATCATAAAGCAGGAGTGGCATCCACTTCATAAACAACATGCCTCTGGAAACTCTATGAATGTAGAGGAATGACGGTTATAGTATAGGGTTCTGTTCTTTTGTTCACGGAGTCATGCTTAACAACAGCAACAACAATGTTCTCTAGACTCTTCCATGTTATATGGTATTTTATTAAGTCATTGTTTCTTAGAGCTGCATAATATTCCATTGTGGGGATGTTTTAAATCACTATGGAGCTTTTTCTTGTCAATTGGGTGGGGGGAAATTAAGTTACTAGAATATATTTCTGGAAGTCTCTTCATTTTTGTTATAACTTCAAAGCTAAAAATCCATGGAGTCATCCTCACAATTTCTGCTATGTTTAAATATGTTATTTTAGTCACTGTGCCAGTCCATCTCAATATCTTCTTCGCTTCACTAACCCTCCACTTTTCCAAGTATGATGTACTAATCCAAGAATTGAGCCCTAATGAGAACATGCCCAAAATCAATTTCACCATAATCATTGGAAAGAAGTATTAAGGCTTCACCTATTTAACACAGACATGTTTTATTTTTTCTTTTGAAAGTCTATAATATATTCAATATCTTTTGTCAATACAACATTCAAAGGTACCTCTTCAATCTTTCATATTCATCATTCAACATTCACATATATATGTAGCTTGGTGTGAGGCAGATACACTTCAGTCTTTAAACTGAATTTCTCACCTTTTAACATTTTAAAGATGTCCTTGACAGCAGCTTTGTACATTGTTATACATTTATTTGGTTTCCTGACTTCTATGGCTATTGATTATAGATTCAAGTAAAAAGAAATCCTCCACAGCTCTGTCTTTTCTCCATTTATGAAGAAATTCTTTGTTGAAAAGTTGTGATGACATTGTTTCCTTGATGTTGTAGTATAATCCACATGAAGGTTACAGTCTTTGATATTCTTTAGTAAGTACTTCAGGTCTTCTTTATTTTCCACAAGCAAGATTGTTTAGTTTGCATATCATGGGTTATTGATAGTCTATCCTCCAATCTTATTGCTATAGTCGATTATAACCTAGCTTCTTGGATTTTAGGCTTAGAGACAAATTGGATAAATATGGAGAAAGATACAACTCTAATGCACATGTATCATGATTTTAAACCATCTAGTGTTTTTGTCTCATCATCCTTTAATTTTATCCTGGAAACAAAGTCACCACTGACGTCAGGAAACAAGGTCACCATTGACCTCACTGCATTTTAAGTCAATTATGACTCATAATAAATCTCTAAGACAAGGAGAACTATCCTATATGGTTTTAAAGGCTGCAATTTTTTGAGCTGACTACTACACATTTCTCCTGTGGAATAACTGGAAAGTCAGAACCACTGAACTAGTATCTCAACACTTCAATACTAAGAAAGGCCTAACAACTCTTGCCTTGGGAGCATGCAGCTTCTTGATTGTCCTTGATAAAAGCTGAAACTGCTTGGCAGTAGGAGCTGAAAGTGAGGAGGGCTTGAAGCATTTGTTGCAGAAGATCAAGGAACGTAGCCTTCAGTATGTATTACATCTCAATTTCAACAAAACAAAGATTCTTACCACTGGACCAGTAGGCAGTGTGATGATGGATTGAGAGGTGATTGAAACTTGTCAACAGCTTCATCTTGCTTGGATTCACAATTCACACACTTGGTATGAGCAGTCAGGAAATAAGGAGAAACATTGCATTGGGAATATCTGTAGTTTTGGACCTTTGCAGATTGTTGAAGAGTAGTGATGTCAGTTTGAGGACCAAGGTGCATCTCATTTAGGCCATAGTCTTTCAAATTCCTAGCTATACATCTGAGACCTGGACTACAAATTAGGATGACAGAAAAATAATTGACATCTTTTAGCTTTGGTTTTGGAGGAGAGCACTGAACATTCCATGGAAGGCCTGGAGCACTCTTTGGAGGCAAAAATGATGAGACTTTGCCTCATGTACTTTGGAATGTTTCTAGGAGGTGCTATTCTTTCAAGAAGAACATAATGTTGGGCAGGGTGGCGGGTTAGCAAAGGAGAGGAAGACCCTCAAGCAGGTACATTGATCTGACTGCTGCGATGGGTTCTTGTGTGTCAGAAAGTATGAGAATGGCACAGAATAGAACAGGGTTCAGACCTTTTGTTCATCAGGTCTCTATGGGCTGTGCTTGACTCAACAGCACCTAACAATAATAACAACAATAGCAACAGAACAAGCATATTCTCTTTGAAAAATAACTAGAGAAGAGAAAGGAACAAATAAAAGTACACCAAGCAGAAGGAGCTGACGAGCAGCAACTTCTTTCAAAGAAAACATCAACTGGCTCCAGAGATAGCTCTAACTCCCTCACATTGTGTTAAGATTGCTAGTTCTATATATCACAATGGGCAGGCATTGCATGAAGAACTCTTGGAAACTGACATATTCTTGGACAAAACAACTTTTTTTCCCCCAGCAAGGCAACAACCTAAAGGTTTCTAAAGGCAGAGCACTCTTTGCTCTTAGCACTGTCAGCAGCTGGGAGAATGAATCATTCTCTCCTGAGGAAGGAACTGTATGTGGCTCATCACCACCTCTACCATGTTGTCTTTGTCAGCCCTTGATTTACACACTAACGCCTTCACCCATTTCTTATGCTGATCTTTGCTAGATCATCAGTTTAACAGTGTCAGACTCCCAAGAGTCACAATTTACAGCCTGCTCAGAATTTAGATATGGCTTATCTCTCAGAAGATAGATGTCTGGATTCTTCAGCCTGCAAGAGATACTGAGGGAGATCTTTCCCAAAATACCTCAGTAGTGTGGAAGCTCATTAGAAGATCAAATAGCAGCATAGGTTATACTGCTCTGTTCTCATAGCTGTAAGCTAAGTGTGTGTGTGAGTGTGCGTGTGTGAGAGAGAGAGAGAGAGAGAACAACTTACATTCTGAGATTGATAAAAGTAGGTGTGTATGAGTGGCTAGAAATTGTAGTAAATACATGCAGTTGTAGATGAGTTACTCACTACAGCAGGAAGTTCAATTATAATACGTATAATCTTCTAAATTGAGTACCTTGCAGTAAAAGAGTTCAAGAGCTATTTCCTCTTTCACAATAGGATAGAGATGGCAATTCCCTTCCTTTGTAATAGTTGCTGCTTCTTTGCCTGTCGTAGTTGTGAGGAATGATCACCAGTTTCAAAAATCCCTTTGGAAATTCTGGTCATTTGCACAACTGTTCCTTTTCTTTATTATCTTTTGAATCAGAGGGTTTGTATTAAAATAAGGACCATTTTAAATCTAAAGTAGTAGAAACAAAGACAAGAATTTCATCAGAAAGATGTGCACATTTCTGGAATATTTGTAGAAAGCACTAATGGGTCTTAAGATGGTGTTGCATAGAGAAGATGGGCAAAAAGAATAAATACAAGGATTTGATTGGGAAAATGAGAATTTTTATTAATTTTTATACTTTGCTTTAGTTTGCAGATAGTAGGGATCTTCATTCTGATTGACATAAAGAGACCATAAATTATTAAATTTCTTTTCATATAAGACAACCCTCTTTTCAAAAGTTGAATATTCAAAAGCAAATGATATTTTGTTGGAAGGTTTTTGGATTATACACTTTTATTCCAGATAAATCACCATGATAAGATTTGATTATTCCACATTTTATCCTGGGTGTTTTAGGTAGACACATTTACTGATAAAGAAGCAAGTGTCTACACTTAATAATAAGATAAATAAATATAATGATTGTGTATCACCAAAGCCATTCTTTAGAGGACTTTTTTAGTTCAGACAATCATAGTAAATCCCACACCGTGATTTTTTTTTTGAAGTATATTTTGCTGCTGTGTCTGATGCTGTCTTTCAGCTCTAATGTTGAAAAGTTCGTAGAATCTTTTGTAGAAAAATATAGAAATGCTATAAAATTTCTATCTTAAAGGTATTATATATTACTTGATAAGCTTACTTTATGCTGACAGTACCTGGGACAGTGTCATATTATGCCATAAAAAACAAAATTGCATTTAGAATATGAAACAGACATGGTAACTACATTGAAAGTTTTTCAACTTATAAATGAGTCGTCATTATTATCCTTCTTGAGATTGAAGAAAGGTGTTCTTTTTTATTTTTAAGAAATACCATTATCATGACAGAAATATTTTGCTTTCCCATGCTGTTGGTGTCTTCTGACATTGTTCATTTTTCTTTTATGGTTTTTTAATTATTTCATTAATTTCACCTATCAGCATGAAGGATAATGTTCATTCAGAGTATGGCATTTCTCCATTTAGCAAATTGTTGTTATAGAGGGTGTTGTCGGTTTGATGTTTAATTTGATAAAATATCCCATTTAGTAATTCACATTTTAGATTCTCACAGCCTTTGTGTATGAGAACGTTTCTTAATAAGCATCATTTAGAAGCTTCCAGCTTACAATATTTTATGACATTCCGTATCAGCCATGAAGAAAAAAAAATAAATAAAAGTCTTGGGTGAAAGAGATTGGTGAGAGTAAGGTGAGACACAAAAGAGAAAGAATTCTATTTACAGAAATAGCTCTGTGCTGTAATCATGCCTACGAGTCACCACAGCGAGAACCAGGACGTGTGCTGCCGATCAGATGATCACAGAGGACACGATGGATTTATCATTTGTGTGGGAAGGAGTCACAAATAAAAATCATATCTATTATGCCTGGTAGAAAGGGTGACATCTACAACTCAATTCAGCAAAACGATAGACTCTAAACTATGCCATCTTTGAATTATCAGGTCAACCTAATTCCAAGGGGCTGTCATCTTTGTGAGAAATAAGCCCAGCAGATGTTACTGTTAGATAAAAACCATTCATTGCATACTGTGAAGGTGAAGAACATTATTCTCCAGGGAACAGATTAGTAGTGGTTTCTGTTTTGTTTCATTTGAAGGGGGGAAAATATCCAAAATCTCTGAATGTGTCTTTTTGAAAAGGAAAGAAAATGGAAGATATCGCTAATAGAAAATAATAGCTCAACTTTGTAAGGGAACAGAAAATATAAAGACCTTCTGGTATTCGTTTTATTTTTTTTTTATGGTATTTCTTTTGAAAGAGAAATCACACATGAAGGAAACCTCTCATTCATTCATTCTCTCTCTCTCTCTCTCTCTTTATATATATATAGGCATCAGACATGTATAGGATAACAATTGACTTGTTTCAAATAACAGAACTCTCTCTCTCTCTCTCTCTTTATATATATATAGGCATCAGACATGTATAGGATAACAATTGACTTGTTTCAAATAACAGAACAGTCATGGACATGGTTACCATTTCCTTACCAGGACATTTGGAGGACTGCTATCTGGCCAATGGATTGGAAGAGATCTGTAATATTCCCATTTCCATGAATGGTGATCCAACTGAGTGTGGAAACTATCGAACAATATCATTAATATCACATGCAAGGAAAATACTGCTGAAGATTATTTAAAAATGGCTAGAACAGTACATAGATAGTACATAGCAAAGACAGTTTACTGTGTGGATCATAACAAAGTATGGCTAATTGAGAAGAATGAGAATCCCAAAGCATTTAATTGTGCTCATGCAAAACCTATACCTGCACCAGGAGGCTATTGTGCAAATAGATCATGGTAGCAGCACTACATCGTTTAAAATTAAGAAGGCAGTGTGTCAGGGATGTATTCCTTCTCCCTATCTAATTAACTTGCATGCTGAAGAAATTATTCAAGAAGCTGGATAAAATAAAGAAGAGTGTGACATCAGGATCAGAAGAAGACTCATCAATTACCTGCATTATGCCAATGATACCACCTTGCTTGCTGAAATTGAGGAGGACTTGAAGCACTTGCTGCAAAGATCAAAGGATACAGAATTCAGTAAAGACTGCATCTCAATGTCAAAGAAACACAGATTCTTACCACTGGACTGATAGGTAACATCATAATAGATAAAGATTGAAACTGTCAAAAACTTCATCTTACTTGAATCTACAATCAACACCTTTGGTACCAGCAGCCAGGAAAAGATTGCATTTAGGGAACTCTCCAAATTATTGAGGACTAATAATGTCAGTTTGACTCTGAAAAGAATGGGAAAACCAGAACATTTAATTGTGCTAATGCGAAACCTATATTTGGACCAAGAGGCAATAGTCAGAACAGAGCAGGGTAACACTGCATGGTTCAAAATTGGGAAGGGTGCACGCCAGGGATGCATCCTGTGTCCATACCTTTTCAACATGTATGCAGAGCAGATTGTCCGAGAGGCTGGGCTCTATGAGGAGAATTGTGGCATCAGGATTGGTGGAAGATCTATTAAAAATCTGCGTTATGCAGATGACACAACCTTGCTCGCTGAAACTGAGGAGGACATTATGTACTTGCTGCAGAGGGTCAAGGACTGCAGCCTTCAGGATGGACTGAGGCTCAATGTCAAGAAGACAAAGATTCTCACCACTGGACCAATTGGCAGCATCAGGATGGATGGCGAAGAGATTGAGATTGTTCACAGCTTCAGTTTGCTCGGCTCCACAGTCAACGCTCTTGGCACCAGCAGTCAGGAAATCAAAAAGCGTATCGCGATGGGAAAGTCTGCTGTTAGGGACCTCTCTAAAGTACTCAGGAACAACAGTGTCTCTCTGGAGACTAAGGTGCGCCTGATACAGGCCATGGTATTTGCAATCGCTTGTATGCATCAGAGAGTTGGACAATGACTAGGGAGGACAGAAAGAGAGTTGAAGCCTTTGAGCTGTGGTGCTGGAGAAGAGTACTGAATGTACCATGGACTGCCAGGAAAACAAACAGATTCATCTTGGAGAGGATTAAACCAAGCTACTCCTTGGAGGCAAGGATTCTGGGGCTTCATCTGACATACTTTGGACATGTTGCCAGGAGGGACGGGTCCTTGGAGAGGGACCTCATGCTTGGGAGGGTGGAGGGACAGCACAGGAAGGGAAGACCCTCTATGAGATGGATTGATTCGGTGACTGGTGTAATTGGGATTGGTGTGTCAGAGGCAGTGCGGGTGGCGCAGGATAGAGCAGGGTTTAGGGCTGTTGTGCATAGGGTCGCTATGAGTCACAAATGACGGCACATAACAACAACAATAATGTCAGTTTGAGGACTAAAGTGCATCTGATTCGGGCCATGGTCTATCTGCACTTGCTATGCCTCTGAGAGTTGTATAATGAATATAAGTGACAGAGATGATTTTGAGTTGTGGTATTCAGGAAGAGCACTGATTATCTCATGAATTGCCTAAAAACCAAAGAGATATATCTGGAAAAAGTGAAGCCAGAGTGCTCCTTGGAGGCAAGGATTAAGAAGCTTCACATGTACTTTAGGGTTTGTTGCTAGGAGAAGTTATCTTTCAGAAAATAACATTATGGTTAGAAAAGTAGAGGACTGATTAAAAAGAGAAAAACTATCAATGAGATGATTGACACAGTGCAACAATGAGCTCAAATGTGTCAAACATGACGAGGATGGCACAGAATAGGACAGAGTTCAGATCTGTTGTGTTTTTTCTCTGTGAGTCATACTCGACTCACCAGAACCTAACAACGAGAACATATAACTCGAGTAAAAAACTCCCTGTAGTTGAATCAGAACCATCTCATAGCTGACTCTCCAGCAGCTTTTTGATGCTGCAAATAGACGGGAGAAGACTACCTATCTTTCTCCTGCAGAACAACTGATATAGTCCTATCAGCAGAGAGACTCAGCCTTCAGGTGATCAGTGGAACTGCTTACAGACAAGCAAAATAAATCCTGGTCTTCAAAAACCAACGGGATGTCATCAATATGCATTCGAAATATCATTCTTTGGTACTAATAGGTTTTCTTTTTATACCCATAGATTCATTTGTCCCAACCAAAAAAGAAAATAAAGGAGTTCTTTTTAAAAAAAGTTATCTCTATTTGCTAATTAAAATATAAATATCTACATGTATACAGGGTTTTTTATTCTTAATTTTACAAAAGTCATGCCACATTAATGAAAACTTAAGAAAAATGTCCAACTGATGATCATTTTTCTACAGGTACCACATTCCCACAGTCTGACCTACGTGAAGCAAAAGGGACAAAGAACTTGATTGAGATTGGTTTCCATACAACTGCAACAATTGCCTTGAACATGGAAGAGATGGTGTGAAGAGTATAGAACAGGACAAGGTTCAGAACTGTTGTTCAGATGATCACTATGAGTCAAGGTTAAGTTAAAAGCACCTAACAACCAAATTCCCAACCAAGGTGATAGATAACTTGATGATGTCCAGATACTAATTGTTTATTTAGGGACACAGTAAATAGACCCTGATAAAATGATATAAAAATATGAAACAGCTCCTCAAATTTATTTTTAAAAAACAATAGAGCTCTTCCCCCCCAACAAAATCCCAAATGTGTTGAGATAGCCTAAATTAGGGGACTTTCCAGGACTGTTGCTATATAAACTATAGACTGAAATTAATACCTGGGGATATCTTACAGGTAAATATCAAATTGACTTACAAAATAAGTAAGGAACAGTGAAACTTTATCAAGGAAATAATGCAAAGAATGAAAAAAAAACAGAATAATAATACATTATGCAAAATGTAATGAATGTCACTGAAGAAATGTGAAGAAATTATTGAACAGGAACCTACACTGCTGATCCAACCTTCACCGGAAACAAAAGAAAATAGATTCTTGTGTAGCATGTGGTCATTTAATATTGAAGAGCACTGGGTTACCAGGACAGGAAGCAAAAGCTCTGTGAGTGGGTCATGTGAGATGAGTGATGCCTTTCTCACTTCCACTTCCTGATTACTGGAGCAGTAAATTGTAGATATTGAAGAATTAGCTCCGTGTTTTGGGCTGTGGATAAGAGCATATACAGCCTCCTAGTTACTATTGCCTGAAACCTGCAAAGTGTTGCCACCAAGCTAGTGCCTTAATTTGTCTTTATAGTTTTGTTTTTGTTTTTAGGAGGCTCTTTTGCCGTTATGCTAAGCCAGCTGCTTCAGGATGATAGTAATTTCATGAGCATGAATTCTATGAGCATGAACCGCTCATAGAATGATAGATATGCTGTTCTGATTCCAAAGCACTGCTGTGTGGGATAGCATGATGGTGTATAAGGTATTCCTTAAGTACACAATTGGTATTCTTGGTAGAGTCATTTCAGGCAGAGGAAACAAATCAGTATCCAGAGCACGTATCTATTCCAGTAAGGATAAAATACAACCTTCCTCAGGCTAGAATTTGCCAAGTGCCGTTAGACTGTGTCAGAGCACCCTGAGAACATACCTTCAACAGGACTCAAGCAGTGTTAATCTCTGTTTCCAGCAAATTGGACTCTCACCTGTGACTATATCCAGTTTGGGTGCTTGAAAGTCCATGTTGCTGACACCATGCATAATCTCTATCCATGCCAGCACTTTGCTCATGAGTTCCTCGGGCAATGACAGGAGTAGTCAAGGGAAGAGACAGACTTGGTTGTATAGTATATGTTATCCTATCCACTTGATTACTAAAGTTCTCTTTTGCTGAATTTACCCTTTAATGTTCACATACCAGCTATTTTCTAATAATGTTCTTTCCAAATTTCTGATGATTGTCTGTTGTCCAATCTGTACTCTGTAGTTTGCACGTCTGGCCATTTCTACTTCTAAGCCAAAAATATAAATGGGTGCACTACTCAAACTTCACCTATTGAGAGGACCTCCGCTATTCTTCAGTGAGACTCCAGAAAGAGGCAGCAATGCTGCTATTGTTCACTTCTGAGTGGTTTGTGCATATTAATTATACATCTAACCCATGATGATGTACTAGTGAAGCCATAGGCACTAAGTGGGACACAGAGACCATAGACAGTTCTTCATGTAACTTATTTGTACCTTCAGGTACTACTTGACATGTAACTTATTTGTACCTCCAGGAACTACTTGAGGTTAATATCTTACACATCACTGGTATTCTTTACTTTCAGCCAGAATTGATCTGATATCTGCAATGATATCGCTGGTGCAATGGCCTCTTCTAAGTCCTGCTTGAACTTCTGGCAGTTCCCTATGTATCTACTTTTCTAGCCATTTTTGAATGTTCTTAAACAGTATTTTGCTTGCATGACATATTAATGGTAATTTAAAAATCATTTCCACATTCTGTTGAATCACATTGCTTCGGAATGAGAATAAATACAGACCTCTTCCAGTCAGTTAACCAGAGAGCTAGCCTACAAATTTCCAGGCACAGATGGTTAGCACGTCCAGGTCTGTTTCTGTTAGTTGAAACATATCAAGTGCTGTCCCATCAATTCCTGGGACCTTATTATTTTTTTTTTTTGCAGCTTGAACTTCTTCCTGTATTACTATTAGCTCTTGAGCATACATTTCTTCTTTGAATATTTCAATATCAGGCAATTGTTTTGGATACAGTGACTTCACCATGTATTCCCTTTATCATCCCTTGATGCTTCCTGGGTCATTCAAGATTTTGCCCATAATATCTCTAAGTATTTCAGGTCAAGGCTTTATTTATTTTTCAATTACTTCAGCTTGAGAAAGGCTGAACTTCTTCTCTTTTTATTCAGTTCCAGGTCTCTGCATATTCTGATATTTACTTTGTCTTCTTGAACTACCCTTTGAAATCTTCTGTTCAGCTCTTTTACAATCCATTAATTTGTTGATGGACATTTGAGTTAAGGTATTGCCGTATTTTTATAATCATTTAATTAGTCTGTGAAAATCAGACAGCAAATAAGGAAGAAAAAAAGAATTGATACATTTTAACTTGTGCTTGGGAATAAAATTGAATAAATCAATGACTACCAAAATAACAAATAATTCTCCTTTGAAGAAACTGCAATTAGAATGCTCCTTTGTCAGACTGGATCATCCTTGAAGAGTACCATTATGCTTATAAAAGTAGAGGATCAGAGGAAGGAACACTTTCAAGGAAATGTGTTGACAATGTGATTACAGCAATGAGTTTAAGTACATCAGAGATTGTGAAGATGGCATGAGGGTGAGCAGGGTTTTGTTCTATTACATTTAGAGTCACTATGAGTTGGCACTGGCTCCATGTTACCTAATAACATGTGTTTATGGAAAGAGAGAATGAAAAGTAAGAAAGAGAGAATGAAAAATGAGAGGAGAGAGAGAGAGAGAGAGAGAGAGAGAAAGTGAGGAAAGAAAGAAAAAGAGAGATACTGATTTTAATTTACCTTGTGGAAATGGCTCCCATCCTTGTAGAGTTTTGTTAAAGGTCTGTGTGTATTGTTCACGCCCCTGATGAAACTGACTTTCAACATTTCATAGCAACTTCCATCATAGAGGTTAGTACATTATGCATGTTATCATCACTGGAATGGTTATATGATAGCAAGTCCTCAAGGGAATGACTACATCATAACTGTCAAACCAAATAATCACAGGAAGTCATTTTGACATACAACTGTCTCCATTACAGTTTTATTAGAGGTACTTGATACTTTACTTTCTCCTTTTTAAAAATAATTTTAGCTTTTCCAGAGCCTCTGTCTCTCCAGATAACTTTTAGAATAAGTGTATTTGAGAATAATTGATATTTTTCATGTTCTTTCCAATTTATTAACTTTTTCCTTATACAATTTTCTACACAATTTTCCTTAATAGTACCTTCTGTTTTTGGCTATAAAAATAGGCAATGGTCCACACTATATTTCTATAATTTTATCAGTTAATTAAAGGCATTTGTTCCCCATTTCCTTGATTAACTTTCATGTTTTGGCATAAATATCTTCCTTCTTTAATTTATACTACTTTTCATTAAATTTTGGTATCTGGAAGATTAAGATTTCAATTTTATTTTTCTACCAAATAGCTTTCACCATTTTTGGCTATTTTCTGTCTTACTATGATTTGTGTACTGAACTTGAATTCTGTGAAATAAAATGTTGAAATAATATTTAATTTATAAGTTAATTTAGAGGGAAATCAACTTCTTTATGACAAAGAGACTTTCTGGCTAAAGGCATGGTATATTTCTCCAATTATTGAGTGTTTAATGTCTTTCAATAAAGTTTTATTATTTTTCATTAAGTTGTTTCACATCTCTTTTCTAGATTTATGTGTAAATACTTCATATTGCAGGTACTATTACAGATTTCATCAGTTTAAGTTACATTTCTTAAGTGTGATATTAGTAGAAAAATTGTTTTATATTCTCAAGTATTCAAATTGTATCTAGTAATCTTTTGTAATTCTTTTAAATTCAATAAATTACAAAAAGTAAATAGTAAAGGAGGAAGAGAGATGGTAAGGGTGTCTAGAGTTCACAGTGAAATTACTTGTCGACATCTACGTTTTCTCTACTCTATTTTGCTATAATTATTTTCTAATAATTTTCCTGTGTTTTCAGCTGTAATATCAAGTACAAATTTTTCTACTCTTCACAAGTGTGTGAGTGGTTTTTGAGTATGTTTGTATATACTTTTAACCTATAACTTTATGCCATATCTTTTGTAGCATCTCACTTAACTTACATGCTTACAAACAATAGCTAATATTTGATGAGGTTTATTACATGTTCTAAGAAATTAACAGCTAATAGTAGATTGTGGTCTTTAAATGACATTGAGTTGAGTGTGACTCGCAGTAACTCTATGAACAACAGATCTGAACCCTTTCCTACCCTAAGCTATCTTCATCATCTCTGATACACCTAAGTCATTGTTGCATTCACTGTGTCAATCTATCTTGTTGGGAGTCTTCCACTTTTTCACTCAACCTCCACCTTTTCAAGATAATATCCTTTTCCAAGGAATATCTTCTCCTAGTAACACGTACGAAGTAAGATGAAGCTTTGCCATCCTCACATCCAAGGAACTCTCTGGTTGAACATTTTCAAATGCATATTTATTTGTTCTTTTGGCAGACCTTGCAATGTTCAATACTATTCTCTAACACCACATTCCCAAGGTATCACTACTTTTTCTGTCGCCCTTATTTGTTGTCCTCCTCTCAGAAGCATAGCAAGTAATTAAAAAGACCAGGGCATAATTTGGTCTTCAAACCTACATAATAGATCTTCAGTATTTTGAAGAGGTCTCTGACAGTGGATTTGCCCAAGTCAATATGTCTCCTGAGCTCCTTACGGCTGGTGCTAAGGGTATTGATTGTGAATCCAAGCAAGATAAAACCATTCAGAAATAAGAATGGAATCCAAATTTCTTTACTTCAGAAATTGCTCCTCATTGACAATCTTATGAAGCACAGTTCTGCTTTGACACACATGGCATCAACCATCATTTAATGTAAAAAGGTAGAAAGAGGGATGCTGTGAATGAAGCGAAACAACAAACAAACAGAAAACATTGAATTTTGGGTGTTGATTCATATTAGAGTTACATTTGCATGCATAACTATCCATGGAAGGTTCCAGTATGAAAAGCATCCTTCTTCATAATGCTCAGCCATCTAATGCTTGACCAATGCTCTGCTTTGGGGAGTAGAGTGGTTGGTTGATAGGACAGTGATGACAACCTGCCTAAAATTTTGTTTTGGCCGCACATTTCAATAAATACATGATGCATACATGTTAAATGATCAATATATGGTATCAATACATGAAAATACATGGTTATATATATATATATATATATATATATATATACAATATATACTGTATTTATACTATATACAATGTGCTATGTACTGTCACATTCATTTAACTTCTTACAGTGTCTAAAGAAACATTGAAGATGCAAGTAAATATTAGTTTATTAATATGAAGTTACAGTAAATGTTTGCAATATATAATTGTCTTGATAGACAGATTATTCAGCATATGATTCTCTTTTTTTATGATTCTCTTTCTGATGGTCTTCTTTACTCATCTACCATGTTAGAAAAACACATGGCAGAACGAATTCTAGTAAGATTTACCTTGAGCTATTTTGTTATCAATTTACCACTAGCTATTTCAGTAAAATTTCAAGCTGTCAAATGGACCTGAACTATTCCCCATAAAGCAGTTTTATAATCTATTGGTTTCACATAGACCCATTATAAACTTTTACTCCTCCACAAATAAAATAATAAGGAAACACAAATAAAAAACCATCAACTTTCCCTGAGAGTTTTCTCAGAACCATTGCACAAGGTACATTATTTGCTGTAGGTTCTGTAGTAAACATTGGAAAAGAAAGATTATTTAAGTAGTAAATAATATTTTGCTAGTTGAAGAAGTGAGAGGGTCTTAATACAAGTAAGACCAGCTGCTAGATAAACAGCATCATAAATTAAATGAACATGATTATGGCATAGATGTTACTGTGATAGTGGAGTAGTGGAATGTGTAAAGGAGAATAGTTCTGGAAAAAGTTCTGTAATAATTGTAATAGCTGGTACCCAATGTATATCATGTGTTTTCTGGAAACTTTGCAAGGAGTAACTAGCTTAACCCTTATAAAAATATCTATTATAATAGAAGATATTATTACTCCTCCTTGTAGTTGGGGAAAGAGCAAGGGTCAAGATCATGTATCAAGTGGAATGTGCAGCCAAAATAACAATTTTAGGCAGGTTGTCATCACTGTCCTATCAACCACTCTACTCCCCAAAGCAGAGCATTGGTCAAGATTTAGATGGCCGAGCATTATGAAGAAGGGTGCTTTTCATACTCTAACCTTCCAAGGATAGCTATGTGCACAAGGTACCTCTAATATGAATCAACACCCAAATCTCAATGTTTTTTCTGTTTGCTTGCTATTTTGGTTCATTCACAGCATCCTTTCATCTAACTTTTTAAATGAAAATGATGGTGATGCTCTGTGTGTCAAAAAAGAACTGTGCATCATAGGATTGTCAAACACTCTTTCAGTAGCCTTTTTGGAAGTAGATCAGGCTTCATTTTGATACACCATGAAGTAATCTTGAACCACTAGCCTTTTGGTTATCTGCTTAATAGCTTGCTTCACCCTAGAGCACTCCAAGTATTAACTACTAGTAAGTGTTGTGGTATGTAATATCCAAAAAATCAAGGTGTTTATGGTTAATACAACAATCTCTGAGGAGGTAAACACAAAGGCATGGTAGATCAGATTTTTCCATATTTTACTATTTCACTCAAACAGAAATCAAACTAGAGTGGGGAATTTAGAAAATATTACAATAATTGAAAGACTTTTTGCATTGGTAGGCTCAGTTAAGATGAACAGTGATCATTTAATGGCAGAATAAACACTACTTTGTGTTTAATTACATATGAAGTATGAGGGATATGTAGAAATATAATGTAACATTAAAGTCTTTGGCATGAACCACCAGGTGTGAAATACAAAAGAGAGAAGGGAACATTTTAGGGATAATCAGAAATAAATTATGCATCAGTTAAGCTTAAAAAATGTGCAAAATCTCATGGTAAAAATATCTGATATATAGTTCGAAGTGTGGCCTTGAGCTGGGGAATATTGAAGTTTAAAATATTTATTTCAATTCGTCAGTAGACAGGTAGCAGTTGAAATCATGGGTGCATATACAATTCCTTTAGCAGAATGTGTAGAGAGGAAAGCAAGGGCAAGGGCAGGACAAAACAAAGCACCACATCTTTCACAATTTCCAGGAAGGTCAAATTAGGCACGCTCAAAGGAGTCCATGAAGGAACAGTGTGATCTAAGCAGGTAATCCAGAGAGAGTTCCGGGAGGAAATAGAGAGCAGTCAGTCAAGCCAAGCAGTGTGAAGGTCTCAGGTGGAATGTGACTGCAATTCTAGCAACAGCCTTGACTTAAATACACTGGTTTCATTACAGCACAGATTGCGGAAGATTCAAGTAAATTTAAGAATAAATGGGATTTGGAATTGTTGGGGTGATCTTGTTCTAAAAGTGATCTTTTTTTAAAAGGTTAGGAAGGAGTTTGCATGGCAGCTTGACAGTTAATTTTCTAGAAATCTCTTGATTTATACCGTAATTGAAGACATCAGAATTATTTTACAAGCTGTGTGCAAGAGTTACGGTTATTTTTTAGGGAGGAACAAATGAGCTTGATTTAATCCTTAAGGCTAACTTTTGAAAGTGCTTAATACTAAACCAGAAAATTGGCTATTTGTATGTCAGAATAGATAAAGAGGGCTGGGCAGGTGTTGGCATGATAACCAACATGTCATAATAATAACAACATTAAATACTATGTTTGCATATGATATTTTAGAGATTTTCAAAGTGCTTTTTGAAGCATCAGTGTCTCATCTCTGTCACTTAAAATGCTATGATATTGCACAAACTCCATTCTACTTTCCAGTTCTTCATCTGTAACTAATAATGAGGAATATAAGTTTTCTTTTGCCTCAAGGATTTACATGAGCCAGGATTTGGGCTTACGAATTGTTTCCACACATTATATAACTTAAAATTTACCCATAAGATATCAGAAATTATCATTTTGATCATTACTTATAAATAGTAAAATACTAAGTGCACCAAAGATCACACTATCAATTAGTGGGTTCACATTCTTATGTATTATGTCATGAATTCCTTTTCTAATATGAATCATTTATTTATTCATTGCCATCAAGTCTGAATCAACTCGTAATTGTCACTCCAGTGGTTTTCAGAGGCTGTAAATCACATGAGAGGAGATTGCTCATCTTTCTCCTGCAGAGAAGCTGATATATTTGAACTATTTATCTTTGGGTTCTCAGCACAACACCTTACCTACTAGACTGTCTTCAATTAATACTTTACAAGACTTTGGTGATGTTTGAATTAGATAGAGCAAGTTTGTCAATCACTTATTTATTCAAAATAATTTTTGCCTTTACCTTTAATATTATTATTATGTTCTACCCTTATAATTTCAGTTGGTACAGGAAAAAAGAAAATTAACTTCTTGAATATTCATAATTTAACAACTGTACTTTTAACAAAGTACTTTCTACTTGTGTTGTATAAGCCCAAGTATAAAAATGAAGCGGCATTGAAGTCTATGGGGGAGAGAATAGTCTAAAAGTATTACATTTTAGGGCATTATTTTTATCGTAGGAGTATGCAATGAGGGTTGCAGAGTGGATTATATTTGGGGGTAGGGGGTG
>NW_006399764.1:7345744-7347687 GCF_000299155.1 Elephantulus edwardii | reverse complement strand
TGATGCTGCCAAATGGCCCAGTGGTGAGAATCTTTGTTTTCTTGATATTGAGCTTCAATCCATATAGGAGGCTGCAGTCCCTGACCCTATGCAACAAGCGCTTCAGGTCCTCCTCAATTTCCGAGAGCAGGGTTGTGTCATCTGCATAATGTGGGTTGTGGATGATTCTTCCACCAATCCTGATGCCACATTCCTCCTCGTACAGCTTAGCATCTCGGTTGATCTGTTCTGCTCCAAACATTTTTTTATAATTTTCAGCAGAATCTTGCTTGCATGTGATGTTAATGATATTCTTCAATAATTTCCACACTCTGTTGGGTCACCTTTCTTTGGAATGGGAACAAATATCAATCTCTTCCAGTCAGTTGGCCAGCTGGCTGTCTGTCCTCCAGATTTCGTGACACAACTTATTGAGCACAGCCAGGGCAGTTTCTGTTTGTTGAAATAAATCAATTGGTATGCTGTCAACTCATGGAGCCTTGTTTTTTGCCAATTCCTTCGTAGCAACTTGAACTTCCTCCTTCATCACCATAGGCTCTTGCTCATATGTTATTTCATGGAATTCCTCTGTGTCAACCAATTCCTTCTGATACATTGACTCTGTGTACTCCTTTCATCTTCTTTTGATACTTCCTGGATCATTCAACAGTCTACCCAAACTATCTTTAAGTATTGCCACCCGTGGCTTGAATTTGTTTTTCAGCTCCTTCAGCTTAAGAAATGAGAGAGCTCTGCCCTTTTGATTTTCTGACTCCAGCTCTCTGCACATTTCATTATAGTATCTTGCTTTGTCTTCCCGAGCTGCCTTTTGAAATTTTCTTTTCAGCTCTTCGATTTCTTCCTTTAGCTTTGGCTTCTCGGCGCTCTACTGCAATACTCAGAGTCTCATCTGACATCCATCTTGGTCTTTTCTTCTTCTTTAGCTTTTTAAATGATCTTTTGCATTCTTCATGGATGATTATCTTGATACCTTCCCAGAGCTCATTTGGTCTACGCTCATTGGTGCTCAAGGCCTCAAACCTGTTCCTGAGATTGTTTAATTGATGTATTTGAGGACATATAATATAGGAAAGGGAATTCTGTCATCCTAGTAGTAAGGAGCTGTGTTAATTCTGCTATAATTACCTTCTTCTGCCTATTTGGTCAAATAGTTCAAGAATTAGCCCCTGACCAGGAACCAATGGTAATGAAGGAAGAAGTTCAAGCTGCAGTGAAGACATTGACACCGAGTCAGTCCATAAGAATCAGTGTAATACCAGTTGACATGTCTCAACTAACAGATACAACCCTATACATGCTCACTGGGAAGCAGCTACCTC
The DNA here is from genome assembly GCF_000299155.1 of Elephantulus edwardii. Lineage (NCBI taxonomy): Eukaryota > Metazoa > Chordata > Mammalia > Macroscelidea > Macroscelididae > Elephantulus > Elephantulus edwardii. The sequence goes on along the minus strand of NW_006399764.1, from coordinate 7,346,368 downwards.
AATCTCTGCTGAGCTGAAACTCATTGTTGCAGTCACTGGATCAATCTATTTCCTTGAGTATCTTCCCCTTTATTTGCTGACTCTCCACTTTTCCAAGAATGATGTCTTTTGGTATAAAAACCCAAGTTTTGAAAATAAATACTCATGTATTTCCTACCGTAATTAGAATATAAAACTGTCCCATCATTATCCCTAAATGCCTTCATGATTTTTATTTGTGGCCAACTCATCACATCACTCTATTTAATAGCTCACATTGTCTTTCCTAAAATGTTACAGAAATTAATTGCATATGTCAATGTAAATAGGCTTTGGCATCTGATTTCTTCCATGTAAAAAAATGCACTGGAAATTATTTTCCTTTATGTATCAGTAAGGGTTCTGGATTAGCATATTTCATAGATGGAAAATTTACTGACTTTCCAGGATGATTTCAGAATGATGGTTCATCATCCTTCAGAAAGGTAAATTATAGAGAAAATTGGGGTAGTCAATAAATGCAGGAGTTAATTTAAAAAAAACAACACTTTTTGGGTGAATTCTTTAGGGGACAAATCTACAACAATGAATGAATGGAAATCCAAAGCCTCTGTAAATTTTCACTGAAATTAATAACAAATTTAA
>NW_006399764.1:7338592-7345644 GCF_000299155.1 Elephantulus edwardii | reverse complement strand
AAAAAATAATGAAGCATCCATATATTTTGTTTACCATGTTTTCGATATTTAATGGTAGTACAGATTTTCCATTTGCTCACTGGCATATTAAATTTAAATTGAGGCAATTTGCCTGTATTTTGCATTTTCAGTGTATCTTTATTTGACCTGGAAATCTATTATCAAAAACTGTACAAATTGAATCATTAGACTGACTTTGATGGCATATTTTAGTTCTGTTGGCAATATCTCTAATGCCTCTGAAAGCAGCTGAATTGAAAAGGATTCATGGTTTTATACTTTATGAACATGAAGTTTTCCTGTCACGTCAGTGTGTTACCAACTTAACTTCAAAGAGTGAAAGCAGACCACTAGAACAGATTCATTTCTATCGGCAAGCCTCATGTCAGTTGTTTGGCTGAAGTTCTGATTTCCAAAACCCTCCATCAGAATGACCTCCACTGGAGGTTACTCCATTTCTTCCAGTCAGTGACTACTTAGTGACAGTGACAGAAAAAGAACTTCCAGCTGCTCTCATCAGAGATGCTGAAACAATCGACTTACCCTTTTCCATTTTGGAAGTAAAATTCAATGTTTCTTTACCCAGTGTACGTTCATTTGGCTGCTTTCTGAAAGATTCATGAATTAACCAGTTCTGCCGTTCTTTAGATCCAAATTTGTGCTGTGGCTGTTTGACCTGGCACATGTGATCCTTATCTCTCTAAACCTTAGTTATCTGTGAACAGAATAAGACAATAAGTATTGCTTTCCTCAAGTTGTTTCAAGAATTATCTAAAGTAAACTTAAATCTCTTGTATTGATGTCATTTCCTCCAGCTCCCTTTAAACTCCTTAGCTTGAATGCCTTCTGCTTTCTTCATTGTTCAAAAGATCATTCTTTAAATGACTTGAAAGATCCATATATGGGAATAAAGTTCATAGAGATGTCCCTTGTCACTCTTCCTACAGGCTACATTCTTGTTACTCAATTATCCAATCCCTCTGTGACCTGTACTTTACTGAAACACTATTGGAATTCCTGTAATTTCTTGTAAACTATATAGACTTCAAAGGATGTCAATGTAAAAGTTAAAAAATATTACAGTGCAGCTTACTTGTAAAGAGAGTTTACTAATAGAGACACAGAATTTAATAACTTTTAAAGTGAATTAAGATGATGTAAGTATCAACATATAAGTTATAATTGACAATTATTTATCTGATTATTTAGAATTCCTGTTTTCTAAAATTCTCTAAAGAGGATATGATGTACCTGATAGTTTGTCCAGCATTTTAAGGGTGAGTTTAGTCCTGAAGGCTGATATCAGACTTCCTAGTATTTCTTCCTATTTTAGAATGGATGATTTTTTTTCCATCTCTGATTTTTTTTTCTTCAGTTTATTCTTAGGTTCTACATGTTTTTGTAGTTGCTGTCAGATGCCTTTGAATCAACAGAACAAACCCCTGCCCAGTTCTGTGCACTGCTCACAATTGCTGCTAAGCTTTAACCCACAGTGTCGAGCGCTCTGCCAATCTCTCTTGTTAAGAAGCTTCCTTTCTTTCACTGACCCTCTACTTTTCCAAGTCTGATGTTCTCCAGGACTTGCTTCTTCTGATATCAACAGTTGTAGTCCATAATTTTCACATTCTCCTCGGCCAACTTTTTAGGGAATGGTACAAATATCTGTTGGTTGGCCAGGTAAACTGTCTTTTAGGTTTCTAGGTATACACGAATGCGCTCATCCCAGGCTGCATCTGTTTGCTGAACACCTCACTTGGTATTCTGTCAATTCCTAGAGCTCTGCTTTCTTCCAATGTTTTTAGTGAAGCTTGAAAGTCTTCTTTCAGTCCCACTGGTTCTGATCATATGCTATCTCCTGAAATGGTTGAGTGTTTACTGATTATTTTTGGAAATGTAACTCTGGTGTACTCCTACATCATCTTTTGATTCTTTCTTTTTAATTCAATATTACCCCCGTAGTTCTCATTTTATTTGCATAAATGAATTTGTGCAAGAGGGAGTCATTTAATGAAATGTCTATGACAGCTTTTGTACCTATTCTATTTTATCTTCCGTTAAAAAAATTGTATGCATTATTACCCTATGCCATTAAACTCTAGTAACTCTACTGTATTCCCCAAACTTTATATGTTATAACTTAATTGTCTTAAGCTATTGCTTAACATAAAAACTCTAGTGAGATAGTATGTAGGGAATTATTCTGTTAAGTCAAAGGTGGCACCTCTCTGGAAGTCAAATCCATCAACAGTTCCAAGGAAAGAATATGGAAAATCACCTCCTGTATGATTCCCAGTCTTCTGAAAATGACTCGTGGTACAGGTATGAGTCAGCTCCTAGTGGAGGGGAATAAGTGAGTGAGTAATTGCTTAACATATTTCTATGGCTGACTGAATGAGGTAAATGCTAAACTCTTTAAGCTTGTACATGGCTGCACCAGATCTGGTCCCTATCCCTGAGGTTTTTATACACACCCTGCATCAAAGCACACCATGCTTTCAGTGTCTCTACTTCTCGGCACTCTCTTGATGGGAGCTCCAGTGGCCAAGTGGTAAGAAACTGCACTGCAATCATGACAGCAGGTTGTTCAAATCCACCCTCAGCTCCACAGGAGAAATCTTACCTGGAGTGAATTACTGCCTCTGAAAACCCAGCAGAGGGTTAGCTATGGGTTGGTTTTGACTTAATGGTACTCAACAACAACAACAACAAAGATTTGAAACCAGAATGCCCTTTAAAGGAAGGATGGTGACGTTTCTTCTCACATGTTATGAACTCTTTTGTTGCTTTGTACTTTCCCTTGGTAGCATTACCAAAGTTGCAGTTAATTCCTCAATGGATTTATCCATTCCTTTTTGAGACTATAAGCACTTCACTGACATGTCTCATAATTTTTGTCCATTATTGTGTTATCAGCTGCCAAGGATCACTCTGGGTTTACTTTCTTCATGACTTATATGTTTGTTCTTTAGGCATTCCATGGGATAATTAGCACTCTAGTCCAAGATTACAACTCAAATGCATTGATTTGTCAAAGATACTCATTATGTTAATTGTGGATCCAAGCAAGATGAAACCATGAAAAATTTCAATTATTTCTCCATTCAACGTACTGTGGTCCATTGGCTCAGTGGCGAAGACTTTTGTTTTTTATGATGTTGAGATGAAATCCACATTGAAGTTACAGTCATTAATCCTCCATAGTGAGCACATCAAGTCCCCCTCACTTTCAGAAAGCAAGGTTGTATGTATTATCTGCGTAATGCAGCTTTGTTGATGAATCTTCCAATTGTGATGTCACATTCTTCTTTATAAAGTCTAGCTTATCTGCTCATTTGTTCTGCATACAAATTGATTAAGTATGGAGAAAAGACACAGCCCTGATGTATATTACTGATTTTAAACTATATAGTGTTCTCTTGTTCTGTTCAGACAACAGTTTCTTGATCTAGGTATAAGTTTCACATAAACATAAGTAAATGTTCTAGAATTCTCATTCTTTGCAACGCCAGCCATAGTTGTTATAATCCATACAGTCAAATTCCTTTGTATGGTCAATTAAACCCAAATTAGCATTACTCTGGTATTCTCTGCTTTCAGCCAAGACTCCTCTGTCATTAGTAATTACAACCATGGTGTCACAGTCTCTTCTAAATTCAGCCTGATCTGCTGGCTATTATATTTTCTGTCCATTATAGCTCTTTTTTGATGATCTTCAGCAATATTTTGTTTGTATATGACATTGATAATATTATTCAATAATTTCCACATTCTGCTGATCACCTTCTTTGGGAATGAGAACCAATATGGGCCTCTTCCTGTCAATTAACCAGGTACCTGCCTATGCTTTTAAGTTGCTTTAGTCTGACTTTATGGCCTAACAATCTTCTTATTGTATAAACTAGTTATTGTGGCATAACAAAAAGCCAAAAGTTCGTTTTCCTAAAAGATTGAATATTTCTGTAAGCAACACTTAAGTTAAATCATTGAACTGTCTGATCTCTTCTGGAATCATTCTTGGATCTGAGTTCTCACTAGGTTAGGTACATGGGTTTTTGCTGATTTGGTCAGAAGCCTTCTCGTATTTTAGGACTCTGGCTTTATACTGCTTAGGGACCTCTTTTGGGACAACTGGTGAGTCTTTTATTTACCTTTAGACTAATATAGGTTTGTTCTCATGTAAATTATAGGTTTTTGAGAGAGACTTCAAAGTGACGCATTATCTCTCTTGCATCATTCTGTTGGTTAGAACAAAACATAAGATTAACTTAAATTTAAATGGTGGCAATACATATCCTTTGATATGATGATGGATTACAAAAGGCTTCCATACAGGAGAGATAGAAGAACTGTAGCTTTTTTCTTTTTTGCAATCAATTTCTAGAAACATACTTTATTCAACCACAGGCCCTCTAGTCTCTTTACTGCTCATCAAAAAGTTTCGGTCAAATTTCTTTTTCATTAAAAATTTTTACTAGTAATATATTATTAACAGTTACTGTAGTAAACTTTGAGGATACAATGATGCACAAATATCATTAGAATTCATTGTAACAGTTGTTGTACATTTACCATAAAAGTGAATAAAATATTTTTACCTGGAAGACCAGGAAAAGAAATAACCTATGATGATGGCACATTTATAGCATAATTTGAATTATAATTTAGTAGATATACTGAAAGAGAATGTAAGAAAGCACGAGTGGGATGGGGGCAGGCCAGGAATTGTCCTTAACGAAAGGCATTGTTAGATGTTGTTTTGGTGTTAGGTGCTATCTGGGTATGACTCGCAGCAACTCTTTGAACAATAGATCTGAACTCTGGCCTGTATCCTGTGCCATCCTCACAATCTCTGGCACACCTGAGTCCTTTGCTGCAGTCACCGTATCAACAAATTGGTTGAGAATCTTCTTCTCTTTTCCTACCCCTCTACCTTCCCAAGAATGATGTCCTTTTCCAGTGACTAGTCTCTCCTAGTAACAGGCTCAAAATATGTGAAATAAAGTTTTATCATCTTTGCCTCCAAGGAGCAGCCTGTCTATTAAATTGTTTTATCATCTTTGCCTCCAAGGAGCAGTCTGGCTGTTGGAATAATAGTATTAGTGGGGTAACTCCAAATATACACAATCACTTAAAGATAGGGGACACGTATGCAGATAGACAGATAGACAACACTTTGCACCAACTTTTCTAGACATCATATACATAGAAATTCTACAAGATTTTCCTACACACTATTCTTCACTAAACAGTTCCTTTAACACTTAAGTTCCTTTAATTAAAAGTAAAAAAATACTATCAATAAATATTAAAACTGTAGAGAGGGGATAATCAAAAAATTAATCTCCATATCTGCCTCTTGATGTTTTACATAAATCTCCACTGATAATATCTAGCCAATCCTTATTTTTTTTCCATTTTTTACTGTAATTTTAATAAAAATTTACAAAAGGGTTGAATTTTCATTCATTCCTCAATGCACATATTTCCTCACTCACCCTTCCTTAGTCCATTATGTAATAAACATTTTGTTCCAGGTTGTTAACTGTCATATATTATAGAATTGAGCATTAGCATTATAGAAATGAGTATAGAATCATGTAAATAAAATAGTACAGTTTATGAGTCAATTCTCAGGGTATGCACAGAACGTACTACCTCAAATACATACTCCATTTGAAATCTTCCAGCTAAAATCATCCAGAAAGAAAATAAGTCATATTCAGATAATATTCTACTATAATCTCGCTACCACCAAAACACAGTTGTATGGATACAATTACTATTTAATAGACAATTACTTTGCCTTTCATCGATGTAGTCATGTGGGGAAATTAATAAAAGTTTTCTCGAAAACAGACATTAATATGAGTTCCAACTATGCCTCTAATATGCAGTGCTATCATGAAAATTACTTAATACCTATGAATTCATTTAGCTCATTTACAAAATGGCATTGAGTGGATTAAATAAATTAATGAATAAAATTATTAGCACAATTCCAGGCATATATTAACTATCAAATGAATGTTAGCTATTTAGCTTTATTCTTTTTATTCTTATGCAGAATCTTCAATTCCAATTAGCAGTGAGTATGCATCATTGTTGTTAAGGTCTTAAATGCCGTTGAGTCGTAGGAGACTCAGAGCAACCCTGTGAATGAAAGACCTGAATGCTTATATAACACCCGTCCTTTCACCAAGTTCATATGGTTTCTGGAGGCCGGCTGTTTCGGAAGTGGATGCGACTCCTGCTTCCAAGCTTGTTTTAATCGGGGAGCTCCGCCAAACACTGCCCACCATGGGTAGCCATTATCAGTGTCACTGTTCATATAGACATATCTGTGTGTATATCTCGATATAAACATATAGATTTGTTTATAAATTCATTTATATCTATCTCTGTATAGAAAGAGACGTACAAATTATTTTAACTTTATTATATATAGACTTGAAGTAAACATGTCTGTTAAAATGTGCATATTTTAACAAGTATTTGGTAGCCTGCCGGTAAGAAGCTACACTGCAAGATCAAAGGCATGCAGTTGAAATCCACCAGGTGCTCTGCATGTGAAGGATGTAAAATCTCTTCTGTTCAATTAACTGCCTCTGAAAACCTGCTGGAGGTTCATTTATGAGTTGGTTCTGTCTCAATAGCACAAAACAACCACTGTTAAAACCAAATACAAATTTCTTCTAGGATATTTCTTTGATATCCATTCTAAATTGTTGTCACCAATCATATATATTGCCAAACAAATGTACAATTTCACTTAAATGTATGTTGAATTATTCACATATTGTAATATACCTTTATGTATACATGGGCTTATGAAGGAATTCGCACAAAGAGGTCTTCTATCTGTTTTGTGTATTATGTGCCCTTTAGTTATCTCCTTTCCTAGTTTTCTAATGTAATGACATTTCTTTTTCCCCATTGTTCTCACATGTTTTCAATTCTTGTTTTTATAAGAAAAGTTTATAAACACTGGATTGTTGCTGTTGTTGTTATGTGCCGTCGAGTCGTTTCCGACTCATAGCGACCCTATGCACAAC
>NW_006399764.1:7325686-7334161 GCF_000299155.1 Elephantulus edwardii | reverse complement strand
CTCAGGGAGGAGTGATAGGGAATGGCAAGGGACACACTGACAAAGAAGATTAATCAGAACTGGCTTTGACAAGCACTGTGGCAATTGGACAGTTAAAACAGACGTTGGGGGAGGGAAAGAAGAACGAACTGGGGATGAGGGTGGAGAAAACAGTGCAACAATGAATGGATGAAAACCCAAAATCTCTGTAAATGTTCATTAAAACTAACAAAATTTAATAAAAATTAAAAAATCTAATATAATAAATAGTCCTATACAGTAGCCAGAAAAAAATTTATAAGCAATAAATCTTATAAATCACAGACAAGAACAGGCTTCATGCATTCTGTTTAGTTTTGAAGTTTGTATAAAGTGCCTTAAAGCAATTTCCATAAAAGTGCTCATAAAAACTGTAGAAAAAACTAAGTTAGAGTTCACTTTCCTGAAACAATAATCCTTATATTCTATGTTAACACATTGCCGCAAATGATGGCAAATGTGTTTCTAAGCACGGTCATCAATTTAAAAGTGTGCGGCAACGTGTTAACTGCCACCAAGGCCAGGTCAATTTATGACTATCATACAACAGGACAAAAATTCATTGTAATAGAACAGTAGTTCTACTACATTAAGAAAATTATGTTAAAGAGAAGTTCGCTTTGAAGTAGCAGAAATATCTTCTTTAAAAAAGGGACATGTGTGTGTAAATGGAGATTTAAAATACGTTTTGAAAACTTTAAAATAGCCAAGATACCTCCAGTTATTCACTTTTACAGTTATTTTCAATTACTTGCTTCATGGAAATATCCTGGTCTTCCATTCTAAAGCTCTATTGTTATTTCTATAGTCTTGGTGCTTCAGTAGTTAAAGCTGAAAGATGGTAACTAAGAGTTAATGGATCTTCTTTTGCTTTTCAAGGAGAGGAGCAAAGGGGGGAGGAGGGGTTTGCACAGGGAAAAGGGGGCAACAATGAATGAATGGAATTCCAAAATCTCTGTAGATGTTCATTGAAATGAAAAATACACAAACTAAATTAAAAAAAAAGAATTAATGGATCAAACCCATTATCTTCTCTGCAGGAGAAAGATAGGAGAGTCTACATGTTTAATATTTACAGTGCTGAAAATGCTATGGGCAGTTCTATTCTGTAACCATTTAGTTCTCTTCTGTAAATCTTGAGTTTACTTGCTTGTGTGTTTTCTTGGGCTAAACCCACAAGAGACAGGCATGGAAGTATTCTCTGTTGTTATCTCATCCTTTTCTTCAGACTGAGTTAGTTTTCCTTTGTCTTTGCCTAAAAGTAATTGGGGTGTTTTTCCCCTCTCTATTTTTAAGTAACATGTTCTTTAAAAATTGTTTCTGTATTTCCCCCTATTTTCAAAATAACTTTTTCAGGTGCTTGTTGTTGTTGTTAAGTGCTGTCAAGTTCTAGGTAACTCATAGCAACCCTATGAACAAAAGACCTGAAACGGTTATATAACTTCCATACTTTCTCCAGGTTCATAGGCTTTCCGGAGGCAGGCTATTTTGGAAATAGATGCTACTCCTGCTTCTAAGCTCATTTTAATCGGGGAGTTCCACCAAACGCTGTCCACCATGTGTAACCATTATCACATTTGAAACATCAGTGTCACAGTGTTCAGCTTCACAGCAGCCATGAGTTACCTCTGTACAGCAAGTGGACAGACCAGGGCTATATGACCTAGAAGAATACTTAACCAAAAACAATTAAAAACAGGCATGAGGGCTGTGGATTAAAGTCACTCACCTTTGGCTTGGTAGCATGACTTTCTGTCCACTAGGCCAATTGATCTCTCTATATGCCATTGTTAAGTGCTGTCAAGTCATAGACAGCTCATAGCAACCCTGTGAATAAAAGACTTGAACATCTGTATGACTTTCATCCTTTCTCCAGGTTCATAGCGTTTCCTGAGACAAGCTGTTTCGAAAGTGGATGCCACTCCTAGTTCCAAGCTTAAACTAATTTTTACTGCACTTTCTATTGTGACATTGGCAGATAGTTGTGCTACTGACCCAAAGAGTGAGTCTGTCAGGCAGTGCAGTCCCCTGGCAGCTATGACAGAGAAAGATGGATGGACAACCTTCTCCTGTCCGCTTTACATCTTCACACAACTCTTTGGACAACCAACTATGAGTTGGCTCAGACTTCATGGTAATTGAATGACCAATTGAGCTTCCTGATTTATTTGAAGAGTTTGACACTGTTCCAAGAAAGCAGAATGTTGGGATTTTAATTTAGAAATTAGAATTCCAAAGAAGTCTTTCTTTTTTCAGACACACACACACACATACACACACACACACACACACACACACACACCCCACACAGGCTCACACACAGAGAGACCACACAGAGGCCTATTTTAAAATAAGTAAACATTTCTGCTAATTTCATTCATTGTACTTATTGTGGTAAATCAAGTTTTGGAGCTAAAATGTGAATGCTGCTAACTCCAGTGAGGCCTCTTAAGAGTGACAGAATGAATGTAACTCCCTCAGAAATCAACAAGTTGTCCCAGGTGAACAGAAGAGAATGGATTTATTGTTAAGTGTGACATAAATACATTTTAAGTTTTACATAAATGAAAAGCTTTTAAGGGAAGATGATTCATCAATATGCATTAAATTGTGAAGAATTTGTTTTTCCCACCAGCTGATCCTGACTTACATAACCCTAAGTTATACCTTGTTGCATTATCTTGAATTATTTTCTTTTGAGTGACTAGAAATTCCAAGATTCAGTATATTTGTCTCTAAACCTGAACTAAACACTCTCTACTTGAGTAATATTCAGCACTTTTTCAACAGCACTTGGTTGAGATCAATGGGAGGTTTCTCAGTAAAATTCCAAGCTTCTCTTCAGGAAGAACATGTGGTTAAGACAAAGGGGGTGGAAGGGTGAAAAATGTTAAAAATTGCTTCGCTGAGGCTGACATTTTACCTTTTAAATATTAATTATACTGTGGGCTTCTTCCTATTTACATACCTAAGTGTTTGCTTGGGACATAAATGGGGCTAAATTGTCTTGAGAAAGCCAGGGAACAGCTTTGTTAGATAAAACTTCTTGCAGCTGGTAATTTTTGGCAATTAATATTATGAATGCTAATGCGATGGGGAGCAGGGAAGGTGCTTCCGGGATGCCACTTATCTCTGTAAAACGAAAGAAAATGTCAGAAGTGGTGAGCCTGCTGAGAGCATCACTTCTGGGAAGGAAATAAATGGCAAATGTTAAAATTATCATATTTATGGACAGGTTAGAATTTGAAAATCAAAGCTTCTAATAAATGGAGTTTATTGTAAACATTGTTAAATGCTTATTTTGGATTGCTTGTTATAATGACAATGGATGCTTAATATATATTTGTCCCAAAGTAAAAACTGAAAATATATTCACATATATTAATTCTTGATTCTCTTTAAAAAAAGAGTGAAATAATTAGGGATTAATTGAGGCTTAGGATTAATATTTGAGGTAAATATTAAAATTTTTGTTGCTGTTGATTGCCTTCGAGTCAAGCATGACTCATAGCGACCGTATGAACAAAAGGCCTGAAGCCCCTCTACAACTATTGACATTTATCAAAGTTCATAGAGTTTCCGGAAGCAAGTTCTTTATGAAGTGGATGCCAATCCTGCTATGTTAAAAGTATGAATGCCTCAGAATATGAGAAACAAACCCCCCAAAATTAAAAACCAACTCTGCAGAGGTAGGTGAAACTGCTTTTAGATGGTACAATTATCATTACAACTTGCCAAATACTTATATTCTTTTGTAAGTTGGAAGGAAGAGAAAAACGTAGGCTATACAATGGAAGCTTTCCTAACCTTTACCTTGCCTGAGACTTTCAAGCCTGGAGTTACAATACTAAGAGACACCATGGGAAAAAAAATCTTGAATGATCCAGAAATCATCCAAAGAAGATGAGGGAAATAAGCAGACACACTGCAAAAATAATTGGCCAACTGAAATATTTCAGGAAGTACCGTATATGATGAAGAGTCAATGATGATGACGGAAGAAATTCAAGCTACATTAAAGGTTTTTGCAAAAAAATTAAGATCCACAAGTCTATGGAATACCAGTTGACATTTTCAACTAAGAGGCACAGCACTGTTCTGGGAAATTTGGAAGATGGCTACCTGGCCAACTATTGAAAGGAGTACGTATCTGTTCTCGTTATCAAGAAAGGTGAGACAACAGAATGTGGAAATTACTGAACAATATCATTAATATCACATGTAAGGAAATACTGCTTGAAGATCAATAAAAAATGCTTGTAATAGTTTGTTGACAGAGAACTGCCAGAAATTTAGGCTGCATTTAGAAGAGGCTGTGGTACTAGGGATATTATTGCTGATGTGGTACTAGGATCTTGACTGGAGGCAAAAGAATACCAGAAGAATATTTATTTGTGTTTTACTGACTATGCAAAGGCATTTGACTGTGCAGATCACAACAGCCTTTGATTAAAGTTGAGAAGACTATGAATTCCAGAGGACTTAACGACGCTTGTGTGAAACCTATACCAAAACCAAGACCACAGCAAGGGAACACTGCATGGTTTGGAATTGGGAAAGGTGTGTGTCAGGTCTGCATCCTTCACTTTAGTTATTCGATCTGCATGCTGAGTAAAACTTAGAGAAGCAAGACTTTATGAAAAAGAGTGAGACATCAGGGTTGGAATAATGCTTGCTAAAAGTGAGGAGGAGTTGAGGCACTTGTTGGAAAAGATCAAGAACCACAGCCTTTAGTATAGATTTAATCTCAGTTACAAAAAAGCAAAGATCTTTGCCAATGAGTCAATGTACAATGTCACAATAGAGGGAGAGAAGATAGAAATTGTTAATGATTTCATCTTGCTTGCATTCACAATCAACACCCTGGATATCAGCAGTTAGGATATCTGGAGATACACAGCATTGGGAAGATCTGCTGTGAGGGATCTTTCCAAAGTCTTGAAGTTCACTGATGGCAGTCTAAAGACTAAGGTGTATCTGATTAAATCAATAGCTTTTCCAATCATGTGCTATGCGTCTAATAACTACAGATTGAATAAGCATGTCAGGAGAATAATTGAAGTGTTTGAGTAGTGCTGTTGGAGAATACAGTTGAATATCCTATGGACTGCCAAAAGAATAAACAGATATGTCCTAGAGAAAGTGCAAATAGAGGGCTTCTTAGAGGCAAGGGTAGGGAAGCTTCATCTCACATAATCTGGCATGTTACTAGGAGAGGCTGTTAAGGTGAGTGAAAGAGACCCTTAACAAGATGGACTGACACCACTTTGGAGAAGTCCCTAACAGCAGACTTTTCCAATGCTATGCATCCCTTAGTCTCCTGACTGCTGATACCAAGGGTGTTAATTATGGATATAAACAAAATTAAATAGTTGAGAAGTTCAGACTTTTTTCCTTCTATCATTATGCACCTAACAATAACAATGACAACATAGAGTTACGTTGGGCTAGTGGACAGAACAGTAAGCTACCAAGCCCAAGGTGGGTGATTTTAACCTGCGTCCCTCAGGCCTGGTTCAAATTGGGGGGGTTTTTGTGAAACATACTTCTAGGTGGTATAGCACTGCTCTGTGCATTGCTGTACAGAGGTAACTTGTGGTTGCTGTGATGCTAAACACTGTGACACTGATGTGCCAAATGCAAGAATGGTTACTCATGGTGGACAGTGTTTGGTGGAGCTTCCTGAATAAAACAAGCTTGGAAGAAGAAGTGGCATCCACTTCCGAAATGGCTTGCCTCCAGAGACTCTATGAACAGTGCTTAGGTCTTTCGTTCATAGGGTCACCACTACAAGTTGTCTGTAACTCAATGGCACCTCACAACAACAACAACAACAACAACAACAACAACAACAACAACATCATTATGTTGCCTATAAGTTATAAGCCCAGTGGTGAGGATTTTGTTTTCTTCAAAAACAGAATTGATATTGAGATGTAATCCACATTCAAGGCTGCAGTTCTTGGTTCTCTACAGTAAATACACCAAGTCCTTCTCACTTTCAGCAAGCAAGTTAGTGTTATCTGTATAAAACAGGTTGCTGATGAGTCTTCCTTCACTCCTGTAGCTACATTCTTCTTCATAAAATCCACTCTTTTCTAATGACAGTGCAACTTCTTAACAACTACATGTTACTCTCCTTTGTGGTAAGAAGCTCCCATCACTAGACATTTATTTTTCAATATCCCCTTACCTTGTCATATCCCTTGTTGTTATGTGCTGTCAAGTCGCTTGTGACTCATAGTGACCCTATGTACAATAGCCCTAAACCCTGCTCTGTCTGGTTACCCCAGTCACTGAATCAATATACCTCATAGAGAGCCTTCCCCTCCTGCTCTGTCCCTCCACCCTCCTAAGCATGATGTTCCTTTCCAAGGACCAGTCTCTCCTTATAACATGTCCAAAGTATGTTAGACTGAGCCTCAGAATCCTTGCCTCCGAAGAGCCACCTGGTTTGACCCATTCCAGGATGAATTTGTTTGTTTTCCCAGCAGTCCATTGTACCCTCAATGCTCTTCTCCAGCACCAAAGCTCAAAGGCATCAATTCTCTTTCTATCCTCCTTAGTCATTGTCCAACTCTCTGATGCATAACAAGTGATAGCTAGGAGTTCTTTTTAATTTTTATATGACAGTTGTTAGGAAGATAATACTATAGGGAAATATTAGAAAATATTTCTAGTGAAAGGAGCTCCTTACCATTAAGCCTAGTAGGTTAAAAGTTCCACAGCCAAACCCAAGACGGACAGTTCAAATCTATTGACTTCTCTATGGGAGAAAGATGGTCATTTTCCTTCTGCGTGATTTATTTATAGCCACTGAGAACCTGCTGTATGGCCAGCTATTGGTTAGTTCTGACTCGATGGAAATGAAAGAAAAAGAGAGAGAGAGAGAGAGAGAGAGAGAGAGAGAGAGAGATCTGGTGAGGTAGCAATAATAGTACAAGTTTGTTAAATTATTCCAGCTTGTAATATGCAGGTGGATGTTTGAAACTCTTACAGAATATTAAAAATAATTTAAGGAAATAATATTGTTTTATACTTTTCACATTAAGTTGGATCTCCTTTCTTGGGAATGGGAGCAAATATGGGCCTCTTTCAATCCATTGGCCAGACAACTGTCCTCCAAATTCTTAGCATAGACTGGTGAGCTAGTCCCTCCATCTTCTTTTGATGCTTTCTGAGTCATTCATTATATTGCCCATAGCATCTTTCAGTACTGTAATATGAAGCTTAAATTTGTTTTTCAGCTCTTTGAGCTTGAGAAATGCAGAGTGATATCTTCCCTTTTTATTCTCCAATTCCAGCTCTCCACACATTGCATTATAATATAACTTTGCTTTGCCCTCTTAATCTGTCCTTTGAAATTGTCTGTCGTTCTTTCACTTTGACATGCTTTCTTTTAGCTTTGGCTTCTTGACAATCCTGTGCAATCTTTAGAACCTCTTCTGATACCCATTTTTTTTTCTTTGTCCTCTGTTTTGTAATGACCTTTTGTTTTCTTTGTGGATGATATCCTTAATATCATCCCATAACCCATCTGATCTTTGATGATTGGTGTTCAATTCTTCAAACCTATTCTTATGATGGTCTTGAAATTCAAATGCAATTCATCCAAGATCATATCTTGGTTCCTGTAGACTTCTTTTTATTTCTACAGTCTCAATTTGAACTTGCATATGAGTAATTGATGATCTGACATGCAGTCTGCCCCAGCCTAGTTTGGACGGCCAATATTGAGCTTTTCCAATGATTTCTTCCACAAATGTAGTTAGTCTGATTCCTATGCAGCCCCTCAGGTGATATTCATGTGTAAAGTTATCACTTATGTCTTTTATAAAAAGGTATTGACAATGAATAAATCATTGTGAATACAAAATTCATTCATTCTTTTTCCAGCCTCACATGTAAGCAAAATATTGCTGAGGATTATTAAGAAATAGCTAGAACAGTATTTACTTACATAACTGCTAGAAGTTCAAGCAGAATTTAGAAGAGGCCGTGCCACCAACAATATAATTGCTAGTGTCTGATGGATCTTGGATGAAAGTAATGAATACCAGGAGAATGTCTATTTCTGCTTTATTGACTATGCAAAGGCATATAGCTATAGCTTGACCAGGAGGCTGTCTTGCAAACAGAGCAGGAGAATCCTGCATGGTTTAACACTGAGAAGGGAGTGAATCATGGTTTTATTCTCTCTCCATAACTATTCAATCTGTATGCTGAGCAAAATATCTGAGAAACTGGACTTTATGAAAAGAATTGTGTCATCAAGATTGGAGGGAGACACATCAATAACCTGTGCTATGTAGAGGACACAACACTGTTTGCTGAAAGTGAGGAGGACTTGAAACACTTGTTGCAGAAGGTCAAGGAATGCAGCCTTTGATATGAATTGGATTTCAGTGTCAAGAATACAAAAACTCTTACCATCGGATTGATAGGCAGCATCATGAT
>NW_006399764.1:7287329-7325001 GCF_000299155.1 Elephantulus edwardii | reverse complement strand
ATTGAATTTCTATAAGAATAATATATACTTAGATTACATTATATAATGAAATGCTCCTGCAACATTGCCAAATGAACAAATTAGGCTGAATGGATATCATGCTTGGGAGGTTAGAGGGACAGCTCAAGAGAAGAAGACCCTCAATGATATGGATCGATTCAGTGACTGAGATAATAGTGATAGATGTATTAGAGACAATAAAGTTGACACAAGATAGAGCAGAGGTCAGGGCTGTTGTACATAGGGTCTCTATGAGTCACAGGCAACTCAAAGGCACATAACAGCAACATCAGCAACAATACCATTTTAGGCATTACTCAACATAAATTGCTCTTGAGTTATTCATGTTATCCAGTACTTTATAATTTTTTTAACAATGCATAAGACACTAGCATCAACAATCACAGTTTCTTTTAACCATTGATGCAAAGTTGCGTTGGTGATGGTATTTCACATATGCATGTGAAATTTGAACAATAAGTAAAGAAGACCAAGGAAGAACTACTAAGTTTGAATTTTGAGATTACTCAGACTATTGAATGCATTGTGGACTGTCATAGAGAAAAATACATCTGTCTTGGAGGATTTGCAGCCAAAATGCTCCCTAGAAGCAAGAAGATATGATTTCAACTCATACACATTGAGCGTGTTGTCAGAAGGGATGGCTGGAAAGGTGGCATGTCGGTGAAGAAGAAACTTACCCTCAAGAAAATGAGCTGACAAGTGACTGACTGAAACAGTGTGCTTGAGCACGATGTGTGGAGGCTGAGCCAAGGTTTGGCAAGGTTTTGACCTGTGTATAAAAGGCTGCTGTGAGTGGAACTCCACTCATTAGTACCTAATGGCAATAACAAAGTGGAATCCTTAACAGAATATGGTAAATTTCTGGTTTTTTAAATAATAGTTTCCCATTTTCGTATAAAACATAAGAAATATCTTTTTTCTAGCTAATCTCTAGTTTTTGTTCATAGGAAGTGGCACTGTCACGGGGAGGAAGGGCGGAGGGTGGGCTGTGTCCCGATTGTGGGCGCGGGTCCGGTTTAGGGGTGCGGACGGACGGTGGGCTCATGCATCCTCCTCCCGCACTCCCCACTAAGTTCTCACCTCTGCCCCGGGCCTCGTCCCCCCCCTTTTGCAGGTAACCAACCATGTGCAACCGAAAGGCCGTGATTAAAAATGGGGAAGTAGCGCTGTCACTTACTGTCTTTCTGATGGTTCCAATCCACCAGCAGCCCTGAGGAAGGAAGGTGGGCATTCCCTTCCTGTGCTATCTAGAATGTTTGAAAACCCGATGGAGGGTCACTTCCGAGTTAGTTCCAGTTGCATGACAATCAGTTTGAGGGTTTTTTTGTTTGGAATATTGAAGCTTTGTTTACACTCTCTTTATAACCCTAAACAGTTGATATCACATGGTAAGATTTTCATGCTTGAATTCTAATTCTATTACTTTTTTTTCTATAATTATATTTTATTAATTTTCATAAACATTTACAGAGATTTTGGGCTTCCACTCATTCATTGTTGCACTATTCTCTCTACCCTCCTCCCAGTTTGTTCTTGTCCAAATGCCACAGTGCTTGTCAAAGCCAGTTCTGATTAATCTTCTTTGTCAGTGTATCCTTTGCCATTCCCTATCACTCCTCCCTGAGAGAGACTTCACCCTGAGTCATAAGGAAAAGGGGACGGCGTATTCTCTTAGCTACTTCCTGCTGAAAAGGGACGCTGTGGGTTTCAGGGTGACGATCTTCTCTCACTACTCTAAAGGGCCCCTTTGGCAGTAGGAAACACATAGACTATTATGGAGATTGATTTTGGAATTCAGATGCACTCTTATTGATTGTGCTTGGCTGTACATGTACATATCCTTCAAGATGTATCATGGGGGTGTTGCAACCTAGAAGATACAAATTTGACTAACAAGTTATAAGTACATGAGTCCAAAAATTATGGAAAAGTAAAAGAAAAGATTCTTTCATTGTTTTACAAACCCTCCCCCAGGTCCCCTCCACCATGCAGCCCTCACTCTAGTCTCCTGTGATGACAGAAATACCCAGTTACATCTCTCTTTTAAACGGTTCTCTCCCTCCTCTGTTTCAGTGCAGTACACATTATTGAACCCATCTTACTCAGTCTCTCCCCAGCCCCAAGGACAGTCCCATTCTACAACAGTGGCATCATGTAATATTTGTCCTTTTGTGACTGGATGGACACATGACTGCAAACATAAGAAACTAGATGCTTAAAGAGCACATTTCCTTAAGCCACTGAAAGGATCCCTGGTGGTGTAGGATGTAGTCATGACTGCTTAAAAGGATGATGGTTTGAATATACTAATTACTATTCATTAGAAAGATAAGACAGGCTCCTTTACTTAAGATTCTCAGCCTCAAAAAGAGATTCGAGGTTCCTGAGTCAGAATTGACAATGACATTGGATTTAGTTGGAGACTGGTTAACTCAGGAAATGCAAATATTTGGAGCATGATATCTTCTTCCTCTCTTAGACTGATTGATTATCTTCTCAGAATAAAAACTAGTGTTAAAAAGCTTTGAAATGAAACTGATTATCTGATAGAAACATACAAAGATATTTTCATAAAAAGACTGTTCTTCCTTGGGTATTAAAATCAGCTGCAAAAGTTAGATATAACTAAGGAAGCCATTTGCACGTTAACACGATTCAAACACTTCAGAAGAAAGAAGTTGGGGAGAAAGTAGACGCTAACCTGAAAACAAATTAAGCTTTTCTGAATTCCTTTTGCAATAGAGTTAATCATAACTGCAAAAATCTCTCCTAAAAATAGCTCCTTCTAAATATATGTGTTTATCTTCCTATAAGCCCCAAGTTTATGAGATTAGTCTATGCTTTGTATTTTTATTTTAGTAATACCTATTATTATAGTGAGTTCATCACCTGATGTGCTATAAAAATAGCAGTATGCTGAAATAGCTCAAGCTGTCTTTATCTAATCAGCCAGCAATTTGTTGGACAGCACACACAATACAAAACATACACAAACTCCTATACACTGATCATTGAGATTTTCCTCTGAACTTTATTTATATATTCATAAATATTTCTCACTACTTCCATACATTCTTTATAGCTAGCTTCATAAGCAGAAACTTTATTTCTATTTTTCTCTGTATACTATATAATATTTTTGTCTATGTGATATAGTAACTCCTATAAGTCCTTTAACTTTTGGCAAAATTATAGAATATTGCCAGGAAATATCTAAATATGCTAGTTAATTCCATTAGAATGCCCATGCAAAAATTAATGCATTTGGTTTATTAATGCCTTCAAGTGAATAAGTCTATATTCATATTTTGTAAATACACATGCTACTTATTATATCATTAACAGAGTGGAGAGAAAGCAACAGGTTATATGGTGGATTTTAAGTGTTGTTAATAGGTGCCAAGTTGACTATGACTAAAAGTGACTCCATCAACAATAGACCTGAACCTTATCCTACACTGTACCATCTTTTTCTCTGAAACACTTGATTCCATAGTTACACTAATGAAGTCAATCCATCTCACTGATGTTCTTCTCCTTTTTCACTGACCCTCCACCTTTTCCAAAGTCTGGCCTCTCCTAAAGACATGGAAAAAATATGTGAGATAAAGTTTCTCTTTCCTTGCCTCCAAAGAGAACCATGGCTGCACCTTTTCCACAGTACATTTATTTACCAATTTGACAGTCCATGGGATGGACTTTTCATGAACATTATCATAAATCAAAACATAGATTCTTCTGCCGATTAATCATATTCATTGTTCAACTTTTAGTTGCATAGCAAGTAATTGAAAAGCTAATAGTTTGGATCATGGACACTTTTGTCTACAAACTTATTATTGCTCTTCACTTTGGAAAGGTCCTTGACAGTGCACTTTCCCAATGCAAAATGTCTTTTGATATCCTGGGTACTGGGTACTGAGTACACCAAGGGTACTGATTGTGGATCCAAGCAATATGAAATAATTGACAAAGTCTATCTCTTTTTCATCTGTCATGGTATTGAATAGTGTCTCAGTGGTGATATTTATTGTTTTTATGATGTTGAGATGTAATCTACATTAAAGGTTGTAGTCTTTGATCTTTTGGAGCAAGTGTTCCAAGTCCTCCTCACTTTCAGCAAGTAAAGTTGTGTGTGTCATCTAAGTAAAGGAGACTATTGATGAATCTTCCTCCAAAGCTGATGCCACACTCTAAAGTCAAACTTCTTGAATGACTTGTTCTCCCTGCAGATTGAAAAGCTGTGGTGAAAGGATATATCCCTGACCCATGCCTTTCCTGATTTTAAATCATGCACTGTTCTTTTGTTTTGTTTGGACAACAGTCTCTTTGTCTGGATAAAGGTTTCACAGGAGAACAATTAAGTGTACTCAGATTTTCATTCTTCATGACACATACACACAGTTGTTTTTTGCATAATCAATAAAACACAAATAGACATTCTTTTCATATTCAGGGCCTTCCATCAAGATCCATCTGACATCAACATCGAAGAAGTTCTATTCCACAGCTTCTTTTAAATCCAGCCTGATTTTTGGCAGTTTTTAAATCCATGTACTGTTTTTGCTATTTTAAAATATTATTTAGCAAGATTTTACTCACAGGTGATATTAATAATATTGTCTGGTAATTTCCACTTTCTAGTCGATCAGCTTTTGGGGCATAGGAACAATTATAGATCACTTCCTGGAGATTGGCTAGCTAGATATCCTCCAAATGTCCTGGCATCACTTGTTAAGCACATTTATATGTATTCAAGCTGTCTGCAATGGAACTCGAACTTCTTTCATCACCACTGGGTTTTGATCAGTCACTGCTTCCTGAAATGGGATTTAAGTGAGAAGTTCCTAAATGTTTTTACTGTGTCCTAACTCACTACAACAATAAGAAAAACATTAAGGCTTCGAAATTATTTGTTCTTGTTCAATCACCTGCTAAAAATGTTGTATTTCCAATCTAGATATATAGAATAGAAATCTACGTTTAGCAAGTTGCCAGAGGATTTAAAAAAAAAAAATCGCATGAGAATCTTGTTAAATTGTAGATTTTTATTTTGAATACCTGAGGTAGAAAAATGCACTTTCTTAATAATGTGGATCAAATTGGGAGGAAAGAGTTTTTAAAATTCAGAGCTTAATTCATAAACTTATGTAAACAATTTATTGAGGGAAAATCTCAGTAACACTTATTATGAAATGAAGAAAGCAGAACAGGATAAATGATGAAGACAGGCAAATATTTGGGTTTAGTTAACATCCCTTTATTAACAGAAACTTACTATAGTTCCCCAATCATTTCTTTACGCCTTATTTATTTAATATTCTATTATTTGAAAGATAATTACTTCAACATCTCCCAAAATGAAATTCAAGATTTTTTAACATCACTGCTAAGTAAAATGTCATTCTATATCATGTTTTAGTTATTGACTTTTTTTACAAAAAGATAATAAAACCCATTACTTTCCTGATTTTTTGTTGTTTTTTTTTTTTAGGCAATGGATGTCCTTCATTGGTAGTAACCCAAATTAAAAATATTTTATAGTATTTTAAAAATATTGTCACATTTTGTACATTTTTTATTTCTGCATTCACTTGATCTAGAGGGAGTGGAGACTAAATTTGTTTATGAATTTGTAAGGAGACTATGGTTTTCAGCTCAGCTCCTTATTCTACTATCTTTGCTTGTCTTCCATTTCTTCCTATCAATACTTGAGATGTTGATTATTTGTAAACTACCACTCAATCCAACTTCAAATAGTTTCTTTTCCAATCTTTCTTTGAAATTATACAAAGCAGTGACAAACTTCACCTATAGTGTGTGTTTTATTATTGAATTTAATATTGTAATATTTTTTCAAAATTATAATAACATCTTTTTAATATAAATTAAAAAATTAAAAATCACTAAATAATCAGTGATTCATCTAGCAGTTTAATAAAATGTAACAAATACAGCTCAAAGCTAATTATCCAATATATTTATTTATCATTAGTTCTTGGTTTCATTTGTTTTAAAATTCAAGTGTATTGGTAAGAGAATCTTTAAGCTTAATTTATTTATAAATACTAAGTTACTTGAAGATACAATTGAAATAAACTCATTGCCTTAGAATCAGTTCCAACTTAATGTGATCCCTGAGGACAAATTAGAACTACCCCAGTGAGCTCACAAAGTTATGCTCTTTCCGGAAGCATGCTGCCAAATCTTTGTTTCTAGGATGACTATTAAGTTCCAAAACTGAGTTTTCTATTATCAGTCAAGTGTTTTAACCGCAGTGTTACCAGGGCTAGTTTACAATGGTCAAAGTTAGTAGCTATTCTTTCTAAACTTTAAAGAAAATTCTCATTAATTTTCTTGTATTAATATTGTCAATTTAATTAGTTCCTTGATTGGAAATCTTTTGTCTTTTACCTCTTCTAATTTCTTTTTATTGACTTTGCTGTTTTTCTCCACAGCTTTGCTTGCTTGTGATTGCATCTGTCTACTGTTTTTCATTGTGTAGGGGTGTGTGTGTGTGTGCGCGCTTTTTATTAAGATTGGGGAGTTCAGGGTCTACTAAAATAATTGTATTGACAACCCAAGGACACGTCAGGCAATACAGACCCACTGGGTGCTGAGGGAGAAAGATGGTCAATCTCCGCTGATTCAATTTAAAGCCTCTGAACCAGTCAGCTATGAGTTTTTGTATGAATTTTGTATATGATTTTTTTAAAGTTTTCTGATTGTTTCTTTGCAAATAAATACCTTGATAATTGTTTGGTCCTTCATTGAGTTTACATTTTCCATATTATATCTGTAAGTAATATCTTTAAGTATTTTTTAATATTTTTTAAAAATTTTAATTATTTTCATGAACATTTGCAGAAAAGTTAGATTTCATTCATTCATGTTTGCACAGTTTACCCCCTCTTACTCCCATCTTTATGCCTGGTTTGCTTTTTTTGAAAATATTTTTATCTTCTATAGTTGTTCACTCCCCATATAAAACATTGGGATTAATGGGATATTTATTTCCTTTTCATGTCTATAATAACGGCATTCAACAACTATTTAATAGATTTTGTGTTTTACTTTTGTCATAATTTGGGTATTTTTCGTTTGGGGGTTTTTCTTAGAAGAAAATTTATATTTGTTCTGTGAGGTGCTGGGCATCACTTTTGAGTATAAATAATTTAAAGTCAATTTCTTAGATTTTGTCTCAAATATTATTTTTTTCTTTTTTCTTTTTTTAATTTTGTCTCAAATATTATGAATTACATAAATTTAACCCCTAATTTATACGCTTGCCTATAACAAATTATTTTTCTTCCTAAGAAGGGAGAATAAGAGCATCCTTCTACATGGAGAAAACTTTGAACTTGACTAGGATTTAACTTTACTTGTACCCACAATCAATATCCATGGAAGCAATTCTGTAAGCTTTGGACAAACCTGACCCTAGGGATCTCTGTGAGAGTTAGAGAGTAAAGAATTCATTTGGAGGTAGAACTATGACATACCTTACTCAAGCAAAAGTAATTTCAGTCACTTTATCGGCATGTGAAAGCTGGAAAATGAATAAGGAAAACCAAAGAAGAAACACATATCTTAGAACGTGTACATCCTGATGGCTTCTTTGAATCAAGAGCAACGGAGTATGTCTTACATACTTAGAAGCTGTTATTAGGAGGGACCATTTTCTGAAGAAGGAACTCATGCTTGGTAAAAGTCAGTTAAAAAAGGAAGCTACTGGCAGTACTGATGAAGATGGGAAGGAATTGGTCAAAATTTAGTTGTATTATAGCACTTTACAACAGCAGACTTTCTATGAGTAGAAACTAACCACTAAACACAAAACAATAGGAACATGTTTGACTTATTTTACCCAATCCATTCACCAAAAGTCTTTCAAATGTTTTTTGCTAAAGTAGGCTCTCAGTTGTACGTGTAGATGAATCTGATTAAATGTAAATTAATATTTTAACTATCTTCCGATGACTACTTTAACAAATTGTCATTTAGTAGCTTAAAACAAGAAAATTTATTACCTTATACTTTGGTGTCAGAAGACTAAAATGGTTCACAGTAAGGAAACTCTTTGTGTCAGTCAGCCTACATTCATTTTAGGAGACTATAGGAAATAATTTTTGTTTTATTTCTTACTTTGGAGATTCTACCTAGATTCCTTTCT
Source organism: Elephantulus edwardii (assembly GCF_000299155.1). Classification (NCBI taxonomy): domain Eukaryota; kingdom Metazoa; phylum Chordata; class Mammalia; order Macroscelidea; family Macroscelididae; genus Elephantulus; species Elephantulus edwardii. The sequence continues at coordinate 7,316,804 of NW_006399764.1, read as the reverse complement.
TGGCTCATGACCTCTTTCGGTTTTTCAAAGCCATTAATGTCAAATTAAGTCTTCACAGAACATCAGTCTAACTTGTTTTCCTCAACACATTTTCCTATCTTACTCTAATTCTCTTATTCTCTACTTATGAAGACCATCGTTAATACATTGGCCTAATATGGATAATCAATAATATTTTTTCTATTTTAAGGTCAGCTGAAGATTAATAAACTACTTTTATCCCAATACTTAATTCTTGTTTGCAAGGTGGATAAATAAATCGACAGTATCTAAGGATTACTACATGACCATCTTTGGGCAAAATAATTAATCCTACGATCTTATTCATAAAAGCTTTGGTGGGCTATTGGATAAGGAATTGAACTGTCAACCAGATGACAGGCAGTTTAAATTTACCACCTCATCCTGAGGATTAAGACAAGCAATCTCCTTCCATGTGATTTATAGCCTCTAAAATCTCACTGGGGAGTTAGCAATGATTTGGTCCCTACTCAATGTAAATAAGTTGAGATATTATTCATAAGACAAGTTCCAAAAGTAATTTCCTTATGATATTGTACTTGACTAACTTGCAATTGCATAATGAATTACAGCTAACTTTAGAAAAATGGGAAACTCAGAGCACTTAATTATACTCATGTAATATTTATACTTAGACCAGGAGACAGAGCAAGGGTTAGGTGTCATCGAGTCATAGATAACTCATAATGACCTTATGAACAAAAGACCTGAACACTTGTATCACTTTCATCGTTTCTCCAACGGGAATACTACATGGTGTAAAATTAAGAAGAAAATGTGTCAAGTTTGTATTCTCTGTTCATACCTGTTCAACCTATATGCTGAGCAAATTATTTGAAAAGTTGGACTTTATAAAGAAGAATGTCACATCAAGATCGGAAGAAGACTCATTAATAACCCTCGTTTATGAAGATGACAAAACCTTGCTAGTTGAAAGTGAGGAGGACTTAAAGTGTGTTTTGCAAAAGATCAAAGAATACAGCCTTCAGTGTGGATTTCATCTCAATATCAAGAAAACAAAAGTCCTTACCACTGGATAGATAGGTTACATCATGATAGATGGGGAAAAGATTGAAACTGTTAACAACTTCATCTTACTTGAATCCACCATTGATATCCTTGACTCCAATAGTCAGAAAATCAGGAGATGTGTTGCACCAGGAAAGTCTGCTGTTAGGGACCTCTCCAAGTTATTGAGGAGTAATAATGACAGTTCGAGGACTAAGGTATATCTGATTCAGGCTATTGTCTTTCTGATCACTTGCTATTCATCTGAGAGCTGCAATGAAGAGATGACACAAGAAGAGTTGATACCTTTGAGCTGTGGTGTTGGAGACGAGTACTGAACATCCCATGGACTGTCAAAACAAACAAATAAAACAAATATGTCTTGGGAAAGGTACAGCCAGAGTGTTCTTTGCAAGTGAAGATGATAAACTTCACCTCACATACTTCAGCCATGTTCCTAGTAGGGACTGTTCTTTGAAGAGGGACATGATGTTCAGAAAGGCAGAGGGTTGGTGGAAGAGAGAAAGACCTTCAACCAGGCAGATTGACATGGTGACTGCCACAATGGGCTCTACTGTGCCAGAAAGTGTGAGAATGCACAGATTGGAACAGGGTTCAGATCTGATGTTCATAGGGTCGCTATTGGTCATATTTGACTCAATGGCACCTAACATCAACAACAACTTAAAATTATTCTGTCTGAAAGATTAGTACTGTTTTAAAGTTATATTTAAAACTTTCATCTGCTTTATATTGGCCATTATCCTTTCATTGCAAAGTTAATATTGCACACTATCGATATTGGATCAGAACCAATTCATATTTCATCTTCCATCAGATTCCTGATACTATAAATCATGAGAATGGAGATTTTCTGTCTTTCTCCCATACGCCCACTATTGGGTCCAAACCACCAGAGGGGTCTTTGAGCTAACAATACAACAATCCAAACCATCAGAGCTCCTTAAATGTTACATGAGTAATCAAAACAGTACAAGCTAATATCAATTTTATTTTCGTATAATGTTGATTATTTGTATATTTAACTATGTTAAAGTGCTGGAAAGATAAGGTATATATTACATTAATTTTAAAAATTTTACAAAACATACATTGTTACGATCCCATTAAAATAATCTAAATTTCCTGATTGTTGTAGTAAATTATCTAATACCAGCCAATCTTTTTTTATTTTATTATGCAAGTGTACTTCTTTTCATCAGAAGAAAACCAAAACAAGTAAGAAAACCAGTAAGAATTCTGATAAACAATCGTAAAATCTTTTTCAGGGATCTTTCTTGTAAAGGAATTTTTCTTTGGTTTAAAAATTCAAAGTATGTTCAGAATTGAGAACACACACCCTTCTCCCCACTTCTACTGCTAGTATGCCAACATCAATCTCTGTAACATTTACTGTGCAATTTACAAGGACCTCTTAACCGGATACTTATCTTTCATCATTATTCTTTCAACTCAATAGGCTGAATGATTCTTTCAAAATGTAATTCAGAATTTATAATTCCTCTGGCTCAAATCTTCCAAAGGATTCATTTTTTTTTAAGTCAAAGTATTTTTAATGACTTAACTGCTGCACATGGCATTGCCTCCCCTACCTCTTAGCCCTTGTCTCTTAAGATTCAAGCTTAATAGGCTCCATAAACATAGATTTACTTTTTGTTGTTAGGTGTTATTGAGTTGACTCAAACTCACAGTTATCTTTGAATAATAGAATAAACATTTACCAGTTCTGTACTATTCTCACAACTGCCACCGCATTTGAACCCATTTTTGTAACCACTATGTCTATCCATCTAATTTCAAATAAAGATTAACCCTCTATTTTCCCAATTTGATATATCTACCCATTGATCCCATGTGTTGAATCTGTTTCATATCTGGGTGCTTGATATGCATCAAAACTCTCCTTACACCCCCATGTTAAGGATTTTTTAACCCTCAAATCTGTTCACTGGATCTCAATGAGTTGTAACTGAACTGAAATCACTTAACCACAAGAAGTTACCTGTATGAGGTTATCTGATGCTTCTAGTAATTTCCCTACTATCCTTTTTTGGTTACTCATATCTTGATTATTCTATTTACAATTGTAACCACAATTATACATTATACCTAATCTCTGTTGCTCTTCTGTATACTTTTGTATGACATTTACTTCTAACTGGTGTACATCTACTCTTGCCCCACTTAAAGCAAGAGTAAAGATGGAAAGCCCCTATATTGTGAATGTTATTGTTGTTAGGTGCTATTGAGGCATGTATATACTATAGCTACACTATGAATAGAATAGAGATCTGAACCTACCCTATCCTGTACCATCCTCATACTTCCTGACACACTAGAGTCTATTGCATCAGTCACAGTAAGGTCTTCTATTCTTTCATTTTGCTGACCCTTCACTTTTCCAAGAAAAAAGTCCCTCTCCAAGGAATAGCCTCCCCTAGCAACAAGTCCAAAGTATATGAGACAATGCTTCACTATCTTTGCCTCCAAGAAGCACTCTGGCTGCATTTTCTCCAGGACAAGCAGGTGGATAGACCCAGTGACTACAGCAATAAGCTTGACTGTGTAAGATTTTGTGAGGTTGGTACAGGATAGGGCAGTGTATATATTTGTTGCTCACAGGGTCACTATGAGTCATACTTTATATCATCTAATAACATTATTCTAGACAGTAGTTTATGTGATAGTAGCATGAAAGTAAATATTTCCTACTTTCCTGAAATTAATCTGCTGAAGGAAACAGACAGTAAAAAACAGCCTACACAGTACATTATAAAGGCATGTGGTTGGAATCCACCAGATGCTCCCTTGTAGAAAAATCGGTGGTCTCCTCCTGGGTGAACTTTTTTCTCCTCCTGTGTGGAATATTTTATACTCTTCTCCCACACCACAGCTCAAAGGCATCAATCCTTCTTCTGTCATCTTTATTCATTGCCCAGCTCTCAGATGCATAACAAGTGACCAAAAAGACTATGACCTGAATGAGGTATACTTTAGTCTTCAAATTTACAACGTTGTTCCTCAGTAATTTGGAAAGGTCCATGACAGAGGAGTTACCTAACATAATACACCTTCAAATCTTTTGACTGCTCATTCTAACAGTAGTGATTGTGGGTTCAAGGAAGATGAAATTGTCGACATTTTCAACCTTTTCTCTATCTGTCATGGTTTAGCTCATTGGCCCAGTGATGAGAATTTTTGGCTTCTTAATGTTGAGACAATATCCATATTGAAGGTTATCATTTTTCATCTTTTGATCTTCTGCAGCAAACATGCCAAGTCCTCCTCATATTCAGCAAGAAAGGTTGTATCATCTGAAAAGCACAAGGTACCATTTCTGTTAGAGATTGGAAATTTGAAGAGTGTATGATTTTGTGGGAAGGTACTATGGGATTTGTGGAGAGATAAGTGGCAGGCATATCCAGAAGCACTATATCCACTGCAGTGAAACACTGTGAAATTGATCTTATGATAAATTAATGAGTAAGATCAAGTTAATCAATGCTTACTTTGCTTAGTCTATTGGGAATTCTGACATTGTCTACAGAAGAGTTGCTATGAGTCCAAATCAACTTAGTATAATTCTGGGACCTGTTACACACATAATAAATATTAGCTACTTACTTAGGGTTGTTTTTTCAACTAATGCTTTATAAATATATAAATATTGACAATTTAATATAATTATGCACGATATTTAAAAATTATTATGCCTTTTAGTATTTAATGTTACATAGATTTCATGATCAAAAACAAATTGCATAAAATTATAGCTTTTATATTTTTATGTGTATATAAAGCGTGCATCTATAAAATCTACTTATCTAAATAGTAATTGTTTATTTTCCTGCAAGTATCATATATTGCCAAAGGCAATACTTAAGTGTAATTTGTGTGGATCACAATAAATTGTGGCTAACCTTGAGGAAATTGGGAATCTAAGAACACTTGATCATGCTTATACCAAACCTATACTTGGACCAAGAAGCAGTCCTCAGAACAGAGCAAGGAAACATCTCATGGTTCAAAATCAAGAAAGGAGTGTGCCATGTATGCATCCTGCCCATGCACCTCTTCAATTTGTTCAATTTGATCATTCGGGAAGCAGGGATTTAAGAGCAGGAATGAACAACATATGATATGTAGGTGATACAACCTTGATTGCTGAACCTGAAGAAGACCTGAAGCACTTGCTGCAAAAGGTCAAGGACTGTAATCTTCAACATGGATTGAAGCTCAACTCAAGAAGACAAAGATTATCACCACTGGGCCAATTGGCAGCACCATAATAGATGGAGAAGAGATTGAGGTTGTTAGCAAATACAGTTTGCTCAGATCCGCAATCAACACTCTTAACACCAGCAGTCAGGAAATCAAAAGATGAGTTGCATTGGGAAAATCTGCACTCATGGACCTCTCCAGAGTGCTGAAGAGCAGCAATGCCAGTCTAGATAACAAGGTGTGCCTGATCCAGGCCATGGTCTTCTCAATTACTGGTTATGCTTTAGAGAGTTAGACAATGACCAAGGATGACAGAAGAAAAATAGATGCCTTTGAGTTGTGGTGCTGGAGAAGAGTCTTGAACATGGACTGTCTGTCCTGCAGAGGGTGAAACCTTGGAGGCTAGGATTTCGAAGCTCTGCCTCACTTACTATGGGCACGTAGCCAGGAGAGACCATTCCTTGGAGAAGGACATCATGCTCAGAAGGGTGGACGGACAGCACAGGAGAGGGAGACCCCAGATGTGATGGATTTATACAGTGACTGGGTTGGTGTGTCAGAATAAGTGATACTGGCTCAGGACAGGGAAGGATTTAGAGCTGCTGTACTATACAACTCAACCAATAACATTCTATGACAGGTTTTGGAAACAGAAGTGGCATCAACTTCCTAAACAACATGCCTTTGGAAATGCTAAGAACTTTGATAAATGTTGCTAGTTGTAGAGGGGTTTCAGGCCTTTTGTTCATAGGGTCACTATGAGTCATGCTCAACTCAAAGGCAATCAACAACAACAGTAAAATTTTATGTTAAAGAATGACTGAAAACTGAATATATGGAGTGAGTCTGTGATTAGCTTTTATAATAAAAATCACCAATGTATTTAAATATGTCGTTTAAAATGTCTATTTTTGTGGGAATATATAAGGTAAATGTATAAGATTGAAGAGTTTTAAGCCTGATGTTTATGTTTCTTCTTTTAATGGAAAGTATTATCTTTGTTCTGAAAGCATCAACTCATATTAACCTGCTGAATTTCAATAGTAAACGCTTTTTCTTTTGTTTCAATCATTTTGCTAAATCACTCTAGCTCTTTTATTCTTCAGTCATGAATGAATCAAGCATTTTATGACTGAATTTTCCAAGGTAAAATATTAAATATTAGAAATTTCTCTGAATAGCCTAAATAAGTTAATACCTATTGAGAAAAACCAGAAGTATAAATAGAAATGTGTGCTCATAAAAGCATGTTATTACTACTTGAAATGATCAGTTCATTTTCCCCAGGAATGATCTTTTCAATAAAAGCCCTCATAATGAGATTAACTATGAAAGGCAATTGAACTTTAAAAACAGATTTATTTCAAGAAGTCAATATCTCCCTCTTCTTTCTTACACACCTTCCCCTTTGCACAGAAAACATCTCATATTTAGGAGTCATTTGTTGTGAAAGTATAGATGTTTTGCAGCCAGTGTGGCAGGATTTGGTTAACTGACTTCAGAAACCCGTAGACTAAATTGTGTCTCTCAATTATATTGAAGTCCTAAGCCTGTACCTGTGACTAGGATCCTTTTTGGAAAGATGGGTTTTCTTTTGCTATGATAATGTGATTATAGCAGAGTAACTCAGTGCTGTAAATCTCACAGAAGGATATTGATCACCTTGTCTCTTGTGGAGCCAGTGGAGAATTGAACTGCTAGAGAGATAAGACCTTTGGATGAGCAGTGTAGACTGTGCTTCCTTAACATAGTAATATGAGTCTTAACCTAATGCCTTCTAAGTAGTGCCTTATGAAAAGAACAAACTTGACAGGTATACCGAAGGATCTAGACCCATGTAAAGATATGCTGAAGAAGTTAAGACACACAACAAAATGACTAGGATTTGAGAGGCAGAGAAGACAAAGATGTTTCCTTAAAACTCAAAGATAGCATTTAGCTCTGCTGACAACCTGAAGTCAAAAGATAGAAGTATTTTGTTCTGGTGACACAGGATTGCTCAGGGTCAGAGCTGACTGCACGACACTTAAATATAAAAACAGTCTCCAGAACTGTTAGATGAAAAAAAATCTCTGTTCTTTAAAATCAACTCATATTATTTTTGTTACGGAAGCATTAGAGAAGTAGAACACCTCACTGTCATTAGCATGATACTAACATGACTATATTAATTTTGAAAGGGAATTTTATATTCACATTCTCTTAATGTTGATAAGCTAAACATCTGTGGGCACTGTAAAACTACTATTACTTATAGTAATACATTCAACATCAACTTCTGAAAAGTACACAAAAACCAGTAACCAAAGACAGATACTCTAAAAGAAATTAGTGCTAAGATAATAATGAAAAGAGAAGCATTGAACATCTTTGATGCCCTGTATTAAGGGAGGGAGTTCTGCTAGCTTGGTCTGTGGGAGCTGTACTGCTAACCCAAAGAAAAGGACTGTCTAGCAGTTCAAATCCACCAATGGCCCATTGGGAGAAAGAGGAAGAATCTTCTCCAGTGTGATTTTCAGCCTCAGAAACCCAGTGGAGGGCAGATATGAGCTAGTTCAGACTTGATAGCAATAACTGAGGGAGTATATTTTGCTGAATGTACAAAGGCATTGACTGTGTCTATATCATACACATTCTAGATCACATTACAAGAATAAGGATTCCATAAACCATCATGAGAGTCATGGAACTAGTGCATAGACCAAGAGGTGGTTGTTTGAAGAAGGAAACAACCATTGAATGGTTTAAAATCAGGAAGTGTGTGTGTCAAGATTGTATCCTTTCACCAGGCTTTTGCAGTCTGTAGATGACAATCATTTGAGAAGTTGGACTATATGAAGAAAAATGTGGCATCAGGACTGGAAGAAGATCATTACCAGCCTGGAATATGTATATGACATGCAACTTTGCTTCTGAAACAAAGAAGACTTGAGACATTTAGTGATTACCAGGAAAGACTGCAGCCATCAGTATTAATCACATCACAACATATGAGAAAAAATATACCACTGGCTAGATAGTTATAAGTACAAATCTACCAATTTCAAGAATGGGCTCAATGGCTACAGATAGCCCATTTCGTTTCTTCCAGGTTGGCCTGCTTAGGCCTTGGTTGTACATTGTATGAGGATTGTTCTAGGCTCTTATATTGCCAACAAGTCTGAAGTGATTCCTAGTTGACCTTCTAATGGGTTTCTAAAGCTATAAAGAGCATTAGAGACACTTGCCCATCTTTCTCCCAAAGATTGCCTGGTGGATTTGAACTATTAGAAACACATGACCTTTGGATTTGCATGGTGACTCTCTCCCTACAGACTAGACTAAGCAGGTCTATTTGTCCTGCTTGTGGTAGTTTCTCTACTTGAATGCCTCAATTGTGTCTGATGGCACTGTTTTGATATTGAAAAGATAACATTCATTCAGTTTATCAGCTATGTGATATTATTTTTATTGTCATGTGCCATCAAGTCAGAACTGACATGAACAGATTTTCAAAGGTGAGAGAAATCTCAGGTGAGAAAATTGCCTACTTTTCACCAGCAAAAAAGTTGGTGGATTTGAAACCCCTGCCTTTAAGTTAGCAGTGTAACTCCTTATCCACTAGGCTACCAGAACCTCCATCAACTTCCTTACAGAGGCAAATGTTTGTCTTTGTGACCCGGAAAAGGCTGAAGACATAGTGGTTAGTAATCAGTATATGAAATTGATCTTGCTAAAATGGAATGGCAAAACAGAAGCCTTGTATACTAAACAATCCTAGTTCTCTCCATTCCTCTCCCTGCTAGCATCCTCAATGCTTGGGGGGGAAACTATAGCTCATCCTGAAGCGGGAGGTCCTGTCTAGATAAGGACCAAAACCAGGAAGAGAAAATTCAATCTGAGTTTAGGGGAAAGTCAGACACCAGTTGGCGCCTCCATGTCTGACTGCAAAGACCATAAACATCTTAGGCTGTCAGGCTAGAAAATGTGCAACTGTGCCTAGCTCAGTGAGTCACATAGAACGCCCCCTGCTCCGAGTACAAAACAAAAGTGTGCGGGAAGCGGAGGTTCCTAACATAGTCCTCAAATTGCCCCAATAGCCGTTTGAGTCAAGATAGTCTGAGTCACCATGAATCTGTCCCTATTCCTAGCTATCTGCTTTCTGTAAAAAAATAAACTGCTTTCACTTCATAAACGCTGTCTCCTGAATGCTAGTAAGTCACACCAGAGAACCACTCACCTACGGTGAGTCAAAGTCCTCTTGCATATGCAATGCAACTTTTCTTTCTCCTACAATCTCTCCATTTAAATGTCTTCAGACCTATCTAAATTATTTCATAGAAATTATATGCATGTAGGTGCATCTGATTCAGGCCATGGTCTTCACAATTATTTGCTATGCATCAGAGAGCTATACAATGACTTAGGATGATAGAAAAAGAATCAAGCCTCTGAGTTGTAGTGCTAGAGAAGAATATTGAGCCTACTATAGATTGCTGAAGAAAAAAATACAGGTCTGTCCTAAGACTATGAAAACAAGTTGCTCCTTGGAAGAAAGGGTTTTGAAGCTCTGCCTCACATACTTTGAGAATGTTGCCTGGAGGGACCAGTTCTTGGAGATGGACATTATGCTTGGAAGAGTGGGCAGACAATGCAGAAGAGGAAGACCATGGATGAGATGGATTGACGAGTGACTGGGTAATGGTGGCACGTGTGTCAGAGACAGTGAAATTGGCTCAGAACAGGGCAGAGTTCCAAGCTATTGTGTATAGGGTTGCTATGAGTCACAAATGACTTGACAGAACATAACAACAACAGCATGTTTATGTGTGTCTGGAACACTGGTATTCTAATGAGAAGTGGCTGAGCTACAATCTTGAAGGAATATTGTTCAAATCCATCAGCTGTTCTGAGGGAGAAAGATGGGCAATCTCTTCCTGTATTATTTACTGCCTCTGAAAATCTGCTGTGGGGGTTCAGCTATGGGTCAGTTCTTAAACAACACTATATAATAAATGTATAGCATCCACAAAACTATAGAGATCTTGAAGGTAATGAGATGAAATGTCATTATTTTTCCTTCCGTAGAGTAGTCAGACCAGAATCTATCTACTCATGACAAGATTTACATAAATGATTCTTGAAATCATCATTTGATAGATGGCTGAAAGCAAACAATTTGGGACTTGCCTTTCATATTTTACAAATCCAATTAATTGGGTTGATCAGATGCACTCACTTTCAAACAATTTGAAAGAAGAACATCTTCTCCTTAACTATTTTCCTCACCTTCCTGGCCTAACAGCTAACTCCAGGCTCCCTACCTCCTTTTTCCTTCTGTCCCTACCTGCAGTTGCAAAACGTCAGTGTTGGGTTTATATTTTATTTCATTTGTATCATTTACATTGTTCTCTATGTGACACAATAGATACTTAAAAGCTGGCTTTTTGCTTTTGATATGCCATAGTGGACAGTGGACAGTATGAAGCAAGAAAATGGATTTGGCAGTTCTTGGGATTTGCATACTTGCAAAAAACTTCCAAGTAACTGACTCAGCTCTCAAAACTGAAGCGTCTCTTTCCTCTAAGTTTTCAAATGTATCAAAGTATAGCTCTTCATAATATTCTGATATTATAGATTTAATTTTCTCTACTTCTCTTATGATGCCACCTCTTTCACTCCTTAATTGAATCATTTGCGTCTTCTCCTTTTCCCTTTAGTTAAGTTTGCCAATGGTTTGCCAATTTTATTGACACTTTCAAAAACCAGGTCCAAGTCTTACTGATGGTTTCAGTTGTTTTTCTATTTCATTTATTTCAGCCCCTGTTCCTATTATTTCCATTCTTCTAGGGGTATGGGGTTATATTGTTGTTCATGTTCTATTTGAGGAAGGGGTTGAGTTAAATCATTACACAGTCAGATGTAGAACACTTAAACATACCTATCACAAAAGAAGAAATTGAATGGATCATAAAAGGAGTCCCCCCCCCAAAAAAAATCAAAACAAAACAACATTTCCTGGATGAGATCGCTTCATGGCTGAATTTTACCAAACATTCAAAAAAAATTTGTCACCAATCCTAATTAAGTTATTTTAAAAAAATAGAAAAATAAGGAACACTCTCAAAGCCATTCTATGAAGCTAGCATCACCGTAATACCAAAACCAGGCCAAGATATTACCAAAAAAGAAAACTACAGACCAATATCTCTCATTCACATAGACAAAAACTCCTTAACAAAATACTAGCCAATAGAATATAAGAGTACATTAAAAAAATAATGATTCATCATGACCAAGTGGGATTCATAAGAGATATATAAGGATGGTTCAGCATAAGATAAACCATCAACATAACTCACCACATTAATACCACAATAACAAGAAGCATATTATCCTAGCAATTGATGCAGAAAAGGCATTTGACAAAATCTAACATCTCTTCCTGATCAAAGCATTCAGAAAAATTGAAATAGAAGGGAATTTCTTCAATATAGTGAAAAGTATATATGCAAAACCAACAGCCAGTATTGTTCTCAATGGAGAAAGACTAAAAGCATTTTCTTTGTGAACAGAAATCAGACTAGAATGTCCACTTTCACTACTTCTACTCAATATTGTTTGGAAGTACTTGCTAGGGCAAGAGGAGAAAATAAAAGGCATCCCAATCTGCAAAGAGATGGTTAAACTCTCTATGTACAGATAATATGGTAACGCACACAGAAAACTCCAAAGACTCAACAATGAATGAATAGAATTTAAAAAAAAAAGTCAAGGAAGCCCAACAACAACAACAAAAACCTGTTAGAGCTAGTAGATCAGTTTGTTGGTGTGATCGTAAGATGGTGCAATCACCCTGGAAGGCAGTTTGGCATTTCCTCAAAATCCTGAACATAGAAATTCTATATAACCCAGCTATTCCACTGCTTGGAATAAACCCTGAGAAAATGAGAACTGATGCACAGAGACTTGTTCATAGCATAGTTCATAGTAGTGTTATTCACCATTGCAAGAACATGGATGGAGCCCAAATGTCCAACCACAATGGAATGGACCGAAAAATTATGGTACAGTCACACTATTAAATACAATGCCGCATGTAGGAGCATTGATTTTGTAAAGTGATATCTAACTTGGAAGGGACTGGAGAGTGTTTTGCTAAGTGAACTAACTCAGTTTTGTAAGGACAAATACTGCATTAGAATCTGCAAGGATTCAAGATGGGTGGGCGGAGCAGATGGGTAAGGATGGTCGTGGTCATAGAGTCACACAGTCACAGCGTGGAGGGAGGAGGTGGGTAAAGGCAAGGAGGAAGATCTGGTGCAAAAACAGTGTATATGAACTTTGTAAGTAAACCAATATAGAAAAAAAATATTTACAAAAAATGCATTGTCTCTAGGTTCTGTGCCTGCCTGCCTCATCCTCCCAGCACTCCTGCCATACCCGGGGCTGACTTTGAGCTGTTTGTAATGTGAGTGTTTCCCTTTTCTCAAATGATGAATCAAATGTTTAAGTTCTTTTAGAAAGAAAGTTGACTTAAAACCAGCCAATTTCTTTGATATTGCGCATTGGTTCAGCTGAGTGCCTTTCAGATTTTTAGTAGCCAAGGGGTAAGGGAAGCCAAGAAAGATGGTTTGAAAAGATACTGAAACTTTAAAGATGCCCTGCTGCCCCCATAGTGCTGTTAGCTATTATATCAAAAAGAACCAAGCTTTCAGCTAGAGGACCGTGTTAGTCTATTGCCATTCTAGGGGAAAAACTGAGGAGGGAATTGTGGCCTCCCTGAAGGGCTACAAGAAAGGAATGATCTGATTCCTCTTTTAAAAGTGTAATGGATAATGAGTTTCTCAGCAAACAGTAATATATTATTAATATCAGTTCTCAGCGCTGCAGTCAGCCAGTAGGGATTTCCACCTCTGACTTCCCTTCAGAGAAAGGTGTAGAGAGCTAGTGGACCAATATTACAGTTCCTAAAAAAGAAACCTGCTTAAGATTCTACTTTACATTTATAATGCTGTCATGGTTTATCTAGGAAATGAGTGTCAGGAAGAGAAAATAATAAAAAATTATGATGGTAGTAATGATGAAAGTGATTTTTTTTTTAGAAAATAAATAAAAAGAAATGAAGTACATCAGAGCCTGAAAATGTGTTCCAGTATCTCTTAAGAGAGTCAAATTAAAAGTAGTAAAGGGAGCTGATGAAGTTAAAGACAAAAAAATAAAACCCGACTAATTATTAAAATATATTATCATAGAAAAGCCAAAACCATCAACAATCTTAGGTTGTACCGAAATAACTGAAGGCTTATGCTGGATATACATGGTGAGATATGTGTCTCCACTCTGCTAGTTTGGAAATTATACCTGTAAAAAAGACCAAGAGGCACATGGGGACAGCCATACCTGACCTTAACCCACGCCACAAAGGAGAGCTGTCCCCACTGATATCAACCAAGTCCCATTAGATCAGACATGTCCTCCAGGCTTGCTTACCTCTTTGTACTCATTCCAACACCAATCTTACTGCTCTACTGGTAAAAAGTCCAATGTGATAGTTCACAGGCCACGCAGAATCATATTAGGGAAGTAAAAAAAGGCTATTATTTAGGTTAGCAGCAAGATACAATCAGTCAGAGCCTTTTGACTTTAGGGCTTTAAGCCAGTGTTATAAAGTGCTTAATCCTGCCAATTATGACTCCTTCACCCACTTACTTCCTCCAGCAAATGGGCTATCGGCTCTGATTCCAGGAAGGGTAGTCTTGATGTCTGTTCTGTCTCATGTCAGGTGTCTGGATCCCCGTCTGGCTATTATGGTTGCTGCTCCCATAGGCCCTGGTCTGACTGGCATAAAAATCTCTGACCCCTAAAGACACAATGCAGTTTCTTGTTTTTCCTTTGGGGGTGGTCACATTCTCAAATTCTTTTGCTGGGTCCACTCAATTTAATGGCCAGATGAGCCAATCCCCTTGTTTGTAGACAAGTTAATACAACCTCTTCACACAGCCTTGCCCTTACACATGGCAAAGTCAAGCTCAATGCTGGGAAAGGCATTTTGAGCAATAAGCCCTTAGTATCACAATAACTAAAGTTTATTTTCACTTTTTTTCTGTCTTAAGTCTAAGTTTGTCCTTATATCTGATCCCATGGTAGATCTGTGAGATAGAAGCTAAGAGTTTCCTCTTTATTAAAGATACTATATTATCTCCAGTAATGAGAGACACATCCCAATTTCTTATACTGGTTTCGAGAGACACATCCCAATTTCTTACACTGGTTTCCAACAGGCAGACTTGTTCTACAATTCTTGCAGACATGATAGGAGTGTACGTGAGCATTTCCATTAATTAAAGTGCATGTTTCCCCCTTGACTGAGCATCCAACATCGTTAGCAGTTCCTAGAGGTGAGGCCAAATAAAGGAAATGTGTCTATTTATGGTGGTCCTTTAGGGATGAATGAAGTTTTCTTGCCATTTTCCTCTCAGTTTTATAGAAATGAAGTAATGGTGAAAGGGTCCATGATCCTGCTCCGAAGGCTCATGGCTTAAATAAAGCAAATGAAGTAGAAAAATGATATTGATAAAAGTGGCCAGTGTTTAATAAAGTATACACTATCACATGGAAGCTGCCCAATGTTTGTGTTTAATCTAATCTGACCTCAATCTTCTGTTCCTGGTTTCCAAATACTAAATGGGTGACTTGTTATTTAGCCTCAATTAACTGAAAAAGAATTCCACTCTGTTTCTCGCAACACTTCAAGGCAGCATACAAAGGCAAAGTCAGTGACATGAGAATTTTTTCCTCTTAAGAAAAAAAAAATCTCTATAGAGTTGAATGCTTTTAAGTCATCAAAAGCAAACAAACAAAACTCACAGGAAAGCATCTTTATGAAAATCTCTACTTTCAGTCAAGATTCTTATGCTCTCAAGATATCCTTGTCCCATGTCCTCTTCTGGAAAACGTTCTTAAATGCCGTCAAGTTGACTAAGACTCACAGCAACCCTATAAAGAACACATCAGACCCTTGCCTTATTCTGTGCCATTCTACCAGTCTATGAGACGCTCGAGTCCATTGCTACAGTCACTGTATCAAAACATCTTGTTCAGGGTTCTCCTCTTTCTTTGACCCTTCACCTTTCACAGCATGATGTCCTTTTCCAAAGACTGGCCTCTTTTGATAACATGCTCCAAAATATATCAGATAAAATGTCAACATCCTTAACCTCTGTGGCACATCCTGGTTGAATTAATTCCACGAAAGACTTATTTGTTCTTTTGGAAGTCCATGAAATATTGAGCACTCTTCTCCAACAGCACAACAAACAAAGTAAAACAACAACAACAACAAAAGAAACCAAAAAACATAACCAAACCAAACATAATAACAATAACAAAACTCATCAATTTTTTGCATTCCTAACAGAACCAAGAACATTTTCAAAGAGATATATGGTTGGGTATTATGGTTATGACAAGAGTTCAGGATGAAGATTGCATAGTGGAGTGTACTCGAGGACGGGGGGGTGGAATTTTATACCAATGAAAGAATTTTTCTTTTACTTTTCAAGAGAAGAGCAAACTGGGGAGGGGCGGGGCAGGGAGAAAAATGCAATAATGAATGAATTGAAATCCAAAAATCTATGTAAATGTTCGTTAAAATTAATAAAAAAAATACTTATTGTTAACTTTCAGTTGCTTATTGTTAACTTTCAGTTGTTGTTAAGTGCTATTGAGTTGAAGGCAACTCTAGTGACCCTATGAACGAAAGACCTAGACACTTGTATCACTTTCATCCTTTCTCCAGGTTCATAGAGGCAAGCTATTTCAGAAGTGGATGCCACTCCTGCTTCCAAGCTTGTTATAACTGGGGAGCCCCACCAAACACTGTCCACCATGAGTAACCATTATTGAATTTGACACATCAGTGTCACAGTGTTCAGCTTCACAGCAGCCACGAGTTACCTCTATACAGCAAGTGGACAGACCAGGGCTAAACAACCTGGAAGAATGTTTGACCAAAACCAATTAAAAGCAGGTTTAGGGCCACAGATTAGAGTCACAAGCCCACACGATCATCGAGGAGATTTTAAAATCACGCCTTGAGCAGGCCTCAGCCTCTGCCCCCAGTCAGAACAGTAACGCACAACAAATGGACCCTAGAAACTTCCCTTGCCTGACTGCCACCAAGGTGAGACTGCCACGTCAGCCAGCCAGAAAGCTTCCAGAGTGGATGGAGACTCCAAAGGCCTCAGGCCTCAGGCCAGGCCAGCCCAGCCACAAGCGTACTGCTTCATCAAGGAGATTTTAGTGTCACACCCTCGATGCCCAAAAGTTGTCTCATGATTCAGCCATAAAGCTGCAAGGCCTCATCAGTTTTAGCCTCTGCAAATCTGTCTAGTCATGTGCCCAATATACCTTTAAGAAACTGTTGTCTAAAGTTTTTAGAATGTTTCTATTAAAAATAGATCTGCAATACTACAAAACTCAGAAGTGTATAAGATGTCTGAGTGTAGAGTTTATAAACAAAACACTCGAAAGCATACCACTCTAAATATTTGGTATAAGATGAGCAAGAAACAAACACCTTTACTCCTGTAAATTTGCCATGAAAACCTTGTGAGGTTAAACATCATAGTAACTGACGTAGTGCCCGAAGACGAATCCACTGAGTTAGAAAGGACTTGAAATATTATGCAATAGTTAGAGCAATGACTCAAAAACATACAATGATCATGAAGATATGGAAGACTGTTTTTTGTTGTTATGTGCTGTCAAGTCACCTGTGACTTGTGGTGACTCTATGAACAATAGCTCTGAAACTTGTCCTATCATGAGCCAATCTCACTATCTCCAACACTGTCAATCCATTTCATCCAATCTTTCATGAAATTGTACATAGACCTCTCATAAATCAAAGCCAGATTGATGGGAGTTATAAATTACCACCAAAGAATTGAGAAAAGGGCAAGAGGGAAAATTGTCCACCTCTTTCAATAAGGTGCATTCGAGTGATATCTTGGGTTTTTTATTAACATACAGATAACCCTACATTTGAATTACAAGAAACAATTCTTCAGACTATACCAGGGGTATAAGGTTTTTTTGTCATTTTGTTGTGGGGTTTTGCTCTGTTTTATTGGGGGAGTACATCTTATTAGCATAGTGCTGTACTATGTCATTTGCTTATCTTAACCCAGCTCTGTACTAACATGTAATGTTTCCAACCCCAAGACCAATAAAGATTTAATTTAGGGGGTAAAAAAAGAATGAGGAAAAGATGACAACTTTAGTGATTCAGAAATTGTGTTATAATTCACTACATGTTTGTAACATTTGGCTGTCCTGCTGACTAGTGACAGTAATAAATGTTTCATTCTTGGGAATTTTTAACAGGAAAAGACTAAGATCATATTAACTATGAATCAGATAAAATATTTTAATGTGTACACTAGCAGGTGAACATTTCATTAGGAAATATTCTACTCTTCTCTCGTGTTTTGTTTTTTTTCTTATTTTGTTGTAATACCAATCACATGATAATTTTATTTGTTCTTTTAGCTTTATAGACTTCTCAGAAACATATTTTTATTTAAAAAATACCAAGTTTTCTACCAAGATAATTTTTCTTAAGATGTGGCTCAAATGTACCACTAAATAAGAGATTGACAAGAGCTAGGCAGTGCAATGGGATTGAAAACGATGTATATATCTTTCAGATGGAACTAAACTCTAACTCATTGCTGTCTGGTTTGTTCTCATTCATAATTGACCTCCATTTTGGTTTAAAAGGTTGTAATTTGCATGAGAGGAGACAATCTATCTTTCTGCTATTGGGACATAGATATTGGAACCATCAGAGGAGTACAGCCCCCACCAGTACCAAGTTCTACGGCTACACTGCTAAAACTCCCTTTCCAGATGGAGGCAATATTATTCCATGCAGCACTCTTCTTGGTCTTCCTCTCCGACAGAAATAATGGGAGTCAGGTTTTGCCAGCAATAGAGTCAAACAATAGCAGAAAATAGGTAGCTAAGTCTGATAGTAACACAGGTTGTTGAATTTTGCAAGAAGAAATACTTCCTGGGGAAGTTCATTAAACTGTGTAGAGTTTTGAGTTAGTGAGAAATGAAATTTGTTGTGATCATTCATTGAAATTCCAGGGTATTCACAACATATACTAGTCAATCCTGATGAATACAATTGCTTGATTACCTCTCAAGAATTACTTCCCACAAACATGCTAAAAGTTAATTGAGGTAGAAGGCATGTTTGGAAATTTTATCTAAATAATTTACTTTACTAAATTAAATATCCAGACCAAATTTAAATGAAATAAAAACATGTCTTTTCTTTAAAGCAACAGAGTAAGTGTGGCAGTACCCAAGGGTACTATAAGAACTATCCAGAGTAAATTTCTGATTAATGGATAGATAATGAGAAACATTGTTTGTTTCCAATACAATATGTTTAAAAGCCTTTAAGTTGTATTTTTTAGTTTATTTAATTACCATTATAACACTATTTTATTTGGAATCATTGATAGTCTGAAATGCTTTGAAATTTTTATTTAGTGATGAAATTTCTCTAAAATAATTGCAAGGTCCTAATCCACGACAGGAGCTCTGGGGCCTTAGTGGAAAGAAGCTATGTTGCTATTCCAAAGGCCCAAGGTTCAAATCCACTAGCTGTTCCACGGGAGAAAGATGTGCAATCTCCTCCAGTGTGATTTATGGTCTCTGAAAACTTGCTGGAAGGTCAGCAATGAGTCAGTTCCAACTCAACAATACCCAACAACAATAATTCGTGCCAGACCCTTTTGGGTAACATTACTTGTTTCCGTTGAGCAGAAGATCTTGACTTGGACGACCTTGTATGATTCAAATTAGAAGTGCACTCCTCAGGGTTTTAGGATTGTGACATTTCAGAAACCAGATCACTAAGCCTTTAATCCAAGGTGCCCATGGGTGATCCAAATACAAACATTTTGGTCAGTAGCCAACTATTTTATGGATTGTACTATCGAGAGTTGTAAGCCATATGACTTTATAATGCAGTTAGTAGAAAGGAATTACACTGCCGATGTTACTCAGTTCAAATCCAACAGCTGCTCCATGGGAGAATGATGGGTAATCTCCTCCTGTAAGGTTAACTGCCTCTGAAAACCCTCTGAAGGGTCAGCTATGAGTCTGTCCCGACTTGATGGTTTTTTGTTGTTGTTGTTATGTGCTCTCCGGTTGCTTGTGACTCATAGCGACCTTATGTACAACAGCCCTAAACTCTGCTCTATCCTGTGCCAATCGCACTGCCTCTGACACACCCATCCCAATTACCCCAGTCACTGAATCAATCCACTTCATAGAGGGCCTTCCCCTCCTGTGCTGTCCCTCCACCGTACCAAGCATGATGTCCCTCTCCAAGGACCGGTCCCTCCTTACAATTATGTCCAAAGTATGTTAGACGGAGCCTCAGAATCCTTGCGTCCAAGAACTGCCTGATTTAACCCTTCCCAGGATGAATCTGTTTGTTTTCCTAGAGCCCAGCACCATACCTCAAAGGTATCAATTCTCCTTCTATCCTCCTTAGTCACTGTGCAACTCTCTGATGCATAACAAATGATAGCAAAGACCATGGCCTGTATCAGATGCACCTTAGTCTCCAGAGAGACCCTATTGCTCTGCAGTACTTTGGATGACTTGACAACAATATTGACAACAATAATATCACACAACAATAACTTTAAAATGACAAAATAACTTTTAACTTTCTAAATGACAGAATTGGTACCAGCAGTCAGGAAATCAAAAAGCGTATCGCGATGGGAAAGTCTGCCATTAGGGACCTCTCAAACGTACTCAGGAGCAACAGTGTCTCTCTGGAGACTAAGGTGCGCCTGATACAGGCCAAGGTATTTGCAATCGCTTGTTATGCATCAGAGAGTTGGACAATGACTAGGGAGGACAGAGGGAGAGTGGATGCTTTTGAGCTGTGGTGCTGGAGAAGGGTACTGAATGTACCCTGGACTGCCAGGAAAACAAACAGCTTCATCTTGGAGAGGATTAAACCAAGCTACTCCTTGGAGGCAAGGATTCTGGGGCTTCGTCTGACATACTTTGGACATGTTGCTAGGAGGGACGGGTCCTTGGAGAGGGACATCATGCTTGGAAGGGTGGAGGGACAGCGCAGGAGTGGAAGACCCTCTATGAGATGGATTGATTCGGTGACTGGGATAATCGGGATGGGTGTGTCAGAGGCGGTGCGGTTGGCGCAGGATAGAGCAGGGTTTAGGGCTGTTGTGCATAGGGTCGCTATGAGTCGGAAACGACTCGATGGCACATAACAACAACAACAAATGACAGAAAAGGCATGAACAATAAAATGAGAGTAGAGGAAGAAAGAACAAAATCTGTAAGTGGCAGATGACTGAATAAATTGTTTAGGCTTTTATTTAAAATTTTAAAAGTAAACTCCTCAGGAGCTTTGGTGGCCTAATGACAAGAAGATGCACTGTAATCCCAAAGGTGTGTGGTTTGGATCCACCAGATGCTCCACTGGAGAAGGGGGGGCAATCTCCTCCTGTGCCGGTTGGATGTGATTCAGTGATGCAAGTTAAAAAAAATTTTTTTAAAAGACTCCTGATTTGTGATTATATTGTTTTTGTTTATTTATATCTATAAAAAGTAGATCTTTTTATGTTCTATCAAAAAGGATATATGTACAAAGATTTTTCTTACCATGCTATTTTTGAGAGACGCTTTTTCTGGAGGCTTTATGTAAAAAGATTTTTGATAAATTTGCTATCGTTTATATTTTTATCCCCTCAATTGCCTTAGTTTTCTATTTTTCCTCCCAATCCTATGTTTTGATTTTCCACAAAATGTGTACATTTACAAAATAATTATGAAATATTCTGCTGACTGAAAAAGCTTAATTGGCCAAAAAACAAAACCCAAACAAAAAACCTAAAAACACTCGTTTTAATTTTATCGTCTGAAAAAAGTCAGAGCAGAAGAAACTCCTTGAGTATTACTGGTAAAATTTGCTAGCTGTATGAAGGCAGTAGTGCACTTTGAATCTG
The DNA here is from genome assembly GCF_000299155.1 of Elephantulus edwardii. NCBI lineage: Eukaryota > Metazoa > Chordata > Mammalia > Macroscelidea > Macroscelididae > Elephantulus > Elephantulus edwardii. Next base: position 7,295,481 of record NW_006399764.1, on the reverse strand, counting down.
GCATGAATCTTGGTATTATTTATGATGATTATTCTAAAACTTCTGATTCAATATGTTTTCAATTTCTCTTTCCCTCCCCCAAAAAGTATAGAATCAAATTGCTGATACAAAAGTCTGAGCATCTTCTAATGTAATAAAAATTATAACACAAAGTCAGTAAATATCCACTTTGTTTCTGAGGCATGTCAGGAAATGGAAGTAAATAGATTTAAAACTCTAACATTACAGACAATGAGATTAAAAAACCATTAGTAGTCATAAATCCATTAGAATACTGGGCACTAAAATTGGTTATAGAGAAATTTCTTGAGCAGATTAAAAAAAAACAAACCACCACCCACCCAATATATTGATATCATCTTTCTTGCATTATTAAATAAAAGGTTTTATTTGGGTTCTTGTTGGTAGTATTCTATTTCTTTTTAGAACGGGTCATTTAAAATAGAACAAGTATATGAGAATCGATAACTCCTTTAAAGAATAAAAAGCAGACAAAAGTGACCACTTGTTTTATTGACATTGTAAGTAAGACAATGCCATTGAAAGACCTGAACGAAAGAAAAAGCTGGGCTATTCTCATCCTCTGTCGATTTTCCTCTCTTTTAAAGTGATTACCTATTATTTGCCTTTGTTCTCCACAAAGCTATGGTAACTGGTATCTGACAAGCAACATCTCGCCTCGCTCGGGTCCTGAAAATAGAATTGTGTACACCATATAGGGTAGACATGATGTCTATTCATATTACTTCTTCTCAGGCTTTTTACTAAAAAAGAAGAAAAAATGTTTTGTTTTTGTTTTTAACAGGGACATGAAATCACCTTATGCAGGGCTGGGAATTACTTACAATGGCCCTCTTAGTCACACATATTCTTGTAACTTTCTTACAGTGATAGGAAGGAACTGTGCACATAAGCTGTATGTGACCAACCAAGGTGTTGGGACAATATGCTAAAAATGTAAATAAGGAAGGAGTGGGCCAGTTTTGGTCAAGTGAATAACTGCTGCCAACCCTAAGGCAGGTGATTCAAATCCGACAATTGTTGTGAAAATAAAAGTTGGGCTACCTCCTGCCTTGAGGTGTACAGCCTCGTAAAACCCTCTGGAGAGTCAGCTATGAGTTGCTTTTGAATTGAAGAAATATAACAACAATAACTATAGCATTAAGATTCAAAAAGAGCCAGCCTCAGAGCAAAACAGATTTTTACCACCAAGGTGAAAGAAGAAATAGGAAAAAACACATCCTTTGTACCCAAAGTCCCAGGGCTGGGAATAACCTATACCCAGGAGACACAGAGAGAGCTGTAAGATCAGAGAAGGTATGAGATAACGGGAAGCAGTGACAAACATGCAGAGAAAAAAACATCAGCATAATGAAGAGAGTGGCATAAGATGGCAATAGACTCCCTGGCCCATGGAATAAAATAGCTACAAAGGTCATGCTGACCCATGAAAAGAGAAAACGGAGCCTGTGAACAGGAGGTTTGCTGATGGAGTGGGCTGGCTCTGTGCACTTTATTAATAGCTATAAAAGAGCTTTGTAACACTTTCCATAGTAAATCAGAAGTCAAACTAAGGGCTAAGAGAGAAGCTTGTCCGGAAAGGGCCGAGAATTAAACCTGTTATTTCAAAGTTGAGAATTTTGTCTTCACAGAAAAAAAAAAAAAGTCTTTCATGGCTAAAAGGAGCTGACAAAGCTCTTCTGTATTAAAAAAAGGAAGTTTTACCTACTTTCTTCCTGATTCTGGTCCTGAGTTGTAGTTTGTTCATCCTAATCCTGAGTAGTAACCTGTTACTTCTATGTAACTGAGGGGTATTATTTGTGAGTTCAATGTGACCATTGTAACAAATTATCAACCACTCTGGAGAAGTAAAAAAGTGCTGTGGAGGTACAGTTAGTATTAGAATTGGTGAGAAGGTTGGAGGGTGGAAGAATGGTTGACTTCCCTCTCATAGCGGTTTACACTGGAGTGATCTCAATATTGATTTTTATACTCTTCTCATCATAAAATTGGACAAGGAGGTATGAAACTGTCCATATGTTGTTTTTGCACCCTACACAAATGTTATTTGGTGCCATAGAGGTGACTACACCTCACAGTGACCCTATGAGCCACAGATATGAACCTTGCCATAACCCTGCGAATCTTCAGTCTTCGTCATGTTCCAACTCATTGTAATGTTCACTGCATCAACCCATCTGATTGAGGATCTTCTCTTTCACTGAACCTTTACCTTTTTGAGCATGATCAATCTCTTTCTCTCTCTCAAATAATTCCTGCTGAAAATTTGCCTAAAGTAAGTGAAATAAAGTATCACCATCTTAGCCTCTACGAAGCACTCTAACTGTGCTTTCTTGAAAACACATTTGTTTTTGGTCAATCCATTCAGTAATCTCTGCAAAACCCAGAATTTAGAGGTATTATTTCTTCTTTGTGGTTTCTTATTCCTATTCAAATTTCAGAATACAGATGTCTTTAAATTAGCATCTTTGCTTTTAAAATTTTAGAATTTTAAAATTCTTAAAATTAAATTCTTTAATTTTTTTAAAATTGTAGGTCCTTGAGAGTAAATTTTCCCAATATAACAACATGCTTTTCAATTTCTTGACTGTTGCTACTAAGGGTGTTGACTGTACAGCCAACTAAGGTGAAATAATTAGCAATTGCAATCTTTTCTCCATGTATCACAGATGCTGTTCATTAGCCCAGTGGTGAAGATTTGTTTGTGTCTTGTGATTTATTGATGTTGAGACGTAACCAACTGAATACTGTAATCTTTGATATTCTATAGCTAGTGTTTCAAGTCTTCTTCACTTTCTGCAAACAAAATTGTTCCATCTACATAAGATAGGAGGTTAGTGAATCTTCCTCTACTCCTGGTACCAGATTCTTTTTATTCTTACAGTCCAGGTTCTGGAATAATTTACTCAGCATACAGAATGAATAAGTATGGAGAAAGGAACCAATGTTGATGCACATCTTTCCTGATTTTAAATCATGCAGTATCCCATTGTTCAGTCTATATACAGGCTTCACATAAGCATAATTAAATGTTCTGGGATTTCCATTCTTCTTAATGATATCCATCATTTTGCTAAGATCAGCACAATCAAATGCCTTTTTATAGTCTATAAAACCCAAGTAAATATCCTTCTAGAACTCTCTACTTTCAGTCAAGCTTATAAAATTGAAAATTTTACTGAAGGACCAGAATCAGCAATGATGAGGGAAAGCATGGGAACAACACAAATTACTGATTAGGAAATAAGACCCTATAAAGTACTGATGGAATGAGGCAATGAACAAAAAATCTGAATCTTTTAAGGCAGCGCATAATAATTCATAATCCTTGTGGGTGACATTTAGACATTCACTGAAATTTCAAGTGTTTCTCTAAAGCTAAAATTATGTATCCTACAATATTTAATGAAATCACACCTCTATAAGAACATGATTAGTAGCACATGACTAATGTAAAAACACCACCTCCATACTCCCGAAAAGCTCAACTGGAATACAATTAACAACACTGAAGAGGGGAGCGTGCCATGAAATGACTGGACCTATTGTGCTTGCCACAATTTTGCTTTATTTTATTACTATTTCACTAACATCACTGCACTTTCCAGATTTTTTTTCTTCATATTTTACATTAGTTTTCAGACCTTGATTTACTATATGTCTAGTTATTTCTCCGTCATTCTGATGTTTCACTCTAGGTTATACTAGTGCCATATTACATATACATGCTGCAGTACATTACAGTTACTGGAATAAGCTGGAACTGTTGCATTAATAAGGTATTGTTGTTGTTAGGTGCCATCGAACCAATCAACTCATAGTGACCCTATAAACAACAGATCTGAGCCTTAAGGAGGAAATAATTGAAAGTCAAACTTCTGCCCTATTTTTCTACATCATACACCAAAGTTTTTGTTCAAGCAATCCAAATTAGAAGCAGGAGTAGCATCCACTTCCTAAATAACAAGCCCCTGGAAATCCTATGAACTTGGAGAAATGACGATAGTTATAGAGAGACTTCAGTCTTTTGTTCATAGGGTCACTGTGAGTCGTGCTCAACTCGACAGCAATCAACAACAATCCAAATTAGAGCTAAATCACAATGTTTCTCTGATGACTTTGTGGCCATAAATTGGTAACGAAACAGGATGAAAAATTTTGGAACGTTTCCTGATAATGGCAACTTGTAGATTGTTAATTTAGTTATTGACCAATTGTTGGATGAAGCTAACAAATACCCTTTTATCTAAGTAGGATGAATTGACTCTGTAATTTAAGAGTTTGAAAAACCTTAAATTTTCAGAAACCAATGTTGTATATTCTGTCTTATATACAGAACAATATTCTAGAAGTGGTCTAAAATGAAAGTCCTTTTGAGGACATTTTCTGAAAAGAAGCATGGTCCGGTCAAGTTTCTGTCTTCAAAAAGCGAGTAATGATCTAACTAGATCCTGTGTATCTCACCTAGTCTTAACCTAAGCCTCAAAGCTGTGGACCCAGCAATTGTCAGTGTAGGAGACTGAGACTTTTAGTTCTTTCAGACTATACAGTCAATCCATTACTGATGTACTAAGCCCACATAGGGTGTTAATTGGAACTTGGCACCCCCTGGGGCCACTCAAATTAATTTCCCACCAGTAAGAAATAAACAAAGCCCAAAATAGTTTTTATTAACTACTATGGACTCAGGACTCTTTAACCCCTTTGTAACTACTCCATTCATTTAGCATAAATTTCAATAAAATTAAATCATGCAAATATTCCTGTACCTATTCTGATAACACAAAACATAGTGGAGTAAAACTGTCTTTAAAATGTGACTTATTCAGATTGAAAGAACGTTATGCTACCAAGCGAAAGGTGGGTGATTTTAATCTGTGGCTCTGGGGCTGGGTTCAAATTGTTTTCCTGTCAAACATTCTTCTAGGTGGTATAGCACTGGTCTGTGTGTTGCTGTACAGAGGTAACTGGTGGTTGCTGTGAAGCTGAGCACTGTGACACTGATGTGTCAAACATGGTAATGGATACCCATGGTGGACAGTGTTGGCTGGAGCTTCCCGACTAAAACAAGCCTGGAAGCAGGAACGACGTCCACTTCTGAAATGGTTTGCTTCCGGAAACTCTATGTTCGAACAGTGCTCAGACCTTTCTTTCATAGGGTCGCTATGAGTCATCTACGACTTGACGGCACCTAACAACAACAGTTCTTTTCTCTATGTATTTGAAAAATTGCTCCACAGGTATTGTCTGTCTTTAAATGTGTTAAGAAACCATACACTTTGAAGAGTAAATATAAATTGTATACAAATTGTAGAATCTAAAATATCTGCATATGAATCTAGTAATTCCTGTGTGCTAATCATGCTATTGAATCAACTCAGACTCAAAAAGGCTCTGTTAATGTCAGAGAAAAAAAATTATGCCTTATGGAGATTTCAGCTCTTCAGTTTTCAAAAGTAGGTTGTCAAGCCTTTCCTCCAAGGCACCTAGAAGTAAATTTGAACCCCAGTCTTTTGATCGGCTACCATGTACACTGATTATTGCACTATCCAACTCTTCCTTTTAATAGTCTGAACAACAACAACTACAAAAGAACAAAATCATTGCTGTAAATTCTAATTTTACATTAGTTCATTGTCAGATAGTATTTGCCAAATATTTCTCTCCATCCTGTTAGTTTTCTTTTTATTCTTTTGAGAAGTTCTTTTTATAAACATAAGAATTCAATTTGTAGACAATATCAGTTGTCTAATTTATCTTCTTCAATTTGTGTGTTTGGTTATATTTGTTAGTCTGTTTGGGCTGTGAGTTAGAACCCTGAAGCAAACACCTATTTTTTTTTTCTTTGATGATTTTTGCACATTAAGCTTTACATTTAGGTTTTTTTCCTCCACACTGAGTTATTTTTTAATATATGAAGCATGAATTTTGTTTTCATTTTTTATGCATCAATATCCAGTTTTTCAACATTATTTTATTTATGAAAAAGATGATTGTTTTCCCTACTTAAGGGGGTTTATATTTTTATCTTAATCAAATGTCTACAGGAAGCTAAGTTTACTTCTGGGTTCTCAGTTTTGTTCCATTGCTCTGTGTTTATAATTGCGCTGGCCCACGCTCTTTTGACTATATTGTCGTATAGTAGTTCCTGACATCAGGTAGGATGGGGCTACTGTCTCATTCTTTTTCAGCCATGCTTTTTATATATTCCCTTTCACATGAAGTTGGTGATTTATTTTTCCATTTCCTTAGATAATATTGATGGAATCTGAATTGGCTACGTTATATCTATACAACTCTTTGTATACTACTGACAGTTTTACAGTGTTAAGTCTTCCTAGTCATGAAAATAATATGCTACTTCTCTTATGAGGTTCTCTGAATTTATTATAGTAATTAATACATTGTAGTTTTATTTGTAAAAGTTCTTGATATCTCTTGACATGTTTTTTACTAAGCATGTTTTCTTTTGGGTAGCTATTGTAAATGATGCAGGAATGGCATCCACTTCCTAAATTACAAGCCTCTGGAAACTCGATGAACTTTGAGAAATGATAGTTATCGAAAGGCTTCAGGTCTTTTGTTCATGGGATCACTATGAGTCATGCTCAATTCGATGGCAGTCAACAACATTGTAAATGGTATTGTTCTCCTTATTTAATTTTCAGGTGGTTTGTTGGGATTTTTTTGGTTGGTTTTTTTAATGGTGTATGTTGATTTGCAACATGCTACATTGCTGGACTGTATGAGCAAGAACCCTTGGTAACAAAGGAAGAAATTCAAGCTGCACTGTACACTGGCAAAAGAACAAGGCCCCGGTAATTGATTGAATATGAGTTGTGGAGTTTAAACAAACACACACAGGCCTGGCCGTGCTTGCTACTTTATAAGTAGAAATTAGGAAAATTATGGCAGACCAACTGATTAGAAGAAATGATTTATACTCGTTCTCTAAAAAAAATGATGCAAAAGTGTGTTGACATTACTGAACAATACTGTTTCTATGACATGCAAATAATATTTTGCTGTAAATTGCTGGGGATAAAGACCAGTTGGAACAGTACACGTACAGAGAATTAATAGAATTTCAACCCTGATTCAGAGGAAGCCATGGAATGAGGAATATCATTCATTACTGAAGTTAGCTGGATGTTAGGTGCAAGTGCAACATGCCAGAAAGAAGTTCATTTATGATTTATTGACTACAAAAAGGCATTTGACTATGTGCATCATAACAAATTCTGGATAACGTTAAAAAGAATGGGAATCTCAGAACACTTGATTGTTCACATGCTGTGAATTTGATATATAAATGAAGAAGCCATTGTCCATTTGGAATAAGGGAACAATGCACAGCTTAAAATCAGAAAAGGTATGCATCAAGTTTGTATATTTTCTTCGTATCTATTCAATCTGTATGCTTATTTTAACCAGGCAGTGTTCCTTTGTTCTGTGCCTCTTGTTGTGAGTATAGGTTTCATATGAGCAAGTTAATGTTCTGGGACTCCCATTCTTCTCAATGTTAGCCATTATTTGTTGAGACCTACACAGTCAAATGTCTTTGCATAGTCAACACAGATAGACATCCTTCTGGTATTCTCTGCATTAAGCCAAGATTTATCTAATACCAGTAATGATATCTCTGGTGTCATGGCCTCTTCTAAATTCATCTGAAATTTCTGGCAATTCTCTGCCAATGCATTGCTGCAGCTATTTTTGTTTTTGGATAATCTTTATAAAGATTTTAGTTGTGTGTGATATTAATGATATTGTTGGAAAATTTTCATATTCTATTGGATCACCTGCTTTGGGAATGAGAATAAATACGGAGCTCTTCTAGTCATTGGCCAGGTTTCTATCTTGCAAATTTTTTGCCTTAGTCTTAGTGGAAAGATTTCAATTGGTATCCCATAGATTCCTGGATCCTTACTTTTTTGCAAAGGCCTTCAGTGCAGCTTGACCTTCTTCCTCCATCACCTTTGGTTCCCGATCTTGTGGTACTTCCTGAAATGGTTCTGTGTCAGGCAATTTTTTATAGTAAAATGACTCTTTGTATTAATTCTGTCTTCTGGTTCTTCCTGGGTCATCCAAGATTTTGTGCATAGTATCCTTTAGTATTGCATCTTGAGGC
>NW_006399764.1:7276220-7287229 GCF_000299155.1 Elephantulus edwardii | reverse complement strand
AGTTGTGGTGCTGGAGAAGAGTCTTGAACATACTGTGGACTGCCAAGAAAACAAATAGGTCTATCTTGGAGAGGGTGAAACCAAGTCTTTCCTTGGAGGGTAGTATTTTTTTTTTCTTTAAAACACATTTATTTGTTTTTAGGCAATCTATGGCTATTCAGTAATCTCTGTAAAAGCCAGAATTCAGAGGTATTATTTCTTCTTTGGTGTTTCTTATTCCTGTTCAAATTTCAGAATACAGATGTCTTTAAATTAGCATCTTTGCTTTAAAAATTTTAGAATTTTAAAATTCTTAAAATTAAATTCTTTAATTTTTTTAAAATTGTAGGTCCTTGAGAGTAAATTTTCCCAATATAACAACATGCTTTTCAATTTCTTGACTGTTGCTACTAAGGGTGTTGACTGTACAGCCAACTAAGGTGAAATAATTAGCAATTGCAATCTTTTCTCCATGTATCACAGATGCTGTTCATTAGCCCAGTGGTGAAGATTTGTTTGTGTCTTGTGATTTATTGATGTTGAGACGTAACCAACTGAATACTGTAATCTTTGATATTCTATAGCTAGTGTTTCAAGTCTTCTTCACTTTCTGCAAACAAAATTGTTCCATCTACATAAGATAGGAGGTTAGTGAATCTTCCTCTACTCCTGGTACCAGATTCTTTTTATTCTTACAGTCCAGGTTCTGGAATAATTTACTCAGCATACAGAATGAATAAGTATGGAGAAAGGAACCAATGTTGATGCACATCTTTCCTGATTTTAAATCATGCAGTATCCCATTGTTCAGTCTATATACAGGCTTCACATAAGCATAATTAAATGTTCTGGGATTTCCATTCTTCTTAATGATATCCATCATTTTGCTAAGATCAGCACAATCAAATGCCTTTTTATAGTCTATAAAACCCAAGTAAATATCCTTCTAGAACTCTCTACTTTCAGTCAAGCTTATAAAATTGAAAATTTTACTGAAGGACCAGAATCAGCAATGATGAGGGAAAGCATGGGAACAACACAAATTACTGATTAGGAAATAAGACCCTATAAAGTACTGATGGAATGAGGCAATGAACAAAAAATCTGAATCTTTTAAGGCAGCGCATAATAATTCATAATCCTTGTGGGTGACATTTAGACATTCACTGAAATTTCAAGTGTTTCTCTAAAGCTAAAATTATGTATCCTACAATATTTAATGAAATCACACCTCTATAAGAACATGATTAGTAGCACATGACTAATGTAAAAACACCACCTCCATACTCCCGAAAAGCTCAACTGGAATACAATTAACAACACTGAAGAGGGGAGCGTGCCATGAAATGACTGGACCTATTGTGCTTGCCACAATTTTGCTTTATTTTATTACTATTTCACTAACATCACTGCACTTTCCAGATTTTTTTTCTTCATATTTTACATTAGTTTTCAGACCTTGATTTACTATATGTCTAGTTATTTCTCCGTCGTTCTGATGTTTCACTCTAGGTTATACTAGTGCCATATTACATATACATGCTGCAGTACATTACAGTTACTGGAATAAGCTGGAACTGTTGCATTAATAAGGTATTGTTGTTGTTAGGTGCCATCGAACCAATCAACTCATAGTGACCCTATAAACAACAGATCTGAGCCTTAAGGAGGAAATAATTGAAAGTCAAACTTCTGCCCTATTTTTCTACATCATACACCAAAGTTTTTGTTCAAGCAATCCAAATTAGAAGCAGGAGTAGCATCCACTTCCTAAATAACAAGCCCCTGGAAATCCTATGAACTTGGAGAAATGACGATAGTTATAGAGAGACTTCAGTCTTTTGTTCATAGGGTCACTGTGAGTCGTGCTCAACTCGACAGCAATCAACAACAATCCAAATTAGAGCTAAATCACAATGTTTCTCTGATGACTTTGTGGCCATAAATTGGTAACGAAACAGGATGAAAAATTTTGGAACGTTTCCTGATAATGGCAACTTGTAGATTGTTAATTTAGTTATTGACCAATTGTTGGATGAAGCTAACAAATACCCTTTTATCTAAGTAGGATGAATTGACTCTGTAATTTAAGAGTTTGAAAAACCTTAAATTTTCAGAAACCAATGTTGTATATTCTGTCTTATATACAGAACAATATTCTAGAAGTGGTCTAAAATGAAAGTCCTTTTGAGGACATTTTCTGAAAAGAAGCATGGTCCGGTCAAGTTTCTGTCTTCAAAAAGCGAGTAATGATCTAACTAGATCCTGTGTATCTCACCTAGTCTTAACCTAAGCCTCAAAGCTGTGGACCCAGCAATTGTCAGTGTAGGAGACTGAGACTTTTAGTTCTTTCAGACTATACAGTCAATCCATTACTGATGTACTAAGCCCACATAGGGTGTTAATTGGAACTTGGCACCCCCTGGGGCCACTCAAATTAATTTCCCACCAGTAAGAAATAAACAAAGCCCAAAATAGTTTTTATTAACTACTATGGACTCAGGACTCTTTAACCCCTTTGTAACTACTCCATTCATTTAGCATAAATTTCAATAAAATTAAATCATGCAAATATTCCTGTACCTATTCTGATAACACAAAACATAGTGGAGTAAAACTGTCTTTAAAATGTGACTTATTCAGATTGAAAGAACGTTATGCTACCAAGCGAAAGGTGGGTGATTTTAATCTGTGGCTCTGGGGCTGGGTTCAAATTGTTTTCCTGTCAAACATTCTTCTAGGTGGTATAGCACTGGTCTGTGTGTTGCTGTACAGAGGTAACTGGTGGTTGCTGTGAAGCTGAGCACTGTGACACTGATGTGTCAAACATGGTAATGGATACCCATGGTGGACAGTGTTGGCTGGAGCTTCCCGACTAAAACAAGCCTGGAAGCAGGAACGACGTCCACTTCTGAAATGGTTTGCTTCCGGAAACTCTATGTTCGAACAGTGCTCAGACCTTTCTTTCATAGGGTCGCTATGAGTCATCTACGACTTGACGGCACCTAACAACAACAGTTCTTTTCTCTATGTATTTGAAAAATTGCTCCACAGGTATTGTCTGTCTTTAAATGTGTTAAGAAACCATACACTTTGAAGAGTAAATATAAATTGTATACAAATTGTAGAATCTAAAATATCTGCATATGAATCTAGTAATTCCTGTGTGCTAATCATGCTATTGAATCAACTCAGACTCAAAAAGGCTCTGTTAATGTCAGAGAAAAAAAATTATGCCTTATGGAGATTTCAGCTCTTCAGTTTTCAAAAGTAGGTTGTCAAGCCTTTCCTCCAAGGCACCTAGAAGTAAATTTGAACCCCAGTCTTTTGATCGGCTACCATGTACACTGATTATTGCACTATCCAACTCTTCCTTTTAATAGTCTGAACAACAACAACTACAAAAGAACAAAATCATTGCTGTAAATTCTAATTTTACATTAGTTCATTGTCAGATAGTATTTGCCAAATATTTCTCTCCATCCTGTTAGTTTTCTTTTTATTCTTTTGAGAAGTTCTTTTTATAAACATAAGAATTCAATTTGTAGACAATATCAGTTGTCTAATTTATCTTCTTCAATTTGTGTGTTTGGTTATATTTGTTAGTCTGTTTGGGCTGTGAGTTAGAACCCTGAAGCAAACACCTATTTTTTTTTTCTTTGATGATTTTTGCACATTAAGCTTTACATTTAGGTTTTTTTCCTCCACACTGAGTTATTTTTTAATATATGAAGCATGAATTTTGTTTTCATTTTTTATGCATCAATATCCAGTTTTTCAACATTATTTTATTTATGAAAAAGATGATTGTTTTCCCTACTTAAGGGGGTTTATATTTTTATCTTAATCAAATGTCTACAGGAAGCTAAGTTTACTTCTGGGTTCTCAGTTTTGTTCCATTGCTCTGTGTTTATAATTGCGCTGGCCCACGCTCTTTTGACTATATTGTCGTATAGTAGTTCCTGACATCAGGTAGGATGGGGCTACTGTCTCATTCTTTTTCAGCCATGCTTTTTATATATTCCCTTTCACATGAAGTTGGTGATTTATTTTTCCATTTCCTTAGATAATATTGATGGAATCTGAATTGGCTACGTTATATCTATACAACTCTTTGTATACTACTGACAGTTTTACAGTGTTAAGTCTTCCTAGTCATGAAAATAATATGCTACTTCTCTTATGAGGTTCTCTGAATTTATTATAGTAATTAATACATTGTAGTTTTATTTGTAAAAGTTCTTGATATCTCTTGACATGTTTTTTACTAAGCATGTTTTCTTTTGGGTAGCTATTGTAAATGATGCAGGAATGGCATCCACTTCCTAAATTACAAGCCTCTGGAAACTCGATGAACTTTGAGAAATGATAGTTATCGAAAGGCTTCAGGTCTTTTGTTCATGGGATCACTATGAGTCATGCTCAATTCGATGGCAGTCAACAACATTGTAAATGGTATTGTTCTCCTTATTTAATTTTCAGGTGGTTTGTTGGGATTTTTTTGGTTGGTTTTTTTAATGGTGTATGTTGATTTGCAACATGCTACATTGCTGGACTGTATGAGCAAGAACCCTTGGTAACAAAGGAAGAAATTCAAGCTGCACTGTACACTGGCAAAAGAACAAGGCCCCGGTAATTGATTGAATATGAGTTGTGGAGTTTAAACAAACACACACAGGCCTGGCCGTGCTTGCTACTTTATAAGTAGAAATTAGGAAAATTATGGCAGACCAACTGATTAGAAGAAATGATTTATACTCGTTCTCTAAAAAAAATGATGCAAAAGTGTGTTGACATTACTGAACAATACTGTTTCTATGACATGCAAATAATATTTTGCTGTAAATTGCTGGGGATAAAGACCAGTTGGAACAGTACACGTACAGAGAATTAATAGAATTTCAACCCTGATTCAGAGGAAGCCATGGAATGAGGAATATCATTCATTACTGAAGTTAGCTGGATGTTAGGTGCAAGTGCAACATGCCAGAAAGAAGTTCATTTATGATTTATTGACTACAAAAAGGCATTTGACTATGTGCATCATAACAAATTCTGGATAACGTTAAAAAGAATGGGAATCTCAGAACACTTGATTGTTCACATGCTGTGAATTTGATATATAAATGAAGAAGCCATTGTCCATTTGGAATAAGGGAACAATGCACAGCTTAAAATCAGAAAAGGTATGCATCAAGTTTGTATATTTTCTTCGTATCTATTCAATCTGTATGCTTATTTTAACCAGGCAGTGTTCCTTTGTTCTGTGCCTCTTGTTGTGAGTATAGGTTTCATATGAGCAAGTTAATGTTCTGGGACTCCCATTCTTCTCAATGTTAGCCATTATTTGTTGAGACCTACACAGTCAAATGTCTTTGCATAGTCAACACAGATAGACATCCTTCTGGTATTCTCTGCATTAAGCCAAGATTTATCTAATACCAGTAATGATATCTCTGGTGTCATGGCCTCTTCTAAATTCATCTGAAATTTCTGGCAATTCTCTGCCAATGCATTGCTGCAGCTATTTTTGTTTTTGGATAATCTTTATAAAGATTTTAGTTGTGTGTGATATTAATGATATTGTTGGAAAATTTTCATATTCTATTGGATCACCTGCTTTGGGAATGAGAATAAATACGGAGCTCTTCTAGTCATTGGCCAGGTTTCTATCTTGCAAATTTTTTGCCTTAGTCTTAGTGGAAAGATTTCAATTGGTATCCCATAGATTCCTGGATCCTTACTTTTTTGCAAAGGCCTTCAGTGCAGCTTGACCTTCTTCCTCCATCACCTTTGGTTCCCGATCTTGTGGTACTTCCTGAAATGGTTCTGTGTCAGGCAATTTTTTATAGTAAAATGACTCTTTGTATTAATTCTGTCTTCTGGTTCTTCCTGGGTCATCCAAGATTTTGTGCATAGTATCCTTTAGTATTGCATCTTGAGGCTTGAGTTTGTTTTAGGTTGAGAAATGCTCTGTGAGTCCATTCCTTTATATTTTATAATGTCAGCGCTTTGTAAATTTCATTATAATTTTTGTTTTTGGTTTTGGTTTTTTTTGTGCTGCCAATGAAATCTTTTCTAATATCTTAATTAGCCATTCCCCCTCCCCCATTTGTTGTGGCTTCTCAACATTCTAGTGACATTTTCAGAATCTCTGCTGATATCCATATTGGTCTTTTCTTTCTCCCACATCTCTACAGTGATTTTGCTTTCTTCCCGGATGATATTTTTGATGTCATCCTCCAGTGCATCACTGGTGTTCAAGTGCTTCTTCATATTTTTCTTCAGATGCTTTTTAAGTCTAGTGGGATAGACTCAAAGTCATATTTTTGTTCTGGACTTGTGTTCATTTATTTCAGCTTCAATTTGAACTTGTGCATGAGCAATTTAGGGTCTATTCCTAAGTCAGCACCTAGCCTGCTTTTAACTGCTGATACTGAGTTTCTCCTACAACTTATCTCTACAGATGTAGTCAATCCGATCTCTGTGTAGTTCATCAGATTTTTATGCTTTTTAACGAAGGCATTTGCAATGAATAAATTACTGATTGTCTAAAATTCAGTCTTTGTTTTCCAGCTTTATTTCTGTTGCCAAGTTCATAATTTCTGACTATCAATCCTTCTTTCTTGCTTCTAACTTTGCATTACAGTCACCATTTTTTATTACTGCATCTTGATTGAAAGTTATGTCAATTTAGACTGCAATAGTTCATAGAATTTCTCAATTTCTCCCTCTTGGCTTTAGTTGGTGGTACATAATAATTGTATTAACAGGCCTTCCTTGTATATGTATAGGTAATATCCACACTATGATAGCACTGTACTTCAGGATAAACCTTGACATTTTATTGTTTACTGTGAACTAAACACAATTCTTCAATTTTTTTATTCCTAGTAAAATACATGTTTGCTTCACCATGACCAGTACCAGTCCCCCTAATCTCATAATACCTAAAATGTCAATCTTCATATGTTCCATTTTAGGTTTTTTTACAGTATGGAGTTTGTCTTTCAGTATGGCTTTTCTAGTGTGGATGACTAATTATGTAGATGGGTGAAACTATGTGAATGGGACATGTTGGTGTATGCACAGGAGACTAGAGTAGTACACCCAGTGGTCCTGTGTTTATAACACTGTTTATCACTGCTTTGACCATCAATAATGCCACAGCAGGAGATGCTAATCAGGTTTTGTAAGATTTTGTTTTGTCACCTGCATTTCGTGTATGTACTTGGCTCTCCTTGCTATCCTATATTCATCTCCCAATCCAATTCTGAAATCAGGTTATGGCAATTCTAACCTTTTCTATTATCTCCCCAGTTGTCATTACAAGAGCAGCCATAGACCTCTTCACAAGATATAATGCCCAAGCAGCTGCACTGGATAATCTTTTTACCTTGAACATCATTGGATCGTCCTCTTCCCAAGAAACACCAGAGGTTCTATACCAGAGACTGTCCTCTCTTTAAATTCATTTAAGAGAAAAATGGAGAAGATATTGGGAAACGTTGGAGAGGAAGGGAGGGCCTCTGGCCAGGACAGATCACCTTGCTCCAGAAAAGTGCAAGTCTCCCAATGGCCTTTAATTCAGGATAGAGAAAGCTCTCCTGTGTTTGGCTTTACTGGCTTGAGAAAGCTCGCCACCTGACAAGATGGCTGCCATATCTGTTGAGCTGGGAGTAGTCTGCAAGAGGCTTAGGTTCTCCTGTCCAATGTTCATGTCCCACATGTGTAAGCCCACCCTATCCTATCTTCCTGTTTAGTTGTTCATATATAAGTGTCTGCAGCCCTCAATAAAGTTGAGCTCAATTGACTCTCAAAAAAAATCTCCTTTCCACAAGGGGGTTGAACAGTCTCAACAATCTACAAGAATATTGCTAGTCTTGTCAACAACTTGTAGACCTCTAGACAGAAGAATAAGAGGAAAGAAATCTTCCCTACTTCAGTGAAAGGAGGCAGGAAAATGTAGGACACACTTCAGGATGGCAGCAGCAGCTGTGGGTGAACTGAAGAAATGGAATGAGATAGGACTTTGGGCATATAGAGGGAAACCAATATTGGCAGGACTAAGAACTTTGTTGGACAATTGAGGAGAGAAGCCAATATCTACAGGACTGAGAATTTGGAACACTTAGAGCTGCAAGGTTTGACGCTGTCTGTCTTACCTTTATTTTGTTATTAATCTGAATTATAACCTTTTGACTTCCTCATTATAATTCTGTGTGGTCTGAGAGTTATCCTATTGGGTTTTGGACCCACCAAAGCAGTAAAATTGGTGTTTAGATGAGTAGAAGGAGACATGAGAGTATACGGGACATGTCTGACTTCATGGAAATTGGTTTGACATTATTGAGAACTGTGGACAGTATGGTTCCTCCCTGTGAAACTGGTAAAGGTCAGATATAGTGTTCCCCACATAATCCTTACTGGTTTTACATACAGCCTCCAATTTTCCCAGATTCATACTTCATACATTCCTTGTTTCAACTATTAATACATGTTTGTAGTGGTTTCTCCTCATGTGAAGTGATTTCTAACCTGGACTCTACCTTTCGTACTATCTCTAAAGATATTGTTCATAGGGTTTTCAAAGACCTATTATTTCAGAATTGAATGGTTAATCCTGCTTTTTTAGTCTGTCTTAGAAGTAAAGTTACCTCAGTACAGCAAATTGTACTAAAAACTGACAAATACTGTCATTCATAAACAGCAAATTACAAACAAGTACTTACATACCTAAGCCATAAAATATGTAGCAACATGTTCATCATTCCCTCAGTGTTACAAACTGAAATATAAGTGATATGGACACCACTAAAAGCAAACCATAAAAGCAAACCTACACATACCAACCATGTCGCAGAGAGATTCTCTGCAGCTGCAGGGAGGCTCATGCAGTAGTAGGGGTGGAAGGACTGTGGTGGGGTAGAGGGGGAGTGTTATCTGAGCTGCAGCTCTGGATGGTCACTGTCCGAGAGTCAGGCAATCGGGGAGCAACATTATACTAGGCCCGCATTAAGATGGAGATATTATGGTATAAGTAGTAGTAACTGGCCAGTGCAAGGCCTGAAGGCTAACATTGTGGTAGTAGAGAAATGATTGAAATTTTTTATAATTATTTCACTTGAATCTACAATCAACACCTATTATTACAACAATAAAAAATTTTTTAAAAAATATTGTATTGAGGAAATCTGTTGTCAAAGACCTATCCAAACTGTTGAAGGGCAATGATGTCAGTTTAAAGACTAAGATACACCAAGCCATGATATTTTCAAATACTTCCTATGCAACTGGTAGTTGAACCTCGAATAAGGGAGGCCAGAAAATTTATGCTTTTTAACCCTCGATGAGATGGACTGATTCAGTGACTGGGGTAATGGGAGTAGGTGTGTCTGAGACAATAAGATTGGCACAGGATAGAGCAGGGCTTAGGGCTGTTGTACATAGGGTCATTAAGAGTTGCAGGTAGCTCGGTGGCACATAACAACAACAACAACAATTGTGATATTTCCTGCCCAACTCCCTCCACCCACCACACTGTGAAATCCTATGATTTCACCCCTACCTATTCTCACTCCTTCCACTCACACCCCTTCTTCCCCCTTTGGGCTTTCATACATGTTTTGCTAGTTATCCTTCTATTTTTAAAAGAGTAGATTTTTGTAGTATTTGTCCTTATGAGACTGAAGTTAATTCACTAAGCATAATGCTCTCCAATCTCTCCCAAGTTTTGAAGTATTTTTTGAAATGGTTGTTCCTGGGTGCTGCATAGTATTCCATTGTGTGAATATACTATAATTTCTCAATCTATTCTGTTGTGGTTGGACATACAGGTTGTTTCTCTATTCTTGTGATGGTGAATAACACTGTTATGAACATTAATGTAGAAATATCCATTTGTTTACCTGATCTAATTTCCTTGGGGTATATTCCTAGTTGTGGAATAGCTGGATCATACAAGGTTTCTATATTCAACTTTTTGAGGAAATACAAAACTCTCTTACAGAGTGTTTGCACCATTTTACAATTCTGAAACAGTGTATGAGAGTTCCTACCTCTCTACATTCTCTCCAACATTTATTGCTTGCTGCCCTACTAAACTTTGCCACTGCTATTAAGGTGACATGGTATTTCACTGGTTTTGATTAGCATCTCTCTTATTACTACTGATTTTTAACAGTTTTTTTAATGTGTCTCTTGCCCATCTGAATATATTCCTCTGTTAAAAGTCTTTCTATGTCTTTTGTCTATTTTGTAATTGAGTTATCAGGCTTTTTGGGTTTTGGATGGGGGGTTGGTTTTTGTTTGTTTTTTGAGGCCAAGGAGTATTCTGTAAACTTTTCTTAAGAGACTCTTCTCTGAAATGATATTGTCAAATATTTGTTCTCACTTGGTAAGTTTTCTTTACACCCTGTTGGAAAAAAAATTTTAAGAGCTCAAAGATTTAGAACGTATGATTCGTCATTAATATCCTTTCCAGATTGATCATTTCTGGCTGTATTTGTCAGTCTCTTTATATCATTAAGTTTAAGCTGAAGTTGAGGAAAATTAAACCAAATCCAAGGCAACCAAAATATGACTTTGAGTCTATCCCACCTGAATTTCAGGACCATCTCAGGAACAGGTTTGAGACCTTGAACACTAATGAGTGAAGACCAGACGGGTTCTGGGAGGATATCAAGGGTATCATCCAGGAAGAGTACAAACAGTCATTGCAAAGACAGAAAAAGAGACCAAAAAGGATGTCAGAAGAGACTCTGAAAATTGCACTGGAGTGCAGAGAAGCCAAAGCACAAGGAAGAATTTAAGATGCTAAAGAGTTGAATAGAAGATTTCAAAAGGCAGCACGGATGGCAAAGTAAAATAGAAATGTGCAAGCAGTTGGAGTCAGATAATCAAAAGGGCAGAACTTGCTCAGCATTTCTTAAGCTCAAGAAACTGAAGAACAAATTCAAACCTCGAGTTACTATAATCAAGGATGTTTTCTGCAGAATATTAAATGATCCAGGAAGTATTAAAAGGAGATG
>NW_006399764.1:7247323-7275140 GCF_000299155.1 Elephantulus edwardii | reverse complement strand
TTTGAGCTGTGGTGCTGGAGAAGAGTATTGAGAATACCATGGACTGCTAGGAAAACAAACAGATTTGTCCTGGAAAGGGTTAAACCGGGTGGCTCCTTGGAGGCAAGGATTCTGAGGCTCCGTCTAACATACTTTGGACATGTTGTGAGGAGAGACGAGTCCTTAGAGAGGGACATCATGCTTGAGAGGGTGGAGGGACAGCACCAGAGGGGAAGGCCCTCTATGAGGTGGATTCATTCAGTGACTGGGGTAATTGGGATGGGAGTGTCAGAGACAGTGCAATTGGCACAGGACAGAGCAGAGTTTAGGGCTGTTGTACATAGGGCCGCTGTGAGTTGCAAGCGACTCGACGGCACATAACAACAACAACAAGGCCTTTTAAGCTTGGTCTCAGTTTGTCTCTTACAAACATATAGCCTTAGGCTTTACTCCCAGGTCTCTGATTGGATATTTGTGTATGGTGTGTGATGTGGCTCCTGTTTCAGCTTTCAGCAGGTAACAGTCGAGTTTTGCCAGCACTATTATTGAAGAGGTTGTCATTTTCCCATTTGATAGGTTTTGTTTTCTTATCAATTATCAGTTGACCATAGATCAAGAGGTTTATTTCTAAGTTCTCAATTCTTTTCCACTGGTCTATATGGCTGCCATAGCACCAGTACCATGCTTTTGTCATTACTACTATGTAGGAGGTTTTGAGGGTAGGGAGTACTATGCCTCCCACTTAATTTTTGTTTTTCACAAGTGTTTTGCTTATTCAGGGTCTCTTTTCTTTCCAAATAAACTTGATAATTTCCTTTTTAATCTCCTTGATAAATGTATTTTGTATACATATTGAGACTGTGTTCAGCATATTAACATATAATTTTTATAGGAGTGGTTATAGAGAAAGCATCATTGTCTGGTCCAATTTGCTTTCAGTATCTCTCCATAAGATAACAAAGCTAGTTATTTGTAGTTAATATATGCTGTTATTAAATTAAAAATTATTCTTCTATTCCATTTATTCATGAACAAGTGTTCTATTTTATCAGTCTCTACTACTCTGAAATTATCATAAGGTGCTGAAAAAGTAGAAGATAGTGAACATAGTGGGAGAAATATGTGAAATGAAACATAAAATAATAGAAATAAGTAGGTTTGCCATCCAGTAGAGGTTAGTTGAAACCTTTAAGCCTAAATTGAAACACATTGTGTTCAACTTTCAGCCTAACTATTAACATCCTTATCAGATGAACAATAAACGTCACAATTATAATTATTCCTTAGAACAATCAACTATTCAATATAAAAAGACAGTACTTTCCCAGAAAGAAGGCTGAGAAGGCAGAAAGGGATAATTTAAAGAATCAATGAAAATGAGAATCCCATTGATAAAGTGGATATGTTGTTGTTGTTGTTGATTGCCATCAAGTCAAGCGCAACTCATAGTGACTCTGTGAACGAAATACCTAATGACTTTCTACAACTATCATTATTTCTCCAAGTTCATAGAGTTTCCAGAGGCATGTGGTTTAGGAAGTGGGTTCCACTCCTGCTTCCAAATCTGTTTTACAACTGGGATCTCCACCAAACACTGTCCACATTGGGAAACCATTCTGGTGTTTGATACCCAATAGTACTTGCTTCGGCATCACGGCAAGCCCAGGTTACTTCATACTGCACATTGACAAGATTGATATACAAAGCAGAAGAGTGTTCCTCCAGAAATAACAGCAGTAGTCTCATTTAGCAGTGGTTAAGTGTCATCAAGTCGAACACAACTGAGAGGAAGCTTTGCACAAAAGTCCTGAACTCTGTTCTATAACTAGCATCATTTCTGTATAGAACTCTGCTCTATAACTAACATAATTTCTATATATTTATAGAGTTTAGAGAGTTTGTAGAGTTTATAGAGCTAAAATATAATGACAGCTACTATCATCATAAAAAAATATAAGATTATTGAATAGAAAACTGATTTCTCTAAGTTTTCACTGAAAGCACAATAAAAGTTTAAAAACAGAAAGATATCAAAAGGTATTAATGAAAAATAAAAAATGGAATATCATTTATCTATTGAAAAGCTTTACTTTCATATTAGAAGATTGAATCCTACACATAGAATCTAAATATATAGCATGAAATACTAGTTTTGACACAGACCCAGGTAATAATTTCACTACATTATTAAACTACTACTTTTTCCTTTATGTATCTAATGAAGAATGGGAACTGACTGTCTCATTCAGGCAACCTAGAGTTTAATAACTCCTGTTGTGTTCTATTACATTTTATATCCCAAAGTTATTAGCAGTAAAGTAAAATAAACAACAGAACCAACAAAACTACTTAAACACAATCTCCTTTTCTCTTCAAAATAATAGACTTCAATCAATTTCCCTTGTCTATTGCATTTTCTGCCTGTGAGCCCTCTCTAAGCTATTTCCCTGATCTGTGAGGCAAAGGATTCTGCCTGCCAGCTTCCTGAACAGATCTAGGGGAAAATTAACACATCCACAACCGAGCTCAAGCATTGCTGACATCTGGTTTACTCATTTTCACAGCACACTTGCACTGCACCCTATTGCCTTCTTCTTATGCACTGTTTCATCATGTGGCTCATTTCAAGAAAATGCATTTAACTTTTAGGTACTACTCTGGGGTGTGAAGTGTGGCAAATAGGAAATAAAACAACCTTGAAAAGTATTTCCACATAGCTACAGCTATCATAATCCCTGCTTATCAAACCTTAGAACTTTCGACATGCTCTATTTGGAAGAAGCTCCTGAGAGCAGGAACAGTGTTGATATCTAAAGAAGTCAATCTCACATTTAAAAAAAAGATGAGAAACAAAGCAACAACAAACAATCTGTTACAGTGATTAATGTATATTGCTAAGCTAGAACAAGAAATAGAAATATCCGATCATTCTATCACATTTCTTTTTGGTTTCACCTTGTGTTTTTTAATTGAATCTCTCAAAGATCTCATCTGGATACTGAAGCCACTAGGTCAGTAATAATAATAGTAAACAATTAATTCAACTCCAACTTCTCTTGTAGAGGCCAGCAATGGGGTCTGATTTTTTTAAAAATTATTTTATATTGTTTTGAATACAAAATTTGTATGCATTGTGTTTCGTTTTTATACATCGGATTTCACTCATTCCTCTATTCACATTGTGTTTCATATGATCATTCCCAGACATTGTGTTTTATAAAATTAATCACCATTGTACCACATCCACAACTTCCCCACATTTATAGGTCTTCACTGGATCATTTTAATTACTTCACCCCCTTTCTCTGCTCATCTAAGTCTGTGGCCTTGTGATTTCCAATTTCCCCACCCTCAACCCTCCTCCTCCATTCCCTTCCTGCTTTGGACTTTTGAACACATTTTACTAGTTATCCTTCTATTTGTACAATAAAAGGATATATCCAGTGTTTGTCCTTATGTGACTGGATGAGTTCATTCAACATAATGCTTTTCAGCCTCTTCCATATTATAAACCTAAAGCCTAAAGTCAAACCTAAAACCTTTAAGGTTGACTTTGTGTCGTATCTTTGATAATTGATCTGTGTGTGTGTGTGTGTGTTTCTTCTTGAATTCAAAGTCCCCATTTATATGATAAGCAATATAGAGAAAACTCTTTAATACTGACTTCATTTAAATTAGAATGTGTCATTAAATAAAATTACTCAAGCTCATTTTTTGTTCTAGGGATAAAGGCTTTAATGTCGGTAAAAGACAACAGTATGTCTTCAGTATGTATGGTTCACATTTGAGCAGAAAGAAAACAAAAATCTTTAAGACTACACCATTAAACAACCTCATGATAAATGGTGAAAAAAACTGGATTGCCAAGGAATTCCATTTTTTTTAGATCCACAACCAATACTCATAGAAGCAATTATAAAGAAAGAAAAATTTATTACATTGGTCAAGCTAGATGTCCTTATATGAGAGTGTTTTAAAAAGATGCTAAGGTGCTTCTGTCATAAACCTTTGTATTTTCTTTTACTTCACGTTGTTATTTGCCAGTAAATCATTCAAGACTCATAGAAATAGAAACCCTATAGAGGATAGCTCTGAACCTTGTCCTATTCTGTGCCAATCTCACTGTCTCTGACACACTTACCCCTTTTTCCCTAGTTGCTGTGTCACTCCATCTCATTCAGGGTCTCAGTTTCCTGCACTGTCCCTCCACCCTTCTGAGAATGATGTCTTTCTCAAAGACTTGTCCCTACTGGTCAGGTACCCAAAGTATATGAGGTGGAGTTAAAAAAATCCTTGCCTTTAAGGAGCAACTTGGTCTCACCCTTTCTAGGATAGACCTGTTTCCCCCTTGTCAGTCCATAGTATGTTCAAATCTATTCTCCAGCACCATGCCACAAAGGCAACAATTTTTCTTTTGTCACCCTTAGTCATTGTCCAGCTCTCTGATGAGTACAATATAACTGTGAAGACCATGGCCTGGATCAGGTGCACCTTAGTCTCTAGACTTACACCATTGTTACTTAGCACCATGAAGAGGTCCCTGACAGTAGATTTTCCCAATGCAATTCCTTTTTTTTTTTAAATAACTTTCTGACTTCTGGTGCCAAGAAGTGTTGAATGTGGACCTGAGCTAGCAGAAATTATTAACAATCTCAATCTCTTCTCCATCTATCGTGGTGCTGTCAATTGGCCCAATGGTGAAAATCTTGGTTTTCCTGTTGTTAAGTTTCAATCCATATTGAAGACTATAGTCCTTGAACTTCTTCAACAAATGTTTCAGGATATCTTCCGTTTCAGTGAGCAAGGTTGTTATCTGTGTAATGCAGGGTGCTGATGAATCTTCCTCCAATTCTGATGCCACATTTTTACTAATAAAGCCAAGTCTCCAAAATGATCTGTCCAACCTAAATATTGAAAAGTTATGAAGACTGGACATATCCCTGATACTCTCCTTTCCTGATTTTGAACCACATAGTGTTTCCTTGCTCTGTTCTGATGACAGGTTCCTGGTGCAAGTACAGATTTACAAAGTATAAAAATAAAAAGGGAAGTCTAAGAAGAATTGACACATTCTAAGTAAGTCCCTGGTGGAAGATGTCATACTTTGAAGAGGACCAGTGAAAAAAAGAAGACCATCAAGAAATGGATTGATACAGTGGTTGTAATAAGTGGCTCAAGCACATGGCAGGATGTTTAACGATTGTCTAGGATAAGACAATATTTAATCTCATTGTACTTAGCATAATTGAGTTGGAAATGACTCCATAGCACTTAAAAAATATTTTTTTGTGTTAGTAAATAATATTGAATATAGCACATACTGCCAAAAGAATGAACAAATCTATCTTGGAGCAATTGCAACCAGTATCCTCCTAAGAAGTGAAGGTGGTGACATTTCCTTCCCTGCCTTTGGTCATGCCCTCAGCAGAACACCAATAACTGGGAAAACATATCACATTTGTTAAAGTAGAAGATGAACAAAAGAAAAGGAAGACTATCAATGTGATATATTGACACCTAAAACTTGGGGTTCAAATACAGTAGCAATTATGAAAATAATGAATGTCCCAGATGTTTTTCATTCTGCTATAAACAAATTCCCTTTGGGTTAAAATACACTTAAAGGCACTTAAGAACAGCAATGCCAAGGAAATTCATATTATAAGTAAGATTATTATTATAAACAAAGTTTTATTTGACTCCAATGTGCTCAACTAAAATATTTTAAAAAATGATATTGTTAGCCGATTCCTACTCATTGTGACCTGTACACAACAGAAGGAAATTCTGCTCAATACTGCATCACCCTTACAAATTGATGCTGTACTTTGTAACAGTCATTGCTTCAAACTATCTTAATAAGGGTGGTTCTTTCCTTTTCTGATTTGGACAATTTTTTGCAAGAGCAATGTCCTTTTCTAGGAATTTGCTACTAGGTGCTACCAAGTCAGAAATGACTTGTAGTTAACACTCCAGTGTGTTTTTTTGAGGCAGAAAACCAAAAACCAAAAAACTTCAGGAGGATATTGTCCATCTTTCTCCCAGGAACCTCCCGATGAACTTGAACCATGTGGCTTTGATTTGATAACACAACTTACCCTCTGGCCTACTAGAGCTTAAGAATTAGTCTATCCTTGATACTTACACAGTGTATATCTTTGTCTCTAGCTAGCTCTCCAAATGCATTTTTTCCAAGTCGTATTTGTTTATTCTTCAGTGTCTAATGACTCAGTGGGTAATGACTTGTGCAGTCATCAAAAGGCAGGTGTTTGATTTCATCAGCTGCTCCAAGGAGGAAAGATGGTTAATCTCCTATGTGATTTACTGCCTCTAAAAATCTTCTGGAGTCAATTCTGACTTCTTGGTAATGAAACTGACTTAATATTACCTGGAAACTCTGGTTACCCACTCACAGGAAGTTCTGGTGTCAAAGATTGCTGTTCAAAATGGCTATCAGAGACATCGACTTTGACTTTTACCACATGAAAGTGATTAGGGAATGTATAGTCTTTGTGAAATTGGTTCATTTTCCCCATCCCAACAAGGGAGACTGAGCAGATTTCACAGTGACAGTGGAAATCTCACTGTCATAAAGGATTAAGAAGAAATTGCAGCACACGTTATTCAGGGCCAGAGATTCCTATCCCCGTCAGAATATAATCTACCCTCGATCACCAAGATCCTCAGGAAAGTATCCCAGATGGACATGAGGCAACTGCTGCCCATTGGAGCCAGAGCAGGGGGCTTCATCCAAGCTTGTTGAAGAACTGAGGGAAGACATCATAACAGGAAAGATGAGAGGAACTTTACTAAGCATTGAGGCTCAACAAAAAAAGGTGCCTGAAAACACACTAGAGTGCTGTCACAACTGAGAAATTGTATACTTATAGAAACTGTCTGGACTAAGGAATTTTATCCTGCTACCTTCCCTAATACACTGTGTTACCACAAGTATGGCTCTGTGATCTTATATACGACAGTTCTGAACCCCGCCCTATCCTGAGCCAGTCTCACTGCCTCTGATACATTTCCCCCAGTTACTGTATCAATACATCTCATCTAGGATCTGTCTTTTTTGTGCTGTCCCTCCATCTTCCAAACATGATGACCTCCTGGTCCCTCTTGGTCACATCCCCAAACTATATGAGATGGAGCTTCAAAATTCTTAACTCCAAGGAGTAACTTGGTTTCATCATCTCCAGGACATACCTATTTGTTCTTTTGGTAGAGTACATACATCCAATTTATAGATGAATAACAATCTTTAAAATTGACCATTTAAGAAATTATAAGTGGTACAGAATGAATGAGATGAATAGAAATTCAAAATATCAAATTATTCATGTTTATTCCAAAATGTTTAAGATGTTTATTTTCTAGTGAAGTGTGCAGCTATGTCCATGAGAGATCATTACAAATTTTGCCTCCTCTGCAAACGGTTAAAAAATCTGGGGGTGGGGGGAGGGGTTTGTGCGGGGAGAAGGGTGCAACAATGAATGAATGGAATTAAAAAAAAAATTATTAACTCCTTAAAAAAAACAACAAAAACCTGGTAATTAGTAAATTGGAAGCAGGAGTGGCATCCACTTCCTAAACAGCATGCTTCTGGAAACTGTGAACTTTGAGAAACAATAGTTATTGAAAGGCTCCAGGTCTTTTGTTCATAGAGTGGCTATGAGTTGTGCTTGACTCGATGGCAACCAGCAACAACAATTAAAAAATTAAGTTTATTGAACTTCATCCCTTAAGTGGGAAACTACCTTTATGCCTTGTAAGGATAACATAGGAGGAGAGTATTTCTAAAACTTCAGAGTTTGACTTTAATTATAATAAGAAAAATCTGGCATAAGGAAGATTATTCTGGTGATAATGGTAAAAATAATGACTGAAACTTTATGCAGAATAAGATTTATTATTAATCTTTTTCTATGTTTTTTGTATTTTCATGTTATTTTCTCCTTTTAAGATACATTGATGCCAGGGCAAAGAGAAGTGAGATAATTTGCATAGCTAATTTTGTGGACAGAAATTTCTAAATGCATAATTTTGCCAAATATGAATAATGGGAAAAAATCTATTTAAAATAATAGTAAGCAATATTGAACCAATACAAAAGAAAAATGTTACAAAGCATGATGTTACTACCACATGTTTCCATCCCAGACAATGGCTAAGTGTTCTGAAATGAAATAGAATGAATTGTCCAGGAGACATAGAGGGATTGTGAGTTAGAGGAATGAATATACAATGTGATTTGAATGTGGACTTTCCTTGTTGTTGTTGTTGTTGTTGTTATGTGCCGTCGAGTCGCCTGCGACTCATAGCGACCCTATTAATTTCAATTAACCTCTCTTCTTACACTAATATTTCCTGGGAGTGGGACCAGTTCTTTTGATTTAACAAATACTTCAGAGCTCTTTTATCTTTGTTGTTGTTTGTCATTGTGTTAGGTGCTATGAAGTAACTCCTGACTTGATAATGACCATATATACAGCAGAATAAAACACTCTCCTGCATTTTAAATATTTCCAGAAGCATCACACTCCACCAATAGTGGTAGGCTTTGACGTGCTAGCCTCTAGTCCCATTTGTAGACAAATCTATCTCCCTGTCAAATGCCTGAAGCTAACTAACTACTCCTTTAAGGAAGTCACCTGCCTGAAGGCACTCAACTTTCTCCCTTCATGGGAGAGGACGTCTACAACTCTGTTTCTCACTGGCATCTTGATTTGCAACCTTCTCTTGTCTCTGTTGCAATGTATTTGTGTCAAGACTTCTTTCTGTCTCATCTCCAATCATTTATCTAGTGTTACACTTCTCCACTTTGTAGGTCTATGAGCTTCGGTATACAGATATACTGACAGGGCATGAGAGGGAGACCCCAGATGAGATGAATTGACTAAGTAACTAGGATATTGATAGGTATGACAACGACAGTGATATTGGGGCAGGATAAGACAGGGTTCAGAGCTATTGTGTATTGTGGTCACTAATGACTTGACAGCGTATAATAACAACAATATGACATTGTTTATTCGACCAGTGGTGAAAATATTATTTTCTTGATGCCGAGGTATAATCCACACTAAAGGCTGTGGTCTTTTATCTTCTGCAGCAAGCGTTTCCAGTACTCCTCCTTTTCAGCAAGCAAGGTTATGTCATTTGCATAACAGAGATTGTTAACAAGTCTTCCTCCTATCCTGATGCCATATTCTTCCTAATTAAATCCAACTTATTGAATTATTTTGTCAGCATAGTGACTGCCAAGAGACAGAATTATGGAGAAAGGATACAACCCTTACACACACCTTTCTTGATTTGAATCTATATAGTGTTCTCTTGCTCTGTTTGGACAATAGCTTTATGTTCTAGGTTAAGTTTTGCATGAGCACAGTAAGTGTTCTTAAATTCCCACTCTTTTCAATGTTATCTACAATTTGTTATAGTTCACATATACACATATACACATTGCACATCAATGAAACACAAGTAGATGTCTGTCCTTCTGGTATCATTTGCTTTCGGCCAAGATCCATCTGATATCAGCAGTGATATCCCTGGTGCTCTGGACTCTTTCAAATCTAGCCAGAATCTCTGGCAATTCTGTGTCTGGGTATTGTTTTAGCCATTTTCTTATAATCCTCATTAAGATTTTTTTCTTCCATATGGTAATTATTATATTTTTCAATAATTTCCACATTCTAGTGATTCAAAGTTGAATCACTTTTTCAGGAATGGAAACAAATATGAGTCTCTTTCAGTCAACTAGCCAGATAACTACTAAAATTCTTGCAGAGCCTTGGGAGCACATCTAGGGTTGCATCTGTTGTTTGATATATGTTAATTTGTAATCTGTTGATTCTTGGGTCTTAACTTTTAGCAAATTCCTTTAGTGTAGCTTGGACTTTTTCCTTTATCACCATTGGGCCTTGATCATAAGCTATTTCCTGAAATAATTCAATGCCAGCCAATTCTTGTGGTGCAGTGGCTTGATGTATCCTTCCATCTGTGTGTGTGTATGTGTGTATATATATATAATCTTGAAATGCTCAGGATTTTATCTATGGAATCCTTCAAGATTGCAACTCAATGATGCTTGGCCTTTTCAGTTCTTTCAGCCTAAGAAATGCCAGGTGAGTTCTGATTGTTAGTTTTGTTAAGTCCAGGTCTTTGCACATATAATTATACTACTTTGCTTTTATTTTCTCAAACTGCCCTTTGAAATCAGCTCTTCTCCCTCACGCTGACAACCCTTCCATTTGTTTGATCTCTTGATGTTCTAGTGCAATTCTTTTTTTATTATTTTTTTAGATTATTCTGATTTATTTATAAAGTTTGAATACATTGTTTTTCACAAAAGATCCTTCCCATTTACTTCACCCCATCCACCCATTGAATTGTGCAACCTATGATTAACACCCTACACCCCTCTATCTGCACTCTTCTATTTCAACCCCCAGCCCCCTTGGATCATTAGATTCATTTTACAATCATGGTTTTATACAGTATTTTTCCTTGAGGAACTGAATTAGTTCACTCATCATAATGCTCTCTAGTCCCTCCCAAGTTTACAAAATGATTGCTCTTGCATGCTGCATAGTATTCCATTGTATGAATGCACCACAATGTCTCAATCCATTTGTTTTAGTTGGATAACGGGGATGTTTTCATGTTGTGATGGTTAATAATGCTCCTATGAACATTGGTGTACAAGTTTCCACTTAAGCCTCAATCCTCATTTTCTTGGGGTATATTCCAAGCAATGGAATAGTGGGGTCATATGGAATATCTATGTTCAGCTTTTTTAAGTAAGTGCCAATCTGCTTTACAGAGTGGTTGTACCATTGTACAATCCCAGTAACCATGTAAAAGAGTTCCTGTCTCACCATATCCTATCCAACATTTTTTTTCTTCTGTCTTGTTAAACGTTGCCACTGCTACTGAAGTGAGATGGTATCTCATTGTGGTTTTGATTTGCATTTCTCTTATTGCCAGTGATTTGGAGCATTTCTTCATATGTCTGTTGGCCATTTGAATCTCTTCCTCTGTGAAAATTCTTTTTATGTCTTTTGCCCATTTAGTAATTGATTTATCAGATTTGTAATTGTGGAGGCCTAGGTGTATTCTATAAACTTTCATTATGAGACTCTTGTCTGAGATGCAATTCTTAGACTCTTTTTGCGACAATCATTTTGGTCTTTTCTTTCTCTCTTTCTTTGTAATGACTTTTTGGTTTCTTTGTTGATGTTCCTTGATGTCATTCTACAGTTCATCAAGTGAAGTCTACGTACACAGTCATTGCTTGTGTGTGTATTTTTTAAGGTATTTACAATGAATTAATTATTAATTATACAAAATTCAATCATTCTATATCTACATCATTTCTATAACCAAATCCATAATTTATAACTACCAGCCCTTCTTCTTTGCTTCCTATTGTTGCATAACAGACATCAGTTATTATGAATTAATTTTTATTGCATATATGATCAATTTCAGACTGTAGAAATGAGTAGAACCCCTCAATTTCTAAATCTTAGGCTTTCATTGTAAGTGTGCTACTGAGAGGCATAGCTTGCATTATATGCTCTATAAAACATCTGAAAAATCTTTGATAAAACATAGTTTTATATTGTGACTTAACAATTGCACTCCTATCTATATAGACAAGGAACATGAAAGCATGCGGGCACGAAAAAAAAATTGGGTACATATGAGTACATAGCAGTTCTATCATAAATAGTCAAAAGGGAAAAACAATGTAGATGTTCATAAGTCAATAAATATAAAAAGTGGGGTAGTTCCCTTTAAAAGAATTTTATTTGTGATATAAAATTTAAATATTAGCATATGGTACAAAATGGATATAATTTGAAAGCCTTGTATTAAGTGAAAGAAGCCACATACAAATCCTATCTGCTGTGTAATTCCATTTATATCAAATAGAAATAGAATAGGTAAATCTAATGAGGCAGAAAGTAAATACTTTTTTCTTCCCAAGATGTCGAGGGTGAATTGAATTAATTATGGTGCTAGGTTTCCTTTCTGATATAAAGAAAATGTTGTATAGGTCATTGTTGTATTGATTGCCCAAAGCTGAATATAGTGGAAAATTTAATTCTATATTTTACATAGATTAATAGTATTGTATGCAAATATACAATAATAAAAACCTATTTCACTGAATTTTGTATTACATTTACATATTTGTTCTTTTATATCTAGTTATATATGGGAAAGTAGGTAAATACATGTGAGTATAGATATGATTAAAATAAAATATAAAGCATTTATAACTTTATGTAGGGCTGAGATTTCTGACAGACCCAATTATATTTATGCAAATTAGTGCTTTATTTCCTGAGTTAATATTTAAGGGAACATGTTTACCCTTAAAAGAGTCTTCTGATGTTTAGCATAAAAGTAAAGAACATAATAAGCACGAGTATTGAGTTTTTATCTTTAAGACTAACATAAGGAAGAATAGTTAGACCTGAGAGCAAAATTTTCATGGTTTTATCATATTTCCTTAAGGAGATACTAATTCTGAATAAAATATGAATATTTTGATTCCCTAGTTTTTAAACAAATGGTTGATTAATTGAAAATATGTCCTAAAGCACTGTTGTGATCATCTCACTCCCATATATTATTCTGACTTTGCTTAAAGCATATGCATTTCAATACATATTTTGACATTTTGCAAAGTGTATACATTGCATAATCAAATAGCATAAAATGCTCAGCTGAAACACAGTTCACCCATACAATGGTTTATAAATAGAGTTATGAAAAATGGACTTTGGGAAATCACTGTGTACATGTGTAAATAACACACACACACATATATATATAAATATATATATATATATATATATATATGAAAATCTGAGAGAGAGAGAGTACGTGTGTGTGTTTTCCCAAGATGAACTTATATGAGTACATTTTCTTTTTTATTCACTGCTATGGAATTGGAAATTATTTATTAAAATATTCCAAAAGTCAAAATATGATCCACCTTATTTTAAAAGTCTTCCATTTTTATGTTCTAAACATTTGTTTAAAAGTCATCATTTTACATTCAGAACAAATTTGAAACACTGACCTTTTCCTGAATGGCCTTATGACCAACTTGTAGGAGGTGGTATAAAAATCAATTAGTGCTTATTGAGCATACAGTGTGCAAACCATGAATAAATCTCCTCAATATGTAATCATCTCTTTTAGAAGCTAACCTAGAAAGTGAAACTTTGCTAATGTTTTGGAGGATTAACTGATATTTCATCAGATATTTGTTGAAATACAAGAAAATGTAATTATTGGTCATCTTGTTTGAACTTAAGCCACTAAATGGTTTAAATACCCATCCTTTTTTTTTCACTCAGTAATTTATTTTGGTAAGAAGTGAGACAGAAATCCTGTGTGATTACGTGTTCTTGGATTTGTTTTTAGGTGCCGTCGAGTCGTTTGCGACTCATAGCGACTCTATGTACAACAGCCCTAAACCCTGCTCTATCCTGTGCCAATATCATTGCCTCTGACACACCCTTCCCGTTTACCCCAGTCACTGAATCAAAAATGACTGTAACAGTACATCAGCAGAGAACTGCCAGAAGTCCAGGCTGGGTTTAGAAGGGGTTGTGGTACTAGGAATATTGTTGCTGATGTTAGATGGATCTTAGCTGAAAGCAGAGAATACCAGAAGAATGTCTATGTGTGTTTCAGTGATTATGCAAAGGCATTTGACTGCGTGGATCATAACAAACTGTGGCTGACTCTGAGAAGAATAGGAATCCCAGAATATTTAATCGTGCTAATGCGAAACCTATACTTGGACCAAGAGGCAGTAGTCAGAATAGAGCAGGTCAACACTGAATGGTTCAAAATTGGGAAGGGTGTGCACCAGGGATGTGTCCTATCTCCATACCTTTTCAACCTGTTCTTGGATAGATTTCATAATAATTTGTCTATTAAAATTTCCAAGGTTCCACTTACATGTTCTCTATTTCTGAATTATGTCCAGTAATTTTTCTAGTGAAGTTCTAGCTTCTTATCACAAGAAATTATCTCTGAATTAGCAGGTATCCTGTGCCTGGAAACCATATTGCTTTGATGCTGCTCATTGTTCCTAGAATTTTTAAAATTTGACTTGCATACATCTGTCTCTTGTTATTGTTATATGTAAACTCAACTCCAACTCAATGGTAGAGTCCAACATACCAGCCACTCTGTGGAAGATATGTGATAGAAAGTTTTATGAAGCTTACAGGAACAGTGCTACTTCCTTTTCTAAGTTGTGAAATGCAATCAACTTGATGACAATGGAGGGTTTTAATTTTTCTTTTTCCCATGTGCAGGCTTGTTGATAATTGACCACTTGCTTATTTATAACTATACCTTTATTAGTTTTTGTTATATTCACAGAAGTCTCTTGAAACCTCTACACTTCTTAACCCTTCTCTTATGTTTACTGTACTAGCTGGAAAACTTCCTGCTGAAGTGCCAATGACAGTATTGTAAAATTTAGCTGTTGGAGAAGTAGGTCAATGGCAACACTTTCCAAGTACAAACCCCATTATATATATTTTGAAGCATCTACATAAGTGGTACTTATTTAGCTTGAAGCACTTACACTACCAGATCGTTTACACACCTATTCAAATGTAAATACAAAGATGTCTTCCAAAGTTTACCTTTTCCTGATCCATACGTAGCTTCATGAAGCATTTTCTGAATCAGAGACTTAAATTTGAAAAATCAAAACCAGCACATGCTGCACTCTTTTTTTGTGAGGAAAAGAGGAAATGTGCCAGAAGCAATTTTAGTCTTAACTAGATAAGATTTCATATTTGTGTCTAGCACTTGATTGAGGACAGAAGGACACAGGAATGTTTTCAAGAGCTAGAAGTCACAAAGTAGTGATACTTTAACAAGCTGGATAAGAAAAAGAAACTATCGACCTTGATATAGTCATTGTTGCTGAGTCAGGACCAACTCATTGCTGATCCTCATTGGTTTTCTGAGATTATAAATTGAATCAGAGGAGCTTGCCCACCCTTCTCCCACAGAACTTCTGGGGTCTTCAATCTGCCAGAGAAAAGAGGCATATCCAGCCCTTGAGTTAGAAGCACAAATCCCCTCTGTCTAGGCCAGTAGAGCTCCCTTGATACAAGTATAGCACAAACCCTTCCATTTGTGTTCAGGTGGGGTAGCTTGCAGTGAGTTACTTCAGTAATTCAAAGGCTGTGTTTCTTCTATGGTTCATACCTACCAGTGAGTCTGAAAGAGACAAAGTAAACAAATTAACCAAGAATTAAATGTCAATAGAAGCTGTCTGGCTTTTTGTCATGTAGGGATAATGCTCATGATGCTATGGTATGGGAAACTACGTATACTGATATTTGAAATACAGGCAAAACACCCAGACTGGACAGATTTCAGTGGAGCATCCTGGCTAAGGTAGGCTAGGGAGAAGGATGTAGTGACCTACTTCTGAAAACAAAACAATCTGTCCAGTGAAAACTCTTCTCAATAGCAGTAGAACATTTTCTAATATATAGACAGAAGATGACTTCTTAGCTTAGGAGGCACTAAAAATATGATCAGAACTCTGCCTTCTGTTTGTAGAGATTTAAAGGTGTGGCCATTCCATCGAAAGATGAAGCAACAGAATGTAGAAAGTACCTAACAATACCATCAATGTCACATTATTTGCAAGTAAAATTATGCTGAAGATAACGCAAAAGCAGTTAACATACTTAAGCAGCAGTGTGTCAACAGATAATTGCTATAAATGTAACATGTCCCAAGAAGAGTACATAACACTGGAGAGTTTTTCTTAAAAAGAAAATATAACATACTAAAGAACATAATTTAAATCCACCAGCTGCTCCAGAGGAGAAAAATGTGTGATCGCCTCCTGTGTGAGACATCTGTTGGAGGACCAGCTCTACATAGGTCAGTTTCAACTCAACAACATGCAACAAGAAGTGTAAAATTAAATTGTATATTTAATAGCACATTGATATGAATAAAATACTCTTTTAATAGTCCAATTAACAAATGAAAGACAAGGAATTTCTTCCTTTCCTCCCCCCAAAATTAATGATTATTTTGAAGGCTTCCTTTGTATTTGCGCATTGTCATTGAGTTGAGACCAACTCACAATTGACTCTCCAGCCGATTTTCAGATCTGTAAATGGCAGGGGAGGACATTGTCTGTCTTTTTCTGTTGGAGCTGCTGATGAATTAGTATCTTCATATCATATGCCTTTGCGTTGGCCGTGTAAAATCTTACTCACTTGGCTACCAATTAGGATAAATTAATAAAATGTTTCCATTACTTATTTTGCCTGTCATAACATTCAATGTTTATTATGTTGTAGTGTGATACATATTTATTCTCCAACATCTCTTGATGTTCTATGATTGACAGTGGCTACTAGGCAATCAAGTTTATTATTGACCTATGTTAAAAAGCGGATATTCTTAAGCCCTCTCTTAAGGGTGCAGTAAATTCGGTAGCTCTGTAATTAACTCATAATTGTGTAAGCAATAAAGGCATAATTATAAGATTATTAATATGTTAAAATTATAAGGGATTTTTCTGGCATTTAATTAACATTTGCCAAGACAGGCTACAGCAAATTGTATATTAATTAATAAAAATAATGACATTTTTTTAGATACTCTATTAGTTGTCACAATTATTAACTTGTTATCACTGGCTTTTAAAATTCCGGTTAAGTGTTTAAATATTCCGTAAAATTTTTATATACTAAAATATAATTATATTAGTGTCCTGTAATTTTAAATAGAGTACACAGTATCTCTCATAATAAATCTCAACAATCTCTTAGCTGTCAATTGATTCGTATTTGGCAAGTACTTAATAGGTGATAAAGCCAAGTAAACATTTCTACAGGAACTATATAATTTTTAATATTATAAATTAAAATACCTAATTTTATCCATGTCAAATAAAATGTGCACATGCAAACACATGCACACAAAATGCAAAATAAAACCTAAAAATCTCCATCCTAACTAGTACCTTTAGTGTAACTTTTCAGCATCAACCAATCACTCCAGAGTTCAGTATACATCCTTTACAGTGGAAGTTAGCATATAGTTATAAATTACATCTTTAATTTCCTGACTTTTGGAGTTTAGGGAGGAATAATATACTTCACAGACATACAGTTAATTTTAAATTTGTGCTTGAATGATTCCAAAAGGCATTACATAGCCACATCCTGATGCAAAGGAATTCTTCCCAAGGGACTAGGCATTTAGAGGCTGTGAATGAACAGCTGTACAGGGCACTGATTTCCAAGACAAATTTTTACTAAGCTAATCCATGAATATTTGCACAGAAATGACATTAGTTGCAGCTACTGCAATGCTGAACATATTTCAGATTTGTGACAATTGGAACATCATATCAATTGCAATAATTTAGCCTCCACCAATACTACTCCATCACGTGATTATACCAATCAATAGATCCTGGATAGGAAGACCGTGGAACCACATGTTGAAGATATTTTTTTAAATGACAAGGGATGTGGTGGGGGGCTGAGGGAAATTGGAAGAATTTCTTTTTTTTCAAATTTGTATTTGAGTTTTGTAAATAAACTAGTACGGGGGTGGAAAATGACAGGGGAAGAGCAGTAGTTGTTGAGTTGGGAAGTCCTTGTTCAGAACATTACTTCTGCAATATGGAGCTGGAGAAGATGATCTTTGTCAGACCTTACCTCGTTAGATAACACTGTAGCTCTTGACTGTAAGCAATGTGACCTTTTTGCCATACCCATCCAAAGTAGCTTTTCTAGAAGGCCGAGATGGGAATCATGTTGTAGAACAGTAATGGTTCAAATGACACAGGCTTTTGCCATCATCCCTAAGATTTAGGAAAAATTGCTGAGTATGTGAAATATGCTTAGGATAAATGTCAAAGACTTTAAATAATAAGGTGAGGGTTAGAATTTGGAAGGAGTATCATTTTCCCCAAGCATAGCACGAATGACTAAGCATTTGGCCACTAGCCAAAGATTGATGTTTAAAATTTACCCTGAGGTACATTGCAAAAACAAGTCTGGTGATCTCCTTCCAAAATGTCACAGCATTGAAAATTCTGTTGTTTTATTCTTTACACATAGGGGTGCCACAGGCAGGAATCAATTCTATGCCAACTGAGAGCAACAACATGATTTTCTCAAGTTTACCCGTTATTTTGTTGAGGTAAGTAATTCCAGCTCATTTACGCTACCATTCTAGGAGTTGTGATAAAGTTTGTTTTTGAAAATTAAGACTTTTTTGCTAATAATAATTTTATTTGGGAGCTCTGGTAGCCTAGTGGCAAGAAACTGGATTGCAAACCCAGAGCTATGTGGTTCAAATCCACCAGATGCTATGCTGGAGAAGGAGGGCAATTCCTCCTGTACCAGTTAGATCTGATTTGGTGGTACACACACAAAAAATTGAAAAAAAAAATATTTGATGATGCATCATAATGATAGACCAAATTTTTTAATGAAAATTGTATCTGATTTTCACATGCAAAAGCATAACGATATAGTTACTTTCTAAAGACTTGTATTTTAATTACAATAATAATCATTTAGAATTAACGAAAGCACAACTAAAGAGACCATTGAGTTAACCATTCTTCCCCTAGTTTTACTTTACTTGACCTTTCATTTCAGTGTGATGAAGAGGGTTGCACTGAAAGTATTTAAATTGTGCACCAACTCGAGGATTGTTGCTATGTTTGAGTTTGTCATTTACATTCACTGAGCTGATCTACCTCAAACATGATGTTTCCCTCCAGGATCTTGTCCGTTCTGGTAATATATACAAAATACGTAAGATGAAGTCTTACCATCCTTACTTCCAAGGAACATTCTGGTTGTATTTCTTCTAAGATATTTTATTCCTGAGATTTCATAGTACATTAAAGAGTCATTGATAACAGCATAACTTAAAATATCCGTTCTTCTTTGAGGTTATAATCTAGAGGAAGAAAAACTTTCTAATTTGTGCATGCATTTAAGATTACCTGGTAAATCAAAGAACAATGCTTATAGTCACAAGTTACGGGATAATTCAATAAAAAGGTGGGCTACAAAATTAATAGAGTAAAATCAATAGCAGGTATCACGCTGAAAACAACAACCAGTAAGACATTAACATTACTGAAATCTATTTATACTATCAAATTAAATGGAAAAATACCTAGGGATAAAGTATTAGCATTGCAGGAAGTTAAGAAAGAATAATTTCAAGTATTATCAAAGTTTGTAGGAAAAACTTGGGCAAATATAAAGGCATAGATATCTACCTAGTATATTAAAGGACCTGTTATTGGGCTCCAAGTAGTAGCTGGTCAATCTAATCTGCTTGAGTGCTATACAGCTTTTACAAGCACTGGCACTTGCCTGGTACATCTACATCAATACACTGGAGGACCATCAAACGTGTCCTTGTTACAGCAGACTCAGTCAAGAACAAACATATCCTGCACTATAAGGACATATTAGGATTCCAGAAAAAGACCACTCCTCACAAAAGGAATAGCACTTATAATGCTATCTTTTTTTTTTTTTTTACATTATAATGGAACGTCACAGGGACCTCTGCCATCCTCCCACCAAGTCACCCAGGAGTGAAATAATATATGCATAATAACTCCTAGACGAAATAAATATAGTTAAAGCACTGCATTGTCTCATAGAATTAGAGAGTATGGACAGCTTGATGAGTTTAGTGCACTCTGTTTACTGATGGTTGAAAAAAGAAAAAAATTGACTTTTGCTTGTGAGGTTAATTAACTGTATCCTAAAAAGGTATTCAACTTTCTAGATAAATAACGTCCCAAAAAAGTGTCTGCATGTTTGGATAATATTAATAAAGCATTTTCTTTTTCTGGAGTCCTGAATAGAAATGTTTCTGTGGTTCTGCTTTTACAGAGGGAATTTATTTTATTAGGCCACAGCTGTAAATTTTCTCTCTCCAATCCTATAAATTTCTTCTAAATTTTTAATGGTTTATAACTGTAATTATTCTTGTGTGCCAACATTAAACTTTAAAAAGTTTAATTTGGAGACTATTCGGAGAAACTCATCTTTTTTACAGCCTCATAAATAGTTCTTTGATGAAATGAGCAGAGGCTCTGTGTCTGCCCGAGGTGAATACAAATGACACCACATAGACTTTACTTATGGAGAGGAGGCAAATGCATTGATGTCTAAAGTGATCAGCTGTCCTTAATGGCAATGAGCAGTGATATGCTAGAGGTTGTACAATGACACTTGACTCAAGTATTTCTCTTTATCTTTTCTCCTTACTGTCTTCCTCCTCTTCTTCATCTTACTCATCCTAACAGCTTAAAATATTCTCTACTATTTCCAACATAAAGGATATTGAAAAAACAACCATCACTCAACGTAACAAATTTTTAATCCAAAAGAGATAATGTCTCCTATTCAGTAAATATTCTTCTCTGCTACCTTTGAACACCTTCTATTGGAGAATGAAAAATTATAGAACATATATCTAACCAATTTTTTGTGCAGTTCAATTATCAAAATATGTACTTTGAGAGAATAGGACTCAGGAAATATGACAATAGGAAGCTATGAAAATTGAAAACATTTCTCCAGGCTTCTATAGAACAAGGGGGAAAAAAGAAGAGGAAGACAAGAGGGCGGGATAGGATGAGAAGAAGGAGAAAAATGGAGAGGGACACGAGGTGGAAAACAGAGCCTTTCCCATTTTTTAACTTCGTGCTTCCCTTCAATTTGTGCACTAAATGATCATTACAGACACCGATGCATGTGTTTCAGCTTCATAAGTACTTGTGATGCATAAATTATAAACTTATAATAGTTCTTTTAATTAACAATGCAATTAAAATATAATCAAAACTCAAGTTGAATTCTAGAGAAGTAATGGATAATTTTTATCTAAAAGTAAAATTGGCATGCTCTCTCAAAAATCGAGGCTTCAGCTTTCTTTTTATCTTAGGAGATTTTTGGGTTTAAATATTTTTTTATCACCAAAATATTTTGTTTTGCGTAACTAACGTGTGGTTCAAATCTACCAGATACTCCACAGGAGAAGGATGGGCAGTCTCCTCCCATGCAAGTAATAGCCTTTGAAAATCCACGGAAGGCTCAGCTATGGGTCATTCCTGACTCAATGGTATTCAACCACGACAAAAAAAAACAACCTATTAATATCATATCTAATCCAAGAAGACCAGGCTCATTTGCACAAGAGTCCCATCCAACTCAGAGATACAATGCTGTCAGTGATCACATAATATCCATGAGGCTACAAAGAACGGTTAATAGGAATGTTATTAAACTGTATGCACTACACATGAATGCTAAGGAAATATAACATTTTTACCAATAACTGCGGTCTGAAATTGTGAAGACACACAGTCAGACTTTATTGAAAATTAGTAATGGTCAGAATGTGAAAATTAGGAGGGGGGATAACAGTTAGAAATTAGGTCTTGGTGGTATTTCCATACAAAAATAATGAGGTTTTTTGAATGATGTGGTGACTTCATGTTAGAATTTTGCACCATCAATGACTTATTTATTGCAAATAGTTTTTTCACCAGTGTGAATGGTAACTATGCATGTGAATATGGACTTCACAAGATCGAACACACATAAATAAATATGACTAAGTCCGTGGAAAAGGCAATGTTGTCAGAGCCCACCTAGTTGGCTCTCACTCACAGCAACCCTATGTACAACAGAACAAAATCCTATTCAATCTTGTTGTTGTTGTTGTTGTTAAGTGCCATCTAGTCATAGACGACTCATAGCGACGCTACAGATGAAAGACCTGGATACTTGTATAACTTCCATTCTTTCTCCAGGTTCATAGGGTTTCTGGAAGCAAGCTATTTCAGCAATGGATGCCACTCCCGATTCCAAGCTTTTTTTAATTGGGGAGCTCCACCAAACACTGTCCACTAGGGGTAACCATTATCACATTTGACAAGTGTCACAGTGTTCAGCTTCACAGCAACCACGAGTTACCTCTGTATACCAAATAGACAGACCAGTGCTATATGACCTAGAAGAATGTTTGATCAAAAACAATTAAA
This sequence comes from Elephantulus edwardii, assembly GCF_000299155.1. Classification (NCBI taxonomy): domain Eukaryota; kingdom Metazoa; phylum Chordata; class Mammalia; order Macroscelidea; family Macroscelididae; genus Elephantulus; species Elephantulus edwardii. The sequence goes on along the minus strand of NW_006399764.1, from coordinate 7,253,032 downwards.
ACCAGGCCTGAGGGCTGCAGATTAAAATCACCCACGTTTAATTTGGTAGCATAACTTTCTATCCACCAGGCCCACAAAGCTCTCTTTATGTTGGTGTGGTGTTGTTAAGTGCTGTGTACTATCCAAAAATTATCTCCTGTGCTCAAGCTCATTGTCCCAACCATTGTATAAATCCATCTTATTGAGGATATTCCTCTTTTCAAAGACTCTTTCCTTTTTCAAGCATGATTACTTTTTTCAGGGATTGGCTCCCTCTGCCAGCATGCTTAAAGTGTGTGAAATGACATCTCATCATCCTTGTTTCTAAGGATCATTTGACTACATTTCTTCTAAAACATATTTTTTTGTTCTTTCGGCAATTCATGATCTATTGAAACTCTTTGGAACACTACAGCTCAGATGCATTAGTCCTTCTTTATGCCTCCTTTTTATTGTCCAAATTTCTCATGCATGTGAAGTAATTACTTGAGTTAAGTACATGCACTTTAATCTTTGAAATGACACCCTACATATTTAGTGCTTTATGGAAATCCTTGACAGTAGATTTGCCCATTGTAGTGCATTGTTTGATTTGTGGACTGCTGTTCCTCTGGGTTTTTTCTGTAAACATTAGTAATAAGAAATCCTTGATAGCTCAATATTTTTTTCATTTATCATAATACTGAAGCTGTTAAGCTACTCATTGCTAGCCAATGAGAACAGCAAGGCCAACTCAGAATGTAGTTGCAAATTTGGAGCAAGATCTATTAGATGTTCTTACCCCCACACCACTGCTCACAACACAGGAGAAAAGAACAGTAAGTTATTTTCTCAGTGTTCTATACTGTTTACAGATGTCGGTGAGTGTGTTCCAATACACAACTTTATGCACAGCAGAACAAAACACTGCCCGGCCCTGTGCTATCCTCCTAATCCTGGCTTTGTTTAATCCCAATATTGCAGTCATTGTGTCAATTCTTATTGTGGGTCTTCCTCTTTTTCGCAGAATCTCTTCTTCATCTTTCTTCTGAAGGGACCATCCTTCCTGATGAGAACTCCAAAGAGAATAAGAAGTCTCGCCATTCTCTCTTCCGTGATGAATTCTGGCTGTATTTCCAAGAAAGGTTTGTTCATTCTATTGAAAGTTCATGGTGTATTCGATATTCTTTGCCAGCATCATAATTCATAGGTATTGATTATTCTTCAGTCCTCCTTACTCATTTTCCTGTTCTGAATGCCTAAGTGGTGATGAATATTCCATAATTTGAGTCAGATGGACCATAATCACCAGTGACATCTTTGGCTTTGAACATTTTAAATGGGTCTTTTGTAGCAGGTTTGCTCAATGTAACACATTCTTTGATATAGTTTTCTCTTTTTTTATTTTATACTATTTTACTTTTAAAGTTCATATACATTGTTTTTCACACAGGATCTTTCCTCTTTCCTTTGCCCATCCCTCCCCTCACTCATCAAATTGTGTGACCCTTTTTGTGCTCTATTTTTGGATCCTCGTACTCATTCTACAAAAATAGTCTTACACAGTATTTGTCTCTATGAGACTGAGTTAGTTCACGCAGCATAAAGCTCTCCAGTCCCTCCCATGTTACATAGCTATTTACAAATCGTTGCTCCTTCATGCTGTGTATTATTCCATTGTGTGAATGTACCATGATTTCTCAATGCATTCCATTGTGGTTGCACTTTTGAGCTGTTTCCATGTTCTTGCTATGGTGAACAACATTGCTGTGACCAAAATGAGCAAGAGGCATGGAAAAACTTTTCACAGAGAACATTCAGATGGCCAACAGATCCATGAAGAAATGCTCAAAATCATTGGAAATAAGAGATATACAAATAAAACCACAATGAGATACCATCTTAACCCAGTAGCAGTGACAAAGTTTAGTAGGGCATCAAATAATAAATGTTGGGGAGAATGTGGCAAGATAGGAATTCTTATATTGTGAAATAGTACAATAACTCTGAAAGGAAGTTTGGCATTTTATTGAATAGCTGAACATAGATATTCCATATGACCCAGCTATTCCACTGTTTGGAATACACCTTGAGAAAATGAGAACTGAGACACAAACAGAGACTTGTACACCAGTTCTTTGAGTTCTTGATTGCTATCTCCATGCGCATTGACTGAGAATAGAAAATGAAATCCATGATACTTTTAATCTTTTGTTTATAATAATATCACCTATTGGTCCAGTTGTAAAAATTTTTGTTTCCTTTATGTTGAAGTGTAATAATGAGAGAGGATTATATCCTGAATGCTGTAGTCATTGATTTTCATCTGTAAATGCTGCAAGTCCTCTTGATTTTCAGAAAGCATTATCGTGTCATTTACGTACTCCAAATTATTAATGAATTTTCCTCCAATCCTGATGTCACTTCTTGTTTATGTAGTTGTTCTTCTTCGTGTAGTTCAGCTTCTTGGATTATTTTGTCTATTTATAGATTGAGTATAATGGCAGCTTTCCCATTGTACTACAGATCATTAATGCTGTGTATCTATCTCTATCTACTTGAACTGTATTATTTGACATCTCGCCTTGCTTAGCATTAAGGAGTATCTTTGTCAGCCTAAAGATAGGAGGTTTGAATCCACCACGAACCAGTCCTTGGGAGAAAGGTGGACACTACCATCCCATTCAGTCTACTGTCTCTCGAAACCTACTGGAGGGTTAGCTATGAGTCAATTCCAACATGATGGTGCATCACCACAGCATAGAGTAGCAGTAGCTTATAAAAACAGATATTTATTTTTAAAGCATCATAGGGCCAATCAAGATATCTCTGTCACAGATTACCTATCTGTCCAGACAGCTCTTTACTGTCTTCTGTTTTTTTAGGCTAGAGGGTCTGTGACCTCCTTTGAATAACTTTTCTCTTGATGTTGACAGAATTTGATGGCAAAATGCCAAAGACTAGTCATGTAAAGATACTTTCCGTTTCTGTTCTCACTCCTTTGGTTAATAATCCATAGCAAAGGAAAGTAACACTCATAATTTTCATATCAAGGGATATGAGACTATCAATGAGAGCATGACAATAAGTCAAGAAATGGAATTAAGAATTCATTTTTCGTTTTTGGACGCGTTACACACATTGACTGTAGAAGAAAAGAAAAAATTCTTCATGTTTTTTACAGGAACTGACAGACTACCAACTAACAGTTTAAGGAACACGATAATAACATTTCGCTGCCCTGAAACTACTAATGAAAATATGCCCATAACTGTACAGACCAATTTTAGTGTCCTCATTCTCCCGAAATATTCAACAATGGCACGGATGAAAGAAGTACTTCAAGTAGCCATCAGCAGTAAGAGAATTTAACTGATCTTTCATCACATTTCTTGTTTTTAGAATTTTTAAATAAAATGTACAAAAAAAGAATTCATTTTTCAATAAACAGCAGGTAACTGTATAAGATCACTAGGAAAGATCATGGTCTTGGGAAAAATCTTTCCTCAGAGCTTGTAATTAATGAATGTGGGAGACTTTGGTGGTCTCTCATCCACAGAGAATTGTACTACTACCCAAAAAGCTGAGCCTCTTTAGTGGATTGACTTCACCAGCGGCTCCACAGGAGAAAGGTAGGCCGTACCCTCTCATTGGATATACAACACTGACAATCTCCTGGACGGTCAGCTCGGAGTCAGTTCTGACACGACAGCTATGAGGGTGTTAAATATAAAATATTCCAACTAGTCCTCATCTAAAGAGCTGTCCGTATGCACACCATGAGATAACAGAACAACAGACGTTATAAAAAAGCCAAAGGAGATAATATGCAATAATTATATAACTCTCTATTAAAAATACTATACTAATTTGCTAAAGTTTACATTTGATTTATTTAAAAATAAAGTTGATATAAAGTATATTGTATGTAAAAAAAGAATTGATTAGTAAATGTATCAATATTTAACTGGTACATTGCTCAGGAATCCAAAATATCTTTTAATAATGATCATTTAATGGCAAATCATTTCAATTACAGCTAGATATTTCTGAAATCTAATTATATTGATTAAATGACACATTGTTATTAAATTGTATTTGTTCAGGGTTTACAACTACCTTGTAGACAGATTGCTTTTTTACACTCTTAAATGTCTTTTTAAAAATCATTAAAGTGTCTATTTAACCTCAATAATGATCCTATTAAATTTCAATTTAATGCCTAGTTAAGTAGGTTTAGGGTAGATCATTTAGGCTATGCCCATACAAATAAAGCGAATTAAAGAATCCAAGTAGTTATCACAATAATTTAAATAAAAAAATAAATTCCAAGGTAAATTGGATGAGCTGAATATCTTCATTGATCACTTATCTAAACAACTTTGTTTTCATTTACTCTGCTTTAAAAGACTAACGTGTATATGCAATAAAAACATAATGGAAGAATCTCAAGGGAGAAAACGTTTATCTGCTTCTATCTCCTTCACAGTTATATGTATCATTGAATTAATCAGAATATGTAGAAATTATGAACAATAAATTCTTCGAACTACTTATCTGACTTAGAGACACTAAATATACATATTATTTTTTTAACATGCTTACAACTTTATAGGGATTTTTTTTGGGGGGGGTGATTTTTTTCCCCCTAAAATATTATTATGCATTACTTTCTCTAATGGAGCCCTGGCTTTGTAGTTTGTAACACTTTAAGCTGCTAACCAATAGGTTGACAGTTTGAATCCACCAGTTGAGAAGTTTGAATTTATGGAGAGAGATTAGCATTATCTTCCCATACAGGCTTACAATACCCAAACCCAATAGAGTGTCGCATATATAGCGGGATCAACCTGACAACACTGAATTTTTTGTTTTCTGTCATGAAAGCAATACGGTTTAGGTCGTATTGCTGATAATGTATGTATTTACACAATGAATAGAAATCAAGACACTAAGTAATTTGGATTATAATTGTCTCAACTGTATGGTAAATGAGATTTGTTTTTGAATCTTTATTTGATTAGTAAACAGTAAGTAATAGAATATTAATTTGTTGTGATGGTTGTTGGGGCCTATTGAATCCATCGCAACTGCCATAGCAACTCTATAAGCAGATCTTATCAATCCTGTGCCATCCATGTCGTCTCTGACACATTTGAACTGATTTCTACACTTGCTGTGTCACTCTGTCTCAGGGAGTGATCTTTCTCTCTTTTGCAGACCCTCAATCTTTACATTCATGCCACACCTTTTCAAGAACAGCTTCTTCAAGTAAAATGCACAGAGTATGGTAGTTTAAGCTTTGCTATCCTTGCTTCCAAGGACTATTCTAGCTGCACTTTTTTCCAAGATTATAGGTTTGTACTTTTGACAGTCCATAGGATACTCAATACTCTTTTCCAACGCAGCAACTCAAAAACATCAACTCTTTTCCTGTCATCCTTATTTATGATCCAGGTACCAGATGCATAGCAAATTATTGAAAAGACCATGGCCTGAGGCACATCTTAAACTTCAAACAAAAATCATTGCTCCTCAGTACTTTGGAGAGGTCCCTGACAGGGTATTTTTCCAGTGCAGTACATATCCTGATCTCCTGGCAGCTTGTACCAAGGCTATGAATTGTGTATCCAAAACAGATGAAATTGTCAACAATTCTAAACCCTTCTCCACCTATCATGTTGTTGTTTATGAGTATTGCAGTAGAATACTAACAAGGCAAAATAAAGGGAACTATGAGAAAGATTTGAT
>NW_006399764.1:7242295-7244439 GCF_000299155.1 Elephantulus edwardii | reverse complement strand
TCTCAATCTCTTCACCATCCATCCTGATGCTGCCATTTGGTCCAGTGGTGAGAATATACTAGTATAATAAAATACTTAAATGGAAGCCTTCCAACAGAAATATTATGTGAATCATAACAGCTTTTGAATCTAGGCGTGACATAGGTTAACATCTATAAGCAACAGTTAAAATTTATACTTGAATAACAAGATAGGAATATCAAAATTACTGAAACTTATTTTAAAATGTAGATTTTATTGTTACAAAGATTAAGTCATATTTGTTAATTCAAGTCATTTCATTAACATTGAATAGTTAATTTGCTTATTTAAATAAGCATTTTGGGAAGGGAGAAAATAAAACCAAAATGTGCATTGTGCTTTTCTTAACTGTGGGAGGGCACTGATGAAATAATTTATTTCTTTAGGTGGAAGACGTCCACATGTTCTATGCTATTTGTTAGGTGCTGACGAGTTGAGTATGGCTCATATCAAACCTTGAATAACAGATGTGAACCCTGTCATAACCGGTGCCATCCTCACACTTATTGACACATTAGAGCTCATTACAGCAGTCACATGTGGATCTACCTGGTCGAGGGTCCTCCAATACTTTGTCAACCCTCCAACTTTCCAAGCATAGCCCTTCCTAGAAACCCACCCAAAGTATGTGAGGCCTTATCATTCTTGACTCCAAACACCACTCTGGCTGTGTTCTCTCCAAGATACATCTGCTTGCTCTCTTGGCCATCCATAGGATATTCAATGCTCTTCTCCAAAACCACAGCTCATATTAGAAGTTGAAAAATACCATATCTTGGATCAGGACTAAAAGTGACATATTTGCTTTTTAATATTTTAAGATGGTCTTTTGCAACAGATTTGGCTGATGCAGTAAGTTTCTTGAATTTTTTAAATTTTTTTTTTACTGCTATTTCCATCAACACTGACTCTGGATACAAGTAAAATGAAGATCTCTATGACTTGAGTCTTTCTTTCTTTATCATGATTTTGCTGTTATAAGGACTTTTGTTTTCTTTATATTAAGTATATATTCCAAGATGAAAACTCTAGTGTGGTAGTTATTTTACCACTAGACAAAAGAACATTTTCTTTTTATTAGAAAAGTAATAAAGTTGTAGAAAACGTAATAACTGTTACCAATTGGGATCAGTTTAAAGTTAGGTTCTTTATACCTATCTATTTATTCTGGTAACTGCATCACCAATTTTTCTCTGGACAACATGTCTTCTCACACTTTCAATCTATTTGTGGAGTTCGGCACACAGTAGGGAATTTAATTGATGGTATTGATTCAGATTCACATAAACATCACATTAACTGTTCACCAGAGTTAGTCAGAATGGATGAAACCATTTAATACTGTTGTGAAAATAAGGAAAGAAATCTGTATTCCATTGCCTGACTTAACATGGAATATATCACATATGAAACTGCTATTCTAAACAGAGAGAGAGCGTGAGCTATTGAGTTATGAGAAAATGTTATTTCTGGAGATTTGAGTACAATTTAATCAGAAATACAATGCTTCTGGTTTTAAGTTGTGGGGGTAGAAGAGAAACCAACATGCTGTGGATGTCAGTATAGTGAGTTGGAAAGAACCATCGCCCATGGTAATTTGACTGTGCTACTAAAGTGAATTGCCATGGGGGGAGGAATGATCATTCAGTATTGTGACATGTTAGAACATATGAGTACATGGTTTAAGACATGTTAAGTCACATGGTATTTGTTACCATGAAATAGAATCCACACAATGGCAATTAAGGAAACTTTATAACGGATAAGTAAGAAAGAGCCTCCTGTTACAGTGGTTAAGCCAATGACAGCTGATAAAGAAGTGCATGTTTTCAATCCACCAGCTGCTCCGTGCAAAAACAACATGGCAGTCTGATTTGGTGAAGATTTAACCTCCAACACTACCAGGAATTCCTAGACAGTTTTATAGGGTTGGTGTGGGGTTTTTTTAGTTAATATTCGCTTAATAAAATAAAATTAATTGATGCCTTTGAATTACAAGGGGTCACAGTCAAAACATCTCTGTTATAAAAGTATATCTAAAAGTATTATATTTTAGGGCATTATTTTTATCGTAGGAGTATGCAATGAGGGTTGCAGAGTGGATTATATTTGGGGGTCGGGGG
>NW_006399764.1:7226283-7241670 GCF_000299155.1 Elephantulus edwardii | reverse complement strand
TGTCCTCCCTAGTCATTCATAAGACATAAAATACTATCACAAATGAAATTACCACTATGAGCTCAATCATTTATGACGAGTGAAAAATTAGAGAAGGTTAACATTTGTCCTTCAGCTGGTTTCTTTTTACTTTGACTCTTAAAATCTCAGATCTTCATAGGTTTGCAGCTTTCTTTCTGGCTGCTGGTTCTCTCCCAATTGTTTTGAGTGTAAAACAATGGTTTTAAGTTTTGCTCATGTCTTATTCTCACCTAGAATACTCTAGTCCATCACATCTACCTGTGAAAATATTATCAATGTTTAGTATCAAATATCTCTCTGTTATTAAACAATTGTTTACCCCCAATACTAAGACTGGGAATTCCCCCCCCCCTTTCCTAATTTCCATGATATTTGTTTGTACCTTTACTTTCCATTGCTTGTTTGTTTGGTTATTTTTTTTTTGTCCTGTTCCTGTGATTTGAGTGAATGTTTAAAAAGCGTATTTTTTCGTCACTCGTTTACTCAGTATTGTTAATTTCAATACCTACACTGTCTGACGAGACATTAATTTCACAGTATCTCTCCTTTCACTCATTTTAATAAGCATTTAGGGAGCTCTGGTAGCCTAGTGGTAAGAAGCTGCACTGTCAACCCAAAGATATATAGTTCGAATCGACCAGTTTTTGTGTAGGAAGAAGACGGGCAGTCTCCTCCCAAAGCAATCCACTGCCTCTGAAAACCTACTGGAGGCCCAGTGATTGGTCAGTGTTGACTCAATGACATATAACAACAATAAGTATTACCTATAAAGAAATTTTTTCTCCTCACCCCTCACTCTAACTCTCTCTGGTTTCTTTATAGGAATGATTCTTTCTGTATATAATCCTGCTTTAGTGTTTGTGTTTTATAAAATTAGTCTTTGGGATTGATTAATACTGTTGTTAGGTGCCATTGAGTCTACAACACCCCTTCGCCTGTGAACAACAGGTTGGAATCTTGCCTTTTCCTGCCCCATCTTCAGTCTGCACAGTGATGGAGCCCATTGCTTTAGTTATTGTGCTCACCCATTTAGTTGAAGATCTTTTCTTTCATTGACTCTATACTTCCCCCCCCCCCCAGTGGTTGCCGTTACCAAAGGTCTGGCACCTACTGACATTATACTCAAAATAGGTGAGGTGGCATATCACCAGCCTTGCCTTTCAAGAACACTCTGGGTACACTTCTTTTAAGGCAGACTTATTTATTCTTTTGTCAGTCCAGGTAGAGTCAAAACTCTGTCAATGTCACACTTTAAAGGCACTTATTCTTCTTTACTGATTGTTCAATTTTCAGATGCATAGAAAGCAATTGAAAAGAGCTTGTGTTGGATCAGGCCCATCTTAATGTTTAAAATTGCATCCTTGCTCTTCAGCCCTTTAAAGAGGCCCTGGACAGATCATTTTCCCTATCCAAGACATCTTTTGGTTTCTTCAGTGCTGCTGCCATCAGTGTTTATTGTTGGTCATCATTAACCCCTTCAATATTTTCTCCATCTCTTCTGATGTTGCCTATTGACACTTTGCATAGATGTATTCCATGAGCACATTTAAGTCTCTGGGATTTCCATTTTCCTCTCTGTTAGCCATGTTTGTTTATCATCCACAGAATCAATTGTCTATGCATAGTCAGTAAATCACAAGTAAACCTCTTTCTGATATTCTCTGTTTGCAGCCAAAATCTATCTAGCAGAGACAATGATATACCTAGTTCTGCCCCCTATTCTGAAACCAGCTTAAATTTCTGGATGTTTTCTGTTGATGTATGGTTTCAATATTTTTTCATTAATCTTCAGCAATATTTAACTTGCATGTGATATTCGAGATATTATTTGATAATTTCTACTTCCTGTTGAGTCACCTATTTTTTTTTAAATAAAAACAAATATGGTTCACTTCCAGTCAAGTCAGTTGACCACGTATTTCATTGGCAATGAGACCTATGCTAGTCCTTTATGCATTTTCTTTTACTTCTTCTGATTTAACATTTTTTAAGGTGAGAAACAGCATATTGCTCACCTGTGAGGTCCTTGAAAAGAGAAATAATTTTTCATTTGTCTTTTCATCTCTAGTTATTGCCGGACAGTGGATGCTTAATAATCATTTATTGAACTGATTATATTAAAATACTGACTTAGAAGTAGACAGTTTTCCAGCAGAACACTCTTTTCTCAGATTCATGTCTAAAAAATTGACATCACACATGGCTCTGTGAAGTGTTGCTTCTTCAGAAAAATTTAATGCTTGACTTTTCTTGCAGAAACAGGCTAGTCCTTCAGACAGAATTCACCATAAAAATTATTTTTTTTCAAACCAATTCATTCCCCATAGGAGAGGAACAGACAGAAAAATAAATGAAATTAGCATTCGTATCACCTTTTAACATAGGTCTTTAGGCATTCTGGATGAGTTTACAAGATTAACATGCTAAAATTTTACATAAGCACTATTCACAGCTTCATGGATGAATTTAAATGTAATTCAGAAGTATCATGAAGGAATTTAATTTTCTAAAAATGAGCACAAATGTTGTGTGGTTTAGAATGTAAAATAGAAGCAATTTTGAGTAAGTATTTGCTAGAATTAACCATGCTGTATACAAATATTCTTTAATCCAATGTGCACAAGCTGGTTTTCTATCTTATTACAAGTAGCTTTTCTTCTCAAGAAGCACTTTATTTTTTTTTCTTTGCACACTGAGTATTTGTAGCCCCCTATTTAAAGGGGAGTAGGATGCTACTGCGGTCTTGCTTTCAAAATCACTTTATTCCAAAGTATCTATGTAGCCCATATGCTTTAAAATTCAACTTAGGAGAAGTAGATGAGATCTGACTATGTGGACTCTAAAAGTAAATGTATTCAATTTGCTCTCCTTCGTGCCCATAATACCCACATGAAGTTAGGGATTTCCAGCTTTTATTGAGTGCTTACTATGCCTCCTGTACTATCTGTATGCCTTACCTCACTGAAGATTTTTGGAACAATCTTGGACAAGTAAGCCCTGTCCCTCAGCATTTACCATCAACAAAAATGAAGAATTGAAAAGGGCAAGTGGAATTAACAAATCTTCTTTATTCTCCAGCCTTCACCCTTCATGTTTTACTGCAAATTGTTCTGTCACTGGGAATAGATGGTGAATTAGTCAGAGTATAATTATTTCATTATATTTTAATTAGTGTATCTGTCTAATATTTTGTCTTAATTAGTGTATCTGTCTGATATCTTGTCATAAATTCTCAAAAAATTAAATAAGTTTGTTATTTAGTCAGAAGCAACTCATGGCTGACCCTCCAGCAGGTTTTTAGAGGCTGTAAATCACTAGGGAGATAGCCCATCTTTTTCTTGAGAAGTTGCCAATGAGTTTGAATAGCCGGAGAACCTCCACTTTTGAGATGACAATAAGACTCCCTGTAACAGCATCAGAGTTCTCGATTTTGTCTTAAGGACTTGAAATTTGTATATTTTTGTTGAATGAAAGGTGGCATATTTTTCAATTTAAAATATTTCACTACCAAATTCACAGATGATATTTTTATTAGTGTTGTCTGTCGAATTAAAAATTAATGCTTATTAGCCAATTCAGAGTAACCTCTAAGACAAAATAGAACTGCCCCATAGGGTTTCCAAGTTTGTAAATCTTTATGGAAGCAGACTACTATAACCTTTTTTCTTTTCTGTAATGACTTAGAGGGTTGAGCTGCTCACTTTTCCTTAAAAGTAAAATGCTTCAGTCGCTATGCCACCAAGACTTCTCACATTGTCAGGAGGATAAGCAAAATCATTGTATTTCAGAAAATAATACATAAAGATGAAAGAAATGTAAAAACGGAAAATTGTTTTCTAAATTTCACCATGAGATATAATGAAATAATGTAGCAATTTGTTCAGGTTTTGTATGAGATGCAAACATGCCACTATCTCAATATATGATTCCTCTTTTACAAGATGAAATATTGTTTAATTTCTATAATATTTATTTTCTTTATAGTATGGTTGCTTAGGGATGAGGAATTTTGCTGCTAATTCAAAGGTTTGTGGTCAAATCTCCCACTGTTCAGGTTAGGGAATACAGCCAATCTCCTCTTGGAAAATTCATTATCTCTGAAAACCCACTGGAGGATCAATTATAAGTCCATTTCAACTCGAACAATAATATATCTTGCCAGGAAGAAAAGGTAAATTCACTAGTGAAGTTTTTAACAAGTCATCATTGATTTCTCCTGAACAGTTTTTTGGTTTTGGTTGTGTTTTTTTGTTTGTTTGTTTTCATGGTATATATTTTTTTATTAATTTTAATGAAAGTTTACAGAGACGTAGGTGTTCCATTCATTCATTGTCACACTTTTCTCCCTGCCTACTCCTCACCTGCCCCAGTTTGCTTTTCTCTTTGAAAAGTAAAAGACAAATTCTTTCATCGTTATACAATGCCTCCCCCCAAGTCTACTCCACTGTGCACCGTTCATTCTGTTAAACAGTTCTCTCCCTCATCTGTTTCAGTGCAATAGACATTATTTATTCCCTCTTTCTCAGTCTTCTCTCAACACCGATGTCAGTCCGTTTTGCAACAGTGACCCAATGCAATATTTAAATGTGATTTCTAACTTTGGATTTCACACACACACACACACACACACACACACACACACACACATACACACTATACAGTTGATATTTTACACTATGATGAAAAAATATATATAAGCTATTCCTCCTACTCTCAAGCATTCATTATAAATCCAGAAATACTAAGAAAGCAACTCATTTAATGATGAGTAGATACGTCATATTGATTCCTGCTACCTGTGATTCAAGGAGGATGGTATCTTACACTTGTGAAAAAGACTTTGTTGGCATCTGTGCAAGATGGAGAAAAGTTGTCTTCATTCAATACAAGGCAAATAATGTGGCCCACTCAGTTACTAAATCTGTCAATATTGACATCTCCTGAGTCTTACAACAAATTTACTGAGTGGTTGGTTTTAAGCATTCCCATGTGTCAAAGAATTTGGCCAAATTAAAGCTTTTGTCCTCTCTTTGCAGGATAACTCCCAAGGATGCAGTTATTCATAATAAGAATAGAAGTCACTCTTCTTTCAATTTCATAAATATCTTAAAAATATTAGACTTTATTTTTAAAGAGCAATACTTTATTTCCCATACTTTGCAAAAATATCATTTTACCTCTTTAAACACATACAGATTCTAGATGGGCAAGATTAAGTGCTTTAATATATAAATTCTTTATATTTTGTGTATATTGACTGGAGACTAAGGTGTGCCTGATCCGGGCTATAGTCTTCACAATTGCGTGCTATGCATCAGAGGGCTGGACAGTGACTAGAGATAATAGAAAGAGAACTGATGCCTTTGAGATAGAGGAGAGTGTTGAATATACCGTGGGCTGCTAGGAGAACAAACAGATTTGTCCTGGAAAGGGTGAAGACGGGCTGCTCCTTGGAGTCAATGATTCTGAAACTTTTGTCTGACATACTTTGGGCATGTTGCAAGGAGGGACTGGTCCTTGGAGAGGGACATCATGTTTGGGAGAGTGGAGGTACAGCGTAGGAGAGTAAGACCCTTTATGAGATGGATCGATTCTGTGATTGGGGTGGTGGGAGTAAGTGTGTTGGAGACAATGAGGTTGGCACAGAATAGAGCAGGGTTAAGGTTCTTGTACATAGGGTCGCTATGAGTCGCAAGCGACTCAACAGCACATAACAACAAACAACAGCAAGTTATATATATCAAATATAAAAAATATAAAATATATAAACATGACCTTTTTAGAGACCAAACATTTTAAAGTGTATTTTCAAAATTTGACTAAACACTGCTGATATTTTCCTTTTGCAGTCAAATAACATGCAAAGTTTATGAATTAGATTTATCAGTTCATATTAGAAGGAAGTAACTGTTCCAGGGTCACAGACATAAGGAGCCCAGGGTTAAAAAGACAATGCAGGGCTCCAGTCTAGCAGAAGGCTTCCTACTCTGCTCTCCATCAGGACTAAAAGAACCAGGCCTCTTTGTAAACCTTCTGCAAATTATAACTTTCTTTGTACAAAACACTAATTAATGGCTTTAGTTTTTAACTTTTGTTTTGTTTGGCTTTATTCCTCCCCAACACACACACACTCCTTAGGTATACTACAAGTCTCTATCTGTCTATGCCTTTGATAAATAATTTTCTTTTCCTCCATTATTTTTTTTTACTTGTCAGATTTTTAATTGTATAATTAAGATGCTACTGGTCCTCCTAAAAAAAAAGCCATTAAAATGTAGTGACAAGAATGTAGTAAATAAGTTCCGAGGTCACTGAATATGAAAGTACATTTAGAGAACTCAACCTAAAAGATGTAAAATACTCAGAAGAAGGGTTAACTAAGACTAAGAAGCTCTTTCTTGAAGATACTCATTGGAATAAAGATAATTATTGTTGTTGTTGTTGTATTCTGTTAAATCGGACCTGAATCTTGGCAACTGCATATCATAGATAGGATTGGGCTTATGGAATTGTCTAGGCTGTCATTGTCTTGGAAGTGGAAGCTCTAGTGGAGTGATCTGTGGAGAACTGTCTGCATAATATAGGTTTTTGATGAGTCTTGGAGTCTTCCTCCTATCCTGATGCCACTTTCTCATTTATGCAGTCTGCCTTCTTGAAGTACCTGCTCAGCATACAGATTGGATAGGTCTGGAGAAGACATGCAACACTGATGCACACTTTTCCTGATTTTAAAGTATGTAATGTCCCCTTGTTCTATTCAGACAACAGCTTCTTGATCTATGTTTAGATTTCATAAGAGCACAAGTGTGTGTTTTGGGCTTCCTAGTCTTCTCTATGTTAGTTGTTTTTTTTGTTTGTTTGTTTGTTTAATTCACATAGTCAAATGCCTTTGCCTGGTGCTCTCAGCCAAGATGCAGCTGACATCAGCAAGGACATTTCTTGGTCCATGGCCCCTTCTACATCCTGCTTGATTTTCTGGAAGTTCACTATCAATGTTCTATTCCATTCATTTCTAACTAATCCCTAAGAAAAATTTACTTGCATGTGGTAATAATGATTTTGTTCAATAATTTCCACACTCTATTGAGTCCCCATTTTTTTGGAATTGGAACAAATATGGATCTCTTTTAGTCAGACGGCCAGATAGCTGTCTTCTAAATTTTTTCTGTTCTCCTAATATTTTAAATTTGGAAAACAGCAAATATGATAGACTGCCATTTAATCATGAATTATTTTTATCTTTTTAATAACCTACTCACCTTTATTTCTTTTGAAGAACATTCCCCTTCCCTTACACACACACTCCCATTGTTGCAAAAATGAGTATTTCTTTTTCATTCTTTGTACATCAGCAATATCATACAACCAGCTTTTTGGCCTTTTCTCTCCTTAAATGTGAATAACTGGTACAGACAAGTCCTGGAACAAAGCATTCCCAATTCTCTTTGTGAGAGATCTGCTGACACCTGAACTGGCTTCTATTGGAATTTGTTTTTGGCTGATCTTTACATGACCTTTGAAATCCTGGCATCTGACCTGCCTCAAGCTTGGACTTTGTGGCTCTAAGCCTAGCTGCTTCGGGGATTTTGTCCTCCCAGCCTAGTATTTTCTGGACCTCTCTGCCTGTCTTAACCCTCTAGAAACCGTGCTATGAGAAGCAAGTGTTTCCTAGAACTATTGTTGGGTCTTCAGCCTCTGAGAGACGATACGTGTAAAGCAAACACACGCACCTTTCCCTAGTGACTCTTCTGTCCCCACAAATGTACCCGCGCTGAGAGACTGATCAGTGAGGAGGAACAAGAAGCTGGACTGGGAAAGGCCAGTCCTGGGGATCCTTGTCATCGTGTGCACAAGAAGTCTCAGTAAGTTTTACTATTTTACATAGAAACTTCTCATCTTCTACATGAGAGATGGCTAGCACTGGTAAGATTCAAATTTTAGATAATGTCCAAGACGTGAGTCCAAAAATCCTATTTTTAATAATGCATTCTTTCACACTCAGATGCACTCCTCAGTTCTGGCTTGGGTTGTTGACAAATGTGCCAACATTTTCCCTGGAAAAGGGGGGGGGGACCCAACTAAAAAAACTCAACCAAAAATATTAAGTATTCCCAGGGATTCTGCCCAACTGGAAAGGGAAAATTCCAGCCATCTCTTAATAAAGCATGTGCTTCAGAGATTTGCAACTCAATTTGGTAGATCTAATGAGTTTGAAAATGACTGGGTAAACACTGAAAGTTTGGTAGCGGTTTACTGACTCCTGGTTAATCTCTAACTCCTCTGTGATTTGCCCTTCACAGATACAAACACCTCACAGCTATTGCCCACCAAGATTATCAGTGCCATACAAAGTCAATTGGAACAAGACAAGTGACAGTCCTTGTTGTAGATCTGTAATTTACGAAGAGAAATTCTCTGGGCATTTTTCATTAGCTTCTAGCTGATTTAATTGGATGAAAGCATTGCTTTCCTGATCTTTGATACTAAATGTGAGTACAAATTAAAGGATAGTAGCTTCCAGTCACGAAATGTTACTTCCCAAATTCCTCCCGATAGTTAATGTAGACAAAGGATACTCCTTAAAAGAATTATTATAAATCTCCAACGGTCTCTACTGATACTTGTGATTATTGAGATTCTATAACACTCAAAAGAACAAGAGTTCATATAAATACATGCATAATAAAATAGATGCCACATTTTGGAACTCTATATTGCATGAAGTGGTGGCAAGTATTTTTAAAGTATGATGTGTTTTCTTAAACCACAGTATAAGAATCTTGATAGTTCAGATGGATTTGAATTCACGTAATGACTGATGGCCTATTAACTAAATGTGGTCAATGGGAAACATTCAACCCTGCTTATTTTGTGGCCATTTCCATTGGTTGCCTTGAGCAGGGACTCTTTGGGATGAAAAGGATATTAATCATCTGCAGTTACTAGAAGGTAACTGAGGACAATATTAATTTCTTTCAAGATGACCACAGAAGTAGACTCAACTCGAGATTTTCTGTTTCCATACCTCCATTCTATCCGTAGTATTGTTGTGATCAGTAACCAACCAAAATCACAAACTCATGAAATGAAACATTTGGTTTCTATTGTTAATTGCCACTTAGTGAATTCCAACCCTTCGTGACTCCATGTGTACAGAGTTGAAATGCTCTTTACAGTTTACAAGGCAGATTTCCAGGTCTGTCTTCTAAAGTCCCTCTAACAGGGATCGATGTGTCCATATTTTGACTAGTAGTTGACCATCATCTGTGTCACCTAGACATGTCTGTGACAGCTGTTATGTGTACTACTACAGAGCAGAAGGCAAAGATGATGAAGCTTCACCTCACATACTTAAGACATGTTGCTAGGAGGGGTTATTCCTTATACAGAGACATGATACTTAGAAAGGTAGAAGGTAGGCAAAGGAGAAGACCCTCACTCAGGTAGATTGACACCACAGCTGCTGCAATGAGCTTTTAATGAACCAGGAAATGTGAGGATGGTGCAGGATAGGACAGGGTTCAGATCTGTTTTTCACAGGGTTGCTATGAGTTGTAATTGATTTGACAACACCTAACAACAACAATAAAAGCATAGAGCAGATTTATTGAATAGATTTTTAAGGGCATTTATCCCCAACAGAAAAATCACAAACCACTTAAAGATTTCCTAAAATTAGCAAAGAGAAATCCTAAGAGAAGACTTGTAGTTACAATAGCACTTAAGGTTATTATCTTATGTAAGGTTATATCTGCCACCAAAAAAAGCAAAGATTGTGTCAACTCTTCACTCTTTTACGTATTGAAGAAGATAGTTATCATTTTGTATCTTCTTTAGGCAAGACATTTGGTTAATGACCCTAGCTTTATGTTGTAAAAAGAGAAAAAAAATTAAAAGACCACATTTTTAGTGTGAATTGAGAGTTTCCAAAGCAAATAGTTTATCCTTCATCCATTAATATACATACATATTATTTGACAATGTTAATCACAATGGCCACTATGTAAACTCTTTTCTCTCTTCTTCTATCTGATTTTCATTTCTAGGAAT
Source organism: Elephantulus edwardii (assembly GCF_000299155.1). Classification (NCBI taxonomy): domain Eukaryota; kingdom Metazoa; phylum Chordata; class Mammalia; order Macroscelidea; family Macroscelididae; genus Elephantulus; species Elephantulus edwardii. The sequence goes on along the minus strand of NW_006399764.1, from coordinate 7,231,599 downwards.
CTTTCTATCCTATCCTTTCCTGACAGGGTCTCCACATTTTCTAGCATCTTCTACTGTGATCTCTTTAAGGTGGTTAGTGCTGGGAGCCAGGATTGTTTGCCAGGTCTCAGGGTCATGTAAATTGAAGTTCAAGGGATCCATCAGTCCTTGATGTTAATTGTTTTCATTGTCTCTCAAGACTGTTTCAGTACCTCTAATGTCTTTTTTTTTTACCTTGTCTTTGGAGCAGGAAGAGACATAGAATTAGTTGTCTGAAAGCTTTTAAGACCCCAGTTACTACTCACAATAGAAGGATGCAGAACAATGTCTTTGCATATTATGTTCTATGTTTTGTTAATTGGCCTTGATGTCCTCCAAGACAATAGTAGTCTCAATACCTTAGAAGCAGTAACAACTTCCCTCAGTGTGGTTGGATATAATTAAGATGGATTGACTCAGAGACTGCGGTAAGGGAGATAGTTGTGTCAGAGACAATGAGGTTGGCACAGGATAGAGCAGAGTTTAGGGCTGTTCAACATAGTATCGTTATGAGTCACAAACAACTGACTCAACAGCACATAGCAACAACATAAAGCATTGCTTTCCATTGAGTCTGATATTTGTATCCATGGACGTCTTTACAATAAATGCAACATATACGACAAATGCAGAAATCTCATCTTCCAAAGCTATGTTTGATCTTGGAAGTAATCCTTTTCCCCTTCCATATTCGCTCCACACACTGTTAGTCATTCATCAGTCACCCATTGCCAGGGAGTTGGAACAGACTCAGATTTCTGAGGTTGTAAAACACAAAGATAGATATTGCTTATCTTTCCTTCCCCCTGCCCCCACTCATGGAGCCAGTGGTGGATTTGAACCAACAGAAGACAACACCTTTGAGTTAGCAGTGAAACTCTCTGCAGACGAGGCGAGCTCCCTATATTCTGCTGCTATAACTAGAAAAAGGGTTTAGTCACTGTAAAAAAAGTTTGATACTTTCTTAAAAAGTTGAAAAATGAAATACCAAATGAAACAGCAATTCTGCTACTAGGTATATATACTAAAGAAATATTTGCTACAGCGTGATTTGAATATAGGCACCTCCATGCTCACTGCAGCATTATTTACAATAGCAAGGAAATAGAATTCGTTCCAGGGTTCATACATGGAAACTGTGGTACTGAAGGACCCCCGAACCGGTGGTCCTGTCCTGTCCGGAGTGGACGGCGAAGACCCAAGACTCTAAGACACCGGCTTGATGCAACAGCAAGAGATGAGAGGTTTATTGCGGAGCTCAGGGCCGACACGTATCTCTCGCAGGAGATAGAGGAGCCGACCTCAAGCAGACAAAGTTGGCTCTTTTTATACACTTTAGGGGGATACAACTGGGTATCAACTTCTCATTGGGTGATGAAAGCACAGTTTGAATTCATTGGTTCAGTTTTCGCTCATGGTTTATACAGCATATTTGCACGTAGCACATGTGGCAGTCACGTAGCACATGTAGCAGTTAGACAGATCTTTAACTATAGGGTGGTTTCACAAATTCTTAATGAGTTCAAACTCCAGGGCAGTAGAAAAGCACAAGACACATGGGTTATCAGTCGGGAAACATCTGCTTGTTTGCCTTGCCTTGTAGTTAGCCATTCTTGAAATACTGTTGCCCTGGATACAACTGGGTGTGGGGCTCTACCCGGGACAATGGAAAAATTCCTGAGTTTAACTTAGCTGAGAACTATAGAAACCTGAGGTTAATTCAGCTGAAAACTATAGGGACTATTTTAATTTTAATTTTTCAGTACAAACACATCAGAATACTATGAAACACTGTTGTCGCAGAGTATGCCACTGAGTTAGAACCAACCCATAGCTGAGCCTCTAGTGCATTTTCAGAGCCAGTAAATCACACAGGAGTGGAGATTCCCCTTCCTTCTCCTGTGGAAGACAAGGTGGCTTTGAACCATGCTCCTTTGAGATTGCTGTGTAGCTTCTTACCACCAGGGCAACCAGAACTCCCTTACGTAACACTGAAGAAAAATAAAGGAGTCTCAAAAATACTTCATAACATGAATGAATCTAGTGGACATTAAACAGAGTGAACTAACTCAGTCAAAAAATGGTGAAATAGTGTATGGGGTTGTGATATGTTGTCCAGTTGGAACCAACCTACAACTGACCCTCCAGTAGCTTTACAGAGGCTGTGAATCACACAGGACATTACCTATTTTTCTTCCACAGAGCAGCTGATGGATTTGAGCCATGTGCCTTAGGGTTCACAATGCAATTCTTTCCAACAAGGCCAGCAGATCAGTACTAAAAAATGTTAAACAAAGAATCACTCTTGGATGGTTACCAGAAAGTAGAAGAGAGGAAAAGAGAAGTAAAAGTGAGAAACTATATATAGATATAGATGATATAGATATAGATCTATAGATATCGATATCTATAGATCTATATCTATATATAAATGAGAGGAAGAAAAGACAGTATACAATAATGGAGTAATTATCTCAATGCAATGAAAGAAACGAAGGCACAGAGAGGTACACAAAAAAATACAGCTAACAGTAGCTATATAGAAAGACAAGCAAAAGGATTTTAGAAACATTGTTGATAGGTAACAAATAGGTCTCATGTGTTTCTTGACTGCCTATTCGAGTGGCCATGAAATCATCAGCTTTCTTTGTGACAATCTCAGAGAATAACTCAGCCTGATAGTATCAACAAGGAGAGAGCAACACTCATTACTAAACCGTCTTTAACCTGCCTTTTGTAAACATCAGCCATTTTCAAATACTCCTGCTGAGTTCAAGTTCTGATAACGCTTTGAAACCTGCCTCCCAATCCTAGTTTGTGTGATGTATTTAAGTAATGGAACCCTGAACTCAACCAAGAGCCTCAAGATGATAATGGTTATTTTAACAGAAGAGAAAAAGTTGTTAATTTTTGAAGGTTGCACAGATATGTTTCATCTTTTTTGTTGTAAATTATGCATGCAATTTAAAATATTACTAATAATTCATTTGCTTGGATAGTCATAAACTTCAAATAGTACATGAAACTATTCTATTCAACCTTATTTTTAATTGGAAAAAAATGAAGTCAGTTTTAGCATGAAAAATCTTTGATAATGTTTCATATGAAAGATCATGTCAGTGGTTGTAAAGAATTAATTCTTATTTCTAGAATAAATTGACAAAACACATTTTTGCTATTTAGACAATGTTTTCTGAAAGAGAAAAAAAAAAGCATTTGTATGCAAGAACATGCATCCACTTCTTATGCAAAGTTCAAAATGCTTTAATTTTCCCGAACACTTAATTGATATTATACATAGCAAGGAAAAACTCATACGGAATCATGTTTACATGAAAGTAAATGAAATGTTCATGTGGAAGCCTTAAACATCTCCAAGTCAAAGCAGGGGATGAAAAGAGGGGACTAAGGAAACCTTTAAGTAAAATATGTACTACGATGGCAGCAGTGCAATGGGATGGCAAGGAGAAAAGTGTTCCTTGAGAATTACAATCTGAAGTTATTTTTCCCATTGTCACCAAATATTCACAGAAGAGGAGAGACTATTTCTACCACATCCTTCATTTCTAGGTCTGTGCAAGGAAAAATAATCTCATTCTCTCTTGTATGATCCTGGGCCTGGTAACTCCTCAAAGAATGCTCCCCAGATACTTATCCAAGTTCAGCAGTGAAAGAAAGAGGCACTGTGGATGGTGCTACAGGGGGAGTTACTCATGCTGGTCTTTCTCTTACTTCGTATGTGAACTACTCCTTTAGACTCTACTTCCTACTCTGGATCAAAGAAAAGGAATCTTAATAGTATTCAGACATGACCCTCAGTGACGTTTATTCTATTCATTCATAATAGATAAATTTAAAACCACCTTTTCATTCTAAAATTATATTAAATATCCTAGGATCTAGCCCTAAAAGCAAACCATTCTGAAAACAAACTATTATACTAATGACATTTTGTGTGCAACTATGAATTTTTGAGCTAAATTTTCATCATATGTCGTTACAATGAGCATAACCTTCCCCTCAACATCAGACTCACTACAACTCCACCGTTCACCTTCTTGGATCACTATAGTCTCCATATGTCCAAATCTGAGGCCTTTAAATTGACTTTCCTGAGCTTGTATCCTAGTGCCCACATGGTTGTTAATAAATTTTTCACTGGATTAGGGAGTTCAGACACGGGGGAAAATAAGGAAGGAAGGATCTAATGAGTGTATGTTTTATATCACCTGCTTCTCCCAGCATAGCTCAACTCAGCTTACATGGTACAGAAAATATAGGGCCTAGGGCTGAATTTGGTAGGTTTGACTTCCATATGCTAGCAATGTACTAGTTGGCTAAGAAATTTTACATTTCTACTTGGTGAGGGTTAAAATTAGAACCCAAATAAGAGAGTTATTAGGAGAAATAAAATATTAATATATGGAAAGTGTTGTGAAGTAGAAAATGGAATATAGTGAGTACAGTAAAATACTACTTATAGTTAAGGATGAAATAAAACATGGCAAATACAATTGGAACACTCAGTGTTCCTTCTAGGTAAAAGATCATTCATCCTCCACTACTTAAGTCTTCTATCTAGGAAGAAATATCTTTCTTCATTTACTCCAAAGGTACTTACTTTTCTCAACTGAGTTATTACTCTTCTGACTTTCTATCTACATAATATGATCTGAGCTCTGGGGTCCTAGTGGCAAGACACTGCATTGTAAACCTGAAGGCACACAGTTCAAGTCCACCAGCTGTTCAGCAAGAGAAAGATAGGTAATCTCCTCCCGTGTGATGAGCTACCTCTGAAAACCCACCAAACAGTCAGCTATGAGTCAGTTCCTCCTTTGGCACACAACAAAACCAACAATATGAATTGAAGCTCAACGTCCTAGTGGAGGGGGTGGAAAACCTCACCATTGGGCCAATTGGCAGCAACACGATATATGGAAAAAAAACTGAGATTGTAAAAATTTTAGCTGTTGTGTTCCATAGTCGGCATGCTTGGCACGAGCAGTCAGGAAATCAAGAGGCAAATTTCATTAGGAAGTCTGTTGTCAAGAAGGCTGCATAGTGGAGTTAACTTGCAGGGGAGCATGAAAGAATTTTTCTTATACTTTTAAAAAATAAGAACCAACTGCAGGGAAGAGGTGGGCAGGGAGAAAAGTGCAACAATGAATGAATAGAAATCCCAAATCTCTGTAAATTTTCATTAAAAATTATTATTATTATTATTGTTGTTGTTGTTGTTATGTGCCATCAAGTCGTTTACAACTCATAGTGACCCTATGCACAACAGCCCTAAACCCT